>NC_089839.1:71543751-71847917 GCF_035609145.1 Eleutherodactylus coqui
TATAAAAGGCCTGGCAGAGGGAGCAAGAGCACCATTTGAATCCCTGCAGAAATATAATATACTGTAATACTTAAGTATTATAGTACATTATATAAGTGATCAGATGACTGCCAGTTCAAGTCCATTGGGGACTAAATAAAATAATTATTAAAAAAAAAATATATTACATTTAAAAAAAAATCCAATTTTTAAATTAAAAAAGAAATAAACATATGTGGCATGTGTTGTACACGTCACAGCCCAGTGCTATACTAACAGCCCAAATTAAGAGTATAATTGGTCATTTGTTCTCACTCCTATGACCAATACTTAAAACATTATTCTGCTTCTATGAACTACTGTACTTTTATAAGGTTTGAATCTTTATTATGTTTACTATGATGCATTGACTATGATTGCTTTCAACAAGCTTAAAATACAGTTAGTATAGTGGCTATTGCCTATTTTGCAAAAAAAAAGGAAGAATAACCATATATTTTGCAAAATTAATCTCTAAATTTCCTACTTTAAAAGTCCATAGGCATTAATAGCACAAAGCGGTAGAAAGACTTGGACTGTTAAATGCTACATCTGGGCTCAGTAACACGCATACTAATAACATCATTACAGCCGAGTGGTTTGGAGAGCATGTTTACTTCATTGTGCTTCCTGTCACCTTGTGCAGCTGACGATTTCATATGTGGTTTTGAATTATAATAAAAAAAGGGTGCATTTCCCTGTATTTGCCCAAAAATTAGGTTACACGGTTAATGTATTTTCTTGCTTTTCTTATATGAGGGTGGTACTCATTTTTAGACACTACTTCTTTCAATGGCACTGAACTTGAACCTGGCTGACCTGTCTTTAATGAGTGAATTGAAAGCATCTCCCTTTGGAATGTGGCTTGTGGATTGTAGACATACACTTTACACTCTTGTTTTCCCAGTGTTTGATGAATTAAGGAGGCAGAATAATGTCCCAGGCATTGACCATTGGAGTGAGAATACATAACCAATTACATTCACATTGTAATTTGGACTGTCACTATAGCACTGGTTTTACTGGGTTGTGAAGTATACAACACATTGATATGTATGAGCAACCAATTTACTACAATTGCAGACACATTTTTGGCAGACAAAGGGATGTGGATCTACCTTGCCACCCACTGATTTGATTTGGGGCTATCTAAGGAGGCAGGATGTAGGGAACTCTGGTTTTCGCCCTTGACACTTCGAAGTCGGATTTGGTCTTTGCTTTGGGTCCCCAAGACATTACTTGCGAAGGTAGTATAATTTAGGTGTCTGCTGATGCTTCACATGGTTGAGGTGCAATATTTGAAGGGGTTAACAGTGTCTTGTCCATAATACTAGCAATGGTCACGAGTGGCAGTACAACTTCAATAATCCTATCCAGACAAAGGTCAGGGCAGGCAGCAGGAAAATATTAGAGTCCAAGAAACGTAGCCAAGTTCAGGGATTACAGAAGTCAGATAGGGGATTCCTTGGTATCTCTTGGTCATCAGGGCAGTAGCTGTCTCAGCACCCTTTATGGCTATGGCTCTTGGCCTTAAAGCTGACTCTAAATATGAGATTTATGCCACCAGATCTCAACAATATTTATGATACATAAAAATGTATGCAGAGAGTTCATTTAGCTGATAGTAAGATGTCTTCTAGGAATCAAAGAAGTGACTGCTATAGTAAGGATGAGAACTAGAATACTGCAAAGACCAGGCAAGGTTTTGCAGTAGGAGATTTTTATTAAAAGTTGAATATCCAGAGGAATGTATTTCCAAGACTAAACAGGCTAAGAGGCTCATGTGACACAGAGTGTAAGCTCTCGCTCACAACCTGAAGGTTGCAAGTTCAATCCCTGCGTGGTTTGCCTTCCTGAGTTATTTTGGTTTGGAATATTGTAGATGTAATGGACATACCATTGGGTGAGTTTTGGAAGGACAAAGTGGTTATGGTACGTATCAGTAATGAGTGAACTTTCGAAAAGTTTGGCTCAGCTTTTTCACAGAATTTTTGAAAAAAGTTTGGTCTGGTCCAAATTATCTTGAACCTAACTAGACGTTTACCAATACCCCTAAACCTGGTGTATAACACTGTCTAAGAGCAGTAAAGGCCCTGTATAGCACTATGATAGCATCATAGAGGATTTTGATGGCTCTTAGACAGTGTTATACACCAGTGTTCAGTACTAGAGATGAGCGAACACGTTCGGCCCCGCCCCTTTTTCGCCCGAACACCGAACTTTGCGAACACTTCAGTGTTCGGGCGAAAAAGTTCGGGGGCCGCCGTGGCAGCGCGGGGGGGTGCGGCGGGGAGTGGGGGGGAGAGGGAGAGAGAGAGGGCTCCCCCCTGTTCCCCGCTACTGCCGCCCGCGCCGCCGCGCATCTCCCCGCCCCCCGGCGGCACCCGGACACTTACGCGCGAACACTGCAGTGTTCGGCAAAGCGGGTGTCCGGGTGCGGATGTGTCCGTAACGGACACGTTCGCTCATCTCTATTCAGTACTAATGTTCAGTGAACTGTAGTAGTAGAACCCTATTTTAGGTAGAATTTTGCTTAAAATTCAGTTCAGGTTTGTGCTGAACTGAATTTTAAGCAAAGTTCCATCCAAAAACAGGATTCTTCTGGTTTGGTTCAGTCCATACTACATATCAATACTAATGATGAGCATGCAGAGAAGAACGCTATGGATCTTGTGAATGGCTGGCACTATTATAACTTTAAGGGTTAGGTGTTACACTGATCATGAGAAATTAGTTGCTAATCTGCATATAAAACTGACCTTTCTGATGATGATACACAACTTTGTAGAATACTTAAAACTAAGTATGAATTTAAAATATTACAGAAAGATCCTGATAAGTTAGCTGTATGTGCAAGAAGATGATGAAATTTAAATCTAAAGAATGCACCTCTTCTCCAGGAATCATATCACTGCATATCGTACAGTAAATGACATTAAACTGGGGACAGTAACCAAGTGTAAGATAAAGCTCCATCACATACTGTGGAATACACTATTAAACGGACAAAAGTTATGTCACTTATCTATCTTTTGCTATGCGTTAGATGTCATACACATAGTTGCAAGAAAAAGTAAGTGAACCCTTTAAAATTATCTGGATTTCTTCACTGATTGTTAATAAAATATGGTCTGATTCTTATCTAAGTCACAATTATAAACAAGCCAAATCTAAATAAACTAATAACACACATATTCATGTCTTTTATTGAAACACATTGATTAAACATTCACTGCGCAGAAAGAAAAAGTAAACAAACCTCTGTGTTAATGATTTTTCCAAGAGATAATTGGCAAAAGGTGTTTCAAATAAGATGAGATTGGAAGTTCGGGTGTCACAGGTGCTTTGCTTCTAAATAGAGGCACACAGAAGCCTGGTTATAGAAAAATCTGTTCTTCTCCAGGAAGACTTACCTTACCGTACCTCAATGCAAACAACTTTCCGAAGACCTCAGATGAAGCATTACAGAGACACATAAAACTGGAAAACGCTACAAAAGCATAACAAAAAAGCTGCATGTACATCAATCCATTGTTTGGACAAGATTGTCTACAAATGGAAAATTTCAGGACTCTTACTATCATCCCTCTGAGTGTGCATTCTGCTAAGATCACTCCAAGAACACAACATGCAATCTTAAAATAGGTGAGAAAGAACTCAAAACTAATAGCAAAATACCTACAGAAGACTCAATAAACTATGAAACAGCTCTGTTCATGTGGCCACTATTACAAAACACTGAACAAGAATGATGCTCATGGAAAAACACCACAAAGGAAGCCACTGCTGTCTAAGAAACATTGAGGCACCTTGCAAGTTTACCCAAGACAACCGGGATGTTCCACAATGCTGCTTTGAAAATGTTCTCTGGACAAATGAGACAAAATTTGAACTTTTTAGCACAAATGCACAGTGCTGTGTTTGGAGATAAAAGAACACTGCTACCAACACCAAAACCTCAAACTTTGTATCATGGTAGTGGGAGCATCATCATTTGGAGATACTTTTGCTGCTGTAAGGCCTGGATGCCTTGTGATTAATTAGGGGACAATGAATTCTAAGGTGTATTAGACATTTCACAGGAGACTGTAAGGACAGCAGTCCATGGTGTCAAGCTGAAATGACAATGGGTGTTGCAACAAGTCAATGATTTAAAGCACACAAGTAAATTGGCTAAAAAATTGTGAAAAAGAAGATTATTTACCATTTAGAATTGCCAAGTCAGGGTCTTGACCTTAACAATGAAGATGCTATGTTGCGATCTGAACAGGGCTTTGTATGTAAGGCATCCCAGAAATATTGATGAACTGAAATACATTTGCATGGAGGAATAGCCCAAAATTTCTCTTTAACATTGCGCAAATCTTACTTACAGCTACTGGAAACATTTGATGGAGGTGCTTTCTAAAAGCGGATCTAGAGGTTATTAATTTCCAGGGTTCTCATGCTTTTTCTCTGCACTGTGCATGTTTACTCAGTGTGCTCAATACAAGACAAGACATAACATGAACTGTACAACTTTTTGTGTATTACTACTTTAGCTAGACTTTGTTTGTCTATAACTGTGACCTAGATAACAATCAGACCACATTTTATTAGTAAACAATGCCAAAATGCAGGTAATTCCAAAGGATTCACTTGCATTTTCTTGTATCTGTATATTGATTCCATTATTTTTTTGTAGAAAGACATGCAAAACCAGAATTTGACGGCAGGTGCTCTTTAAGTATTATAACTTATTTAGTGACCTAGAATTGCTGCTGCAGCAGAATCAGTGTCTACAAATCGGAATGCTATTTTCTAGTTATTTCTGGTCTGATTGAATTCCTTGAATTCAATTGAATATCATTGCAGGATCTATCATCTAAGTGAATATAAAGCACTGACTGCAAATTATTAAGGGGCCGTAAACACATTATCTTCTATCAATTGTTTGTTGGGAAAATACATATGTTTCTTTATAGTAACAATGCCAGAATGTGGCATTTTATGTCCTATTAGTTCAACCTGTCATTTGTAAATTAGTAATTGGACAAATTTTGCATATTCATTTTAATTACAATGCAATAGATCGTTCTCTTTGTCTTATAAAAGCCTGTCAGAGTAAAGAACAATAGGTTAATAGTGACTTGAGGAGTGGCCTATTATATCAAATGATTTCATGATTGATACAATGCTATGGAAATTACAGTCAGCATTGCCATCGAGTCTTCAGTACTGTCATCCACTTTATACTGAGGCTGCATATATAAGCATGATTTTCATTTCATATGTATTGACTAGATCATTTTTCCTGTTGTCCTGAGAATTGATGACACATAGTGTATAAAGAATGATGACCTCTGAGAGGAAGCTAACACTTTCTTAAGATTACCGTATTGTCAAAACATATTGGAATTTCCTTTACACATGTTGCTATATTTTTCTGCCTGAAAGATTTTGCTAAAGTGAAATCTTGGTGTGCTTGCTAAATAGGATTGCAAGGACAAGTGTCTTGTTTGAAATGATTTTGTAGGATGGCCAGCAGAAACTAATAACATCATCTCTCATAGTGGGCTTTCAGCAGTATGTCAACCTTGAGGCCATGGAAAATAACTTATTTCCTCAAATTTCACATATCCAGCATTTCATTAGTCAAATTTGTATGCAATAATAATTAAAATTGTTCTTAAGATATTTTTGCATAAAATGTAAAGTTAAAGCAAGACCCCAGAATCCAAATTCTCAAACCTTGCTACTTATATTGTATCTATGTACATGATAGGAATTGAAAAAAGCAGGTCTTATCTCTATCGGATCTCAAGTGTTAATAGAGGTGCTGCTTGTGCTCTTGCATGCACCAAAAATTAAGTTTTATATACTGTAGATGTATATGATTTGGCAGCAATACTCTTTTTGGCCACTTTGACATATTTTATTTTTATTTTAAAAAGTATCAATAATGTTTCAGAAACTGCAATCGCAGTTGTAGTTCTTAATGTTACACATCCCCCAAAACCTTCATATATAGAACAAACTGTATTTTGGAGAAATCTCTACTGGGCCAAAAACACAAAAAAACAACAATAAATAAAAATGTAGTATTTGTATACAATGTCATATTCTACTGCTAAGTTCTGCTAAACATCTGGTCACTGTGTTTTTATTCACAATCACTGAAAGCCATCTTTTGAGTGATTCTTGTTCTGTCTAAATGCAGGGACATGGTGCAGTTTTTGTGCACAAGTCACTGATCGCTGAATTCTACCTTGCTAGAACTGAGAGATCAGCTGCTATCAGTGGAGCAGGCTGTTATCAGCCAGCTGCACTGATAAGATTCTCTCTGCCTGTGTCCTGTTGTGAATTCACAGCAGGGACACTGGCAGTCAGAGTGGAGAACACTACAGCTCTTTGCATATGCAAACCAAGACAGATTCATCACAGCTGGATGGTAAATCTGTCGAATTTTAAGACTATCTAGTTTAAGTTCATACCACCTATTAGTTGGTTTAGTTTTCTCCAAAAATTGTGCCAACATTTTGCTGCAATTTTTGGCGCAATTTAGGTCATACCCATTTTTCAGATGAATCGGAAAAAGTGTCTAAAAGTATCTAAAACACATAATGTGACGCAAAGCTTGTAAAACAGTTTTCTGGTGCAATTTGTTCCAGAAAACTGTCATATTTTGAATAGAAAATCTGCCCCATGTGTACATCAAGAGTACATCAACCCAAAAAAGAAAACCATACATTAAAGTAATTGGCATCCATTTGGCTCTTTGACTTCTCTGTGGATGGGACCAAAGGACAACCAGGACAGGACTGAAGGGGTGCAGAGTTTGTAAAGGTCAGTTCACACACCAATTCTAAATTGATTTGTAACAGATCTAGCCTTTAAAAGATTTTGCATCAGGGTCCAGGAGCTTCAATCTGTGCTTCTGGCAACACCCCTTCTAGGCATTCAGAATTCCTTCACTTAGCAGTTTTAATTTCTTTGCCCATTCCAAATACTGTAAATATAAAATAAAGCAATGGGGTTCATTTTATAATAAAAAGTTTTACCTTTCACTTGATTAATTAATTTCTCATGATTTTAAGATCTTTGCTTGCTGTTATTTAATGAGAGCTTGCATTATTTGTAGAGCATAAGAATCTCTCATGATTATGTGATGATCACACTTGTGCACAGCTTGTTAAAGCTACAGTATTGTTAGGGTAAAGCCCCATGTAGTAAACGCTAGATGGCCACAATGAGACTTAAAGCTAAGAGAACACGCAAGTCTGTACATTGTCTAAATTGGCTTTATTAAAACACAGGCAATTTTTCTTGGTGGTTGGTTATTGTCAATGGTACAAGGATTTGCAATCCCGTACAACTGCATAGTTCTCAGCTACTTTGTGTCTGGTGGCCTCTAAATGTCACTGTACCCTTATAACAACAAGCCAAGCACATGATTGCCACATTTTCAGACTGTTTTTCAACTTCTGAAAGCAGTCTATGAAGGTCCTCACAGAATAAATAATGATACACTCACTATATAAAACAGTTACAGTTTATGTCATGTATAATAAAATATTATGTATTTGCTCAAACACAGGTCCCCCTCTCAGGCAGCATTCCCATATAGGTTTTCCCTTCACTATGGGATTGTGTCAAGTGGTTCTACCACAGCTGCCGAAGACAGCACTATGACTGATCCCCTACTGAAAACTAATGCAACCATTCATTTGTAGAGATGAGCGAACGTACTCGTCCGAGCTTGATACTCGTTCGAGTATTAGCGTGTTCGAGATGCTCGTTACTAGAGGCGAGCACCACGCGATGTTCGAGTTACTTTCACTTTCATCTCTGAGACGTTAGCGCGCTTTTCTGGCCAATAGAAAGACAGGGAAGGCATTACAACTTCCTCCTGTGATGTTCCAGCCCTATACCACCCCCTGCAGTGAGTGGCTGGTGAGATCAGGTGTCACTCGAGTATATAAATCGGCCCCTCCCGCGGCTCGCCACAGATGCATTCTGACATAGTTCAGGGACAGTGCTGCTGGTGGCGGAGCTGCTATAGGGAGAGCGTTAGGAGTATTTTAGGCTTCAAGAACCCCAACGGTCCTTCTTAGGGCCACATCTGACCGTGTGCAGTACTGTTGAGGCTGCTTTTTGCAGTGTTGCACATTTTTTTTTGTATATCGGCCATGCAGAGCATTGCGTCCTCAGTCTGCAGTAATTTTACATAGTATAGGGCCAGTAGTGCTGAGGCAGGGACAGTGAAAAAGGTGAAAGACATATACTGTCTATATAGGCAGTGGGCTTTTCCAAAAAAATTTGGGACAAAAAAATCTATTTGGGCTGCCTGTGACCGTCCTGAGTGTACTGCGTCTCTGCTGGGGGTAGTAGTCCTAATTAATACGCAGCCAGCTAAGTGTTACAGGAGGCTTGTGCAAAATTCTTTCCTGGCTCTGCTTTGCGTTCCGTACGCAAAGTCAGCCTCCAACCACAGGCCAATAAGCGGCACATTTAATTACAGTGTTCTGTTTCTGCACTACTGGTAATACACCATGCTGAGGGGTAGGGGTAGGCCTAGAGGACGTGGACGCGGGCGAGGACGCGGAGGCCCAAGTCAGGGTGTGGGCACAGGCCGAGCTCCTGATCCAGGTGTATCGCAGCCGACTTCTGCGGGATTAGGAGAGAGGCACGTTTCTGGCGTCCCACATTCATCGCACAATTAATGGGTCCACGCGGTAGACCTTTATTAGAAAATGAGCAGCGTGAGCAGGTCCTGTCGTGGATGGCAGAAAGTGCATCCAGCAATCTATCGACCACCCAGAGTTCTGCGCCGTCCACTGCTGCAACTCTGAATCCTCTGGCTGCTGCTCCTCCTTCCTCCCAGCCTCCTCACTCCATTACAATGACACATTCTGAGGAGCAGGCAGACTCCCAGGAACTGTTCTCGGGCCCCTGCCCAGAATGGGCAGCAATGGTTCCTCTCCCACCGGAGGAGTTTGTCGTGACCGATGCCCAACCTTTGGAAAGTTCCCGGGGTCCGGGGGATGAGGCTGGGGACTTCCGGCAACTGTCTCAAGAGCTTTCAGTGGCTGAGGAGGACGATGATGATGAGACACAGTTGTCTATCACTCAGGTAGTAGTAATTGGAGTAAGTCCGAGGGAGGAGCGCACAGAGGATTCGGAGGAAGAGCAGCAGGACGATAAGGTGACTGACCCCACCTGGTTTGCTAAGCCTACTGAGGACAGGTCTTCAGAGGGGGAGGCAAGGGCAGCAGCAGGGCAGGTTGGAAGAGCCAGTGCGGTGGCCAGGGGTAGAGGCAGGACAAGACCAAAAATCCACCAACTGTTTCCCAAAGCGCACCCTCGCGCCATGCCACCCTGCAGAGGCCGAGGTGCTCAAAGGTCTGGCAGTTTTTCACTGAGAGTGCAGACGACTGACGAACAGTGGTGTGCAACCTTTGTCGCGCCAAGATCAGCTGGGGAGCCACCACCACCAGCCTCACCACCACCAGCATGCGCAGACATATGATGGCCAAGCACCCCACAAGGTGGGACGAAGGCCGTTCACCGCCTCCGGTTTGCACCACTGCCTCTCCCCCTGTGCCCCAACCTGCCACTGAGATCCAACCCCCCTCTGAGGACACAGGCACTACCGTCTCCTGGCCTGCACCCACACCCTCACCTCCGCTGTCCTAGGCCCCATCCACCAATGTCTCTCAGCGCACCGTTCAGCCGTTGCTAGCGCAAGTGTTTGAATGCAAGGGCAAGTACACCGCCACGCACCCGCACGCTCAAGCGTTAAACGTGCACATAGCCAAATTTATCAGCCTGGAGATGCTGCCGTATAGGCTTGTGGAGAAACGGAGGCTTTCAAAAGCATGATGGCGGCGGCTGCCCCGCGCTACTCGGTTCCCAGTCGCCACTACTTTTCCTGATGTGCCGTGCCAGCCCTGCACGACCACGTCTCCCGCAACATTGTACGCGCCCTCATCAACACGGTTACTGGGAAGGTCCACTTAACAACGGACACGTGGACAAGCACAGGCGGGCAGGGCCACTATATCTCCCTGACGGCACATTGGGTGAATTTAGTGCAGGCTGGGACAGAGTCAGAGCCTGGGGCCGCTCACGTCCTACCCACCCCCAGAATTGCAGGCCCCAGCTCGGTGGTGGTATCTGCGGCGGTGTATGCTTCCTCCACTAAACCACCCTCCTCCTTCTCCTCCTACACAACCTCTGTCTCGCAATCAAGATGTGTCAGCAGCAGCACGTCGCCAGCAGTCGGTGTCGCGCGGCATGGCAGCACAGCGGTGGGCAAGTGTCAGCAGGCCGTGCTGAAACTACTCAGCTTAGGAGAGAAGAGGCACACGGCCTGTCGTAGAATTCCTTTGCGGAATCACGGCTTACTCAATTTGGAATGTTTACACCCTTCCATATTATTTCTGAATTGATAATGCGCATAAGAAGTTTCCACACTGACACGAGGTTCAGCATGCATAGCTTCCTCAATTCTAACTTTAATGATCGGCGTGTAGCCTGTTTTAAGAGTTTAACAAATCCGCCCATCTGGGCAGGTCAAAGATTACATAGATACAACGTATTGTTTAATTATTGGATAAGCATCTTGCAATTCTTCCATCCTCCGGTCATCTGTGATTGGCCATCAGGTGGTGGATGAAATGAGTGGGTTGTCTTGGAGCCACGTGTGGTTCCTTCGATATGATTGGATGTTACATCATGAACTATAAATTGCACAAACCTCCCATGTTATTTGCATACGTTTCCAGTAAAATTGCTTGGGTAATTTCTGCGGTTGTCCATGTCTGAGTTACTGTCCTCCAAAATTGCAAAACAGATGGAAAATGTAACGTGTTTATACTATATATTATCTTGTCAGCGTTTTGAGTACAGAAGTTTCATGTTGGCTTCCCCATGTCAGCAGAGTTATAAAACAGATACTTTCATATGAGCGGAAGTACCTATTGCACAACTGTCTACTGCCAAGGCCCACCGATCCAAAATATAGAAATACTGGACTTCCACCACAGACCCCCCTTGAAACTATCTGTTTCACTAAACTCGCCCTGCTCCGTCCCACCCCAATCCCCCACCGCTGACCCTAGACTCGCATTGTGTTGTACACTGGAGCTATTGCTGTCATGGGGGTATAGGATGGTTCGACATCATCACATTCTGGATCCATGATGACGACGGTTGCGCTGACAGTGGGCTTTTTGTTGGACGTCGTAGTGGGACAGGTGGACCAGGCAGTCATCAGGGTCGGAATACACTGTATGCAACAACAAACAGAAATTAGGATGACTATAAAGGTGACAAATATAATTAGGTTAGGAGAGGTGCGACTTTCACTATTTCAGGTAAACACTGCATAACTTGTATAGAACCCCGCCTTCTTGACGTTACCTCGATTCATCAACAAGAGTGCAAAGTCAGAACTATCTAATTACTGATCAATATGACTAAACCCCTGTCTCATTAGTAAGTGCATGATCATATATATTAGTCTGGAAGAAAAGAGCTACAAGGTGATTATTCCCACTTCCCTTTTCCAGAGGCGGCAAGGTAACAGGACCAGGGGCGTTGTAACACCGGTATGTTGCGTGGACATAAGCAGAGTGCACTGCAGATAAAATAAAGCAAAATCTTAGCGAAAACCTATCACAGTGTTCTAAATACACAATGTTTTAAAACTTATTTTTCTATATTTTTCCCTTCTCCTGTTAGGTACCTAACTGAGGAAAACAGACTAAGGTTAGCTCTTAGCTCTTTTTAGTTAGTGCTTCTTAATGGCAACTGCGTCTTTACCTGCGGGTCACGTTTCGTCTGGAATGTAGGTACAAGTCTCCCCTATCATCTTACAGACACTCCCTTTTTTGGCTAAAATCGTACCTAGTGCCATTCTATTTTGAAAAGTCATAGTCGAGGTAGGTCCTATTGGTCGACTAGTCCCTATAAGGCGTCTCCAGTATAATTTATAAACCATAATTAATTCAGTCAACATTTATTTACCCTAATGATCGGGAAAATGGACTCGAATCTAGTTTTAACTTGGTCTCTAATTTTTAAAACTTGTCAGGTACCCCCCTTGGCTATCCTATGATGTCAATGTATACGTGTAGATCAAAACTACCACCAGGGGTCTCTCTTCTCGCTCTAGCATAATGTTACAATACTAGTAGCGTGCACAGGTACGCACGGCGTGGGACTCCCTAATCTTCACCCACACCAATGTCCCTCCTGGAGATAGTCCTAATGGTGAACACGTCCAGGTCGCCTCACCCTTGCGTCAGGGTTTTCCCACTGCCCGTAAGTCCCTACTCCTAGGGGGGGGGATCCCTACCTCACCTCAGAGGGAGGCCATGGATTCCCTGGGCTCATTTCCGGGCATCCATACCCTCTATCTGTACAAGTTAACACCCCACAGGGTGTGCCCTCGCCGGAACCTACGGTCTTCTGCACTATCCCTTGGCAAATGGGAATTCCACTGACAATCCATCTTAGGAGATCGGGGCAGGCACAGTACTAGTACATTTCTCCTTTTCTTTGGTAGCGTATGTGGTTGGCATTATCGGAACTGGCTCTTCATCTTTTTTAAACAAGGGAAATATTGGTGAGTTCCCCAAAAATCTCCCTCTACCCTGCCTAATTGCCTGGCAGGTGTAGTTTCCAGGGTAGTCAGTAATACTCTCTCCGGTGCAAAACACTTAAGTAGTTATAGAGTATTCCTTCTTCCATTTCTCACGGACAGTGAAATTAGCGGAAATGTTCGTGAAGAGACTAATAAACCACTCTTCAGCATCTACAGGGAGATTTAGGGGGACCATCCCCGAGTGTAGTCGGGCACTACCGCACACTCAACAGTTAGACTTGTTGCTCCTGTTAGCATTGTACCTCATCAACTCCAACCAGAGATTCTGGTCAGAGTAGCCAGTCGCTACTGTCAAGGTGTCCTCAAAAGGTAGGGTCGGCTATGATCATCATGTTCGTCAAGGTCTTTATCTTACGGCGGAGGGGGTTAATTATGGGCATGGTACTAAGTGAAGGCTTCCATTCGGCTGCATCTACCATACCCCTTATTTTAAACTTCCCTAAGGGACCTGTCCTCCCGTACCGGTTATGTCCCCAGACTGTAAGTCCCCCCGTCCCCCGGGCTTGGATCTCCCATGGTTAATGTAAAAACCGCATTAAAACCAAGCAACATACTAAGTTCAAGACACGGGACCACAGTACAATAGTCGAAGGAATATGCGGCTACTTGAGCATTGAACGAGTTATACTAGAAGGTAACCATACCCCCATATTCTTCCAACTAAGGATTCCAGTTGCCACCCTCCTCTCTCACTAGCCCTATCCAGAGTAATGTCCTTGGCACAACTAAGACTGGTCTCCCGGATCTGAAGCTTTCTTACAGTATGAAGCATGGATGGATCCATGTAAGTCTTTCGGCTAGTTTCACAGCTGTGGCAGTAGTCAGAAGCACCTGGTAGGGGCCATCAAATCGGGGCTCAGGAGGGTGCTTCCTGGGGAACTTCTTGATGCGCACTCAATCCCCAGGCTGCAAGATATGTGTCCCAGTGTCTGCCTCTGAGTCTGGAAGAGAACACCTGTGTACCTTCGTTTACCTCATTCCCTTCCGGTACCCTGTATCTGCAGATTACCTCATTCATGAGCTTCTGTGTGGTTATCTGCTCATTTACCTTAGTATCCGGGTGGGCCTCCAACCTGAAAAAGACTCGAGCAACAACAAGCACATATTCATACTCCCCAACAGGTGTGAGCTGAATGTGGTCAAATTGGCAATCCCTGAAATGGGTAGAATGGTCAAGACAAGTGTTATATGGCCACCTTACTTCTGTCCGGACTCGCATATGGCAAAGATCATGCTAACTGGACAAATGATGCAGCAGCTACAGAGAACCCAGGTGTCACCCATTCTTGTTCAGTGTCGCCGTCATCGCTGCTTTTGATTCTGTGTACCAGTTGGGCCATCATGGGGAACAGGGACCTCTGTAGGCAAGTTCTGTTGATTGTTCGCCATACGCCGTCCTGTTCTGTCGCTCCCGTATTTTAGCCCATCTGCTTTCTTTCCTCGTTGACTTGTAACTGTAAAGTCCTTGACATATCAAAGTCCAAAGTCTTATCAAAGTCCAAAGGTTTTATCAAAGTCCAAAGGTTTTATCAAAGTCCAAAGTCTTATCACTGACTCATGCTGTCAGTATCTATTCTTCTTTCTTCCACGGCTTGAGGGCCGCTGCCTTTGCTGTGTTGTCGGCGAGGGTGTCATCTCTCGCTTCTCCGTTGTAGAAATCGGTGTGGATTCTCCATTGCTAGGTAGTAGTAGTAGGGTTTCCATGAGACTCTGCACCGCTGCACCATTCTTAATTGGCTGTCCTACTGAGATAACAAGCTGTCTGGCCTTCCATATTGGGCCATAACCATGAGCTATGCCAAATGCATTCCAGGAATCAGTGTAAAAAGTTGCCGACTTACCTTCTACCACTCCACACGCCTCAGTGAGGGCCTCCGGTTCCGCTTCTTGCCCTGAGACATGCGGAGGCAGAGCTTCTGCGTTTAGGACATCTTGTTGTGTGACCTCTGCATATCTGGTTCGGAATCATCAATCCTCACCCTGATACCATCTACAAAAGAAAACTCAAAATATGCATCATTAACAGTGTGTACATCACTACGATAATGCTATTTAAAAAATAGCTGATCTGCCATACTCAAATCACCTATGTCTCCCCTCCCCCCAGGAATACCTGATTAAAAGAAGAGTAGCCGGATTCAAGGTATTACAACATTGGGAAGAAATATTGGGGGAGGCATGGAAAGAGCACATTGTAGCCGGATCTAATAGGCCAGAGATAAGTGCTTGGGTTGCACTTGCATGAGTATATTCTGGGTGTCATTTGGGGTGTGGACCACTAGGGGGTAGTCCAATACCAACTTAGAAGATTTGTCAACCATTGCCTGTACTGCTGCCACCGCACAAGCAGATGAGGGAGCTCCTCAAGTCACTGGATCTAACCTCATTGCTGTGTTGTCCTCCGTGCTTTTGTGTCAATACTGTCGTATAGGCGGCAGTATGAAACAAGGTCCAGAAAGGTGCGGAATTTGGCAATGGGTGTATGTACAGGTATGGCCTGCAGAACTTGGTTAGTCCTTGGAGGCCTCCAGGCCTTACAGCCTTCTGCAAGAGAAATTAACAGTGAAATTGTGGCCGGTTGGCAGTTTTTTCCAAAGCATCAGCACACAGCACCTAACATGTGTGGCTGACCCTTCACCCTTTTTTTTTTTTAACTAGGGGGATACTGTTTGACCCAGGGGTGTGTATCTGGGTCTCGTATATATTCTCATGGTCGATACATTCAATTTCCCTATGCCTGTCTTGTGGGTGTCCCATAATTTGTCAGGAACCGTGGAAAGCTGAGTTTGAGACAGGAGGAAAAAACAAAAAACTTTTTCTTCTGGCTATCTATGATTCTTACCCCCTCCTTGGATAAGAGACGTGTTCTTGCATCATCAAGCTCCACCCCTCTGAGTGTGGCTAATCACTTACTTCCTTATTCTCTCATTCAATGTTTGGCAGTCCTTGGGTACACATCACAACTCAATAAAGATAAAGTCTTATGCACCACACAATTTACATTTTACAAATTACGGGTCAATCTGCCCCGTTCCTCCTGTGGATACCTGGCCTTATCGTTACCTGCTTGTTTCCTATTCCTTGGCTACTCTACCGTCTCTCTTACTCCCTGTAGTTTATTTATTTATTTTATATTGTCTGTGAATATACGTTACTTGTGCTGGGACTACAGGGCAAGTAACTTCCTCTTTTTAAGTCTCTCGCTCATGTGACAGCCCAGCGACAGGATTATTAGGGAGAACGGCTAATTTTTACTTTTACAACAGTTTTTGTCCCAGACTTCCGGCGACTGGGCAGATGCAGTCTTAGATGCCGGGCATCTCCATCTGATTGGTAATGTACTGCAATTCTCTCTATTCACTAAACTGGTGTCTTTGGCGTGTATTAATACAGACGCCATTGCAGCCCACCTTCTCTTCCTCTTTTCTGACACTCAGGGAAATTCTAACGTCTAATGCATAAATCTTATGTTGTAACTTTACTGTCACATCGGTGACCACCTAACATTGTATGTGGTTACAATTGAATTGGGGACTGCTAACCCCTGGGGGGGAAGCCAACATGTACGCTGCTGGGGACTTGGCAAACATAGACGTATTTTCTTGTGGGCATGGTGGGCTACGCAGTCTGTTACAGTTACAGGTTGTATTCTTAAGAGCCCCCTCAGGATGTGAGTGGCATATAACTTTTTACATTTGTATGACGGACGTATAGTTTATTTATTAATTACAGCACAGGAATTGCTTCACTTCTATTAAGAGTTCCACTTCCTCTTTTTAAATGAAGTTAGCAGCCCTTTTTTTTTTCTTCTTCCTCCAAACACACTTACGGGCACAAGCCTATACTTCTATGCTATTATTAACGTTTAACAATTCAAAGGCAATACAGTTTAGTAGTCTGTCTTTTACTAGAAGGGATCCAATAAGGCAACCTAACCTATAAAGTCCAAACCCACAGCGCGCCGCTGTGTACGGTGCATTATCTTGGCTACAACCCAGCCAATGAACAATCCCTTCTTACAGTTGAGCAGGACTGATACTAATTCTATATAACAACTCAGCAGGATTAGCTCTACACAACAAACAAGCACACTAACTTTATATAACGGACAGGTAGGACACACAGAAAGATTGCTTGATTAATCAATGATAACTTGACTCTCCACCCCTTCCACACTTTCCTGGAGGGTGTAAGAATTAACCTTGGTACATTGTTTGTTGCCTTTCAATTTTAATCATGGCTGCCAGATTCATGATTATAAAAGTCTCCTCAGACGCCGGACATAATATGCCCCGCCCTAGAGTCTCTAGCATTTCTGTCGCTACACAGTTTATCAATCTACCCTCAGACGGAGGGATCTACTTGTGGACATTTAAACAATAAACCAATATTTGTGGACCACCATCCTCAAACAGTGGACCGTAACCACAGCGGTGGGCGGGGTAGGAATTATTCTGACTACAGATCTCCCATCTGAGGGTACTTTTCGTCAATAACAATCCTTTTTGGCAATTTGGGCAAGACATGGGTGGTATTCTCATACAATTAGACAGACAAATAGACGGAGCACCAGTACGGCTGGTTTGGTCTAAACTGCCCCTCGGGATACTGTCTGGCAGCCCCTCTGTCCTAGATCTTTTACCAGACTTTACCGGAGCAGCGGTGCCTGTCCAGACGTTTGACCGTTGCCTGACTCTAAGGTTTTAGACACCAAACCTGACCCGAGCAGGACCTCCTAGTCAAACTACCCCGACAGGTCCCCCTGACTCTAAGGTTTTAGACTCCAAACCTGACCCGAGCACGGGGCCCCTGTGGGGACTTCCTCTCCCTCAAAGCAATTCACTGACCTTGCCAACCGACCAGTACTCTCAAAACGACAGGCATGTAAACATTCCTTTATATCTTATGACAGGTTCTTATCGAGTGATCGAGACTTAAAGAAGTACCTGTCGATCGGGTCCAAATCATTCGGCCTTGACACGGCACATAGGCGAGCCTGAACTTAGCCACACAGGTATAGATAATTAATTTATCTTACCGTGTTCTGATGATATTTTGGGCCCACCAAGTCCAAGGTCGCATATGTCCGTGTCTTCTGTCCGAATTCTATGGAACCTGTCGATCACTCCCCGTACGGGTCACCACTGTCGTAGAATTCCTTTGCGGAATCACGGCTTACTCAATTTGGAATGTTTACACCCTTCCATATTATTTCTGAATTGATAATGCGCATAAGAAGTTTCCACACTGACACGAGGTTCAGCATGCATAGCTTCCTCAATTCTAACTTTAATGATCGGCGTGTAGCCTGTTTTAAGAGTTTAACAAATCCGCCCATCTGGGCAGGTCAAAGATTACATAGATACAACGTATTGTTTAATTATTGGATAAGCATCTTGCAATTCTTCCATCCTCCGGTCATCTGTGATTGGCCATCAGGTGGTGGATGAAATGAGTGGGTTGTCTTGGAGCCACGTGTGGTTCCTTCGATATGATTGGATGTTACATCATGAACTATAAATTGCACAAACCTCCCATGTTATTTGCATATGTTTCCAGTAAAATTGCTTGGGTAATTTCTGCGGTTGTCCATGTCTGAGTTACTGTCCTCCAAAATTGCAAAACAGATGGAAAATGTAACGTGTTTATACTATATATTATCTTGTCAGCGTTTTGAGTACAGAAGTTTCATGTTGGCTTCCCCATGTCAGCAGAGTTATAAAACAGATACTTTCATATGAGCGGAAGTACCTATTGCACAACTGTCTACTGCCAAGGCCCACCGATCCAAAATATAGAAATACTGGACTTCCACCACAGGCCCACGAACTGCTGCAGGGTCTGACAGAGCAGACCGACCGCTGGCTTGCGCCGCTGAGCCTCCAACCGGGCATGGTCGTGTGTGACAACGGCCGTAACCTGGTGGCGGCTCTGCAGCTCGGCAGCCTCACGCACGTGCCATGCCTGGCCCACATCTTTAATTTGGTGGTTCAGCGCTTTCTGAAAAGCTACCCACGCTTGTCAGACCTGCTCGGAAAGGTGCGCCGGCTCTGCGCTCATTTCCGCAAGTCCCACATGGACGCTGCCACCCTGCGCACCCTGCAACATCGGTTTAATCTGCCAGTGCACCGACTGCTGTGCGACGTGCCCACACGGTGGAACTCTACGCTCCACATGTTGGCCAGGCTCTATGAGCAGCGTAGAGCTATAGTGGAATACCAACTCTAACATGGGCGGCGCAGTGGGAGTCAGCCTCCTCAATTCTTTACAGAAGAGTGGGCCTGGTTGGCAGACATCTGCCAGGTCCTTGGAAACTTTGAGGAGTCTACCCAGATGGTGAGCGGCGATGCTGCAATCATTAGCGTCACCATTCCTCTGACGCTTGGCACTCGGAAACGGAGGCGGGGGAAGACAGTATGTCGCTGGATAGTCAGAGAACCCTCCTGTCTATATCTCAGCGCGTTGAGGAGGAGGAAGAGGTGGTGGAGGAGCATGAGGAGGAGGGGGAAGAAACAGCTTGGCCCACTGCTGAGGGTACCCATGCTGCTTGCCTGTCATCCTTTCAGCGTGTATGGCCTGAGGAGGAGGAGGATCCTGAAAGTGATCTTCCTAGTGAGGACAGCCATGTGTTGCGTACAGGTACCCTGGCACACATGGCTGACTTCATGTTAGGATGCCTTTCTCGTGACTCTTGCGTTACACGCATTCTGGCCACTACGGATTACTGGGTGTACACACTGCTCGACCCACGGTATCAGGAGAACCTTTCCACTCTCATACCCGAAGAGAAAAGGGGTTCGAGAGTGATGCTATACCACAGGACCCTGGCGGACAAGCTGATGGTAAAATTCCCATCTGACAGCGCTAGTGACAGAAGGCGCAGTTCCGAGGGCCAGTGTTACCATGCAGGGCGGAGCTGGGTCCCGCGGCCGGCGCGCGCCGCTCCGATGTCGGCTCCGGCGTCCCGGAGCTCTGCTGTCGGGGCTCTCCCGGCGGCGTGGAGCAGCCAGCGTGCAGCAGCGTGGGCGTGTCCGCCCGTAGGGTGCCGCCGCTCTCCTCCACCTTCCATATGCAACAGTGGGAGAGTTGGCTCCTCCCACTCTCCGCCGCTGGGCGGAGGCTTTAAGTTAAAAGGCTGGCAGTGACCTGAGCTCACTGCCAGTTAGTGGTTCTGCTAGCCTCTAGTCAGGTCTGTCTCAGTCTGCTCTAGTTGCTCGTCAGTGTCCTGTCAGTTTACCTGTGAGCTCCATCTCCAGCCTTACTCTGCTTGTAAGTTCTGTTGGTCTGTTCCACCTGCCTCTTCTGTCGGCACTCTGTCCCCTGTTAGTAGTTCCATCTAGGTAGTCGCCAGGTCCCTAGCCAGCGCAGGGACCGCCGCCCAGTTGTCCGCCTGGGGTTAGCCCGGGCCGAGGCAAGTAGGCAGGGACAGTGGGGTGTGGGGAGATCAGGGCACCCCACCTGGCGCTCGGGGGGCAGAGTGCCGTAACATAATAACTGGGCCTTAAAAACTGTTTGTCATGGAGGCGATCAGTTCCCTTACGAACCAGCTGCAGGCCCTGGTGCCTGTGATCCAGGATTTATCCGCCCGCATGGTGGCCCAGGAGCAGCGGTGGGTGTCGCAGGGGTCGGACGCCTCAACCAGCCCCGAACCCAAGTCCCCTCTTCCTGATGTGTTTTCTGGGGAGAGGAACAAGTTTTTTGTTTTCCGACAGGCGTGTCGCCTGTTTTTTTGGATGCGTCCACGTTCTTCCGGGTCGGAGGCTCAGAGGGTCGGGCTGATAATGTCCCTGCTGCGGGGCTCTGCCCAGACATGGGCCTTTTCCATACCCGAGGGTTCCTCCTGCCTGCAGTCTGTGGACTCCTTTTTTCAGGAACTCGGGGGTATCTTCGACGAACCGGACCGAGCAGGGTTGGCGGTTTTGCGGTTGTTGGCGCTGCGGCAGGGGTCGTCTTGTGTGGAGGATTATTGCTCCAACTTCAGACGCTATGCGGGGGATACGACATGGAACGATAGCGCGCTGAAAGACGTTTTTCTGCAGGGCCTCTCGAACGCAGTTAAAGACCTGTTAATTTCCCATCCCGTTCCCGGGTCCTTAAGGGAGGCTATGGAGCTAGCGGTGAAGGCAGATAGGAGGTTCGCGTCTAGGAAGCAGGACAGGCAGACCCATAGAGTCAGGGAGGTCGGTTGCCCTGGTCCCTCGTCCTCCTTACCAGTCTCTGTGCCCGAGCCGATGGAGGTGGATCCGCTGGACCCCAAAGAGCGACGCCGGATCCGTCTGTTGCATCGTCTCTGCCTCTACTGCGGGAAAGCTGGACATCGGGTGATAACCTGCCCACTGAGGTATCAACGCACGCAGCCGGAACCGGCGGAAAACTCAGAGTCCTAGGCGATTGCAGGGAGGATCGCCTAGGACTTCAGGTACTTCCTAAACTTTTGGTACCGTGTCATGTTAGATTCCGTGATTTTTCCCGATCAGGGCGGGCGTTTATTGATTCCGGAGCAGCCGCTAACTTGATAAGTCTGTGTTTTGTCCGTTCTCTGATGGCGGAATTTGTGGCGCTGAAGACGCCAATTCATTTTACCAGTATTGATGCTACCCCTCTCTCTACAGGACTTGTATGATGGAGGACCCCAAGATTACAGTTCACGGTGGGGGTCCTCCACTCAGAAGAACTATCTTTCCTGGTTATGGAAAAAATGTCGGTTGATGTGGTGCTTGGTATGCCCTGGTTGGCACTGCACAATCCCCAATTTGATTGGTCCACCCGGGAATTGACGCATTGGGGATCATCCTGTCATAATCACCTGTCTACCATAGCTGTGTGCTCCGCAGATACGGTGCTCATTCCGGAGTATTTGTCAGACTTTCAGGATGTATTCTCCAAAAAACTGTCTAAGGCTCTGCCTCCTCATAGGGAGTGGGACTGTGGTATTGATCTGATTCCCGACAGTCCCATCCCTAAGGGAGCCATTTTCAATTTGTCAGGCCGTGAGCATGAAGTCCTATGTCTCGGAGGCCCTGGCCAACCGACATATCCGGCCATCCAGGTCCCCTGCCGGGGCAGGTCTCTTCTTTGTAGAGAAGAAGGACGGGACACTAAGGCCTTGTGTGGATTATCGGGCCTTGAATAAAATCACTGTGAAGAACCAGTGCTCCTTGCCCCTAATTCCTGACTTGTTGAATCAGGTGGTAGGGGCCCACTGGTTCTCCAAACTGGACTTGCGGGGGGGCTTACAATTTAATTCGCATTAGAGAGGGAGATGAATGGAAGACGGTGTTCAACACCCCGTTAGGACATTTTGAATGTCTGGTCATGCCTTTTGGACTTTGTAATGCCCCCGCTGTGTTTCAGGGTTTTATGAACGCGGTCTTCCACGACTTCCTGGGGGTATTTCTGGTCATCTATCTTGACGACATTCTGGTGTACTCGCCTGACTGGGACTCACATGTGCGGCACCTGAGGTTGGTCCTGACCCGTTTGCGCGAGTAACAACTTTTTGTCAAGTTAGAGAAATGTACATTTGGTTCTAAACAAGTATCCTTCCTTGGTTATGTAATCTCACCCACGGAGATCCAGATGGAGTCTGATAAAGTAGCAGCAATCTCCCAATGGGTCAGACCAGACAACCTCAAGGCTCTCCAGCGGTTCTTAGGTTTTGCAAATTTTTACCGCAAATTCATTAGGAATTACTCAGTTATTGCTCAACCTCTGACCGACCTGACTAAGAAGGGGGCCGATTTGGGTAAGTGGTCGCTTGCAGCCCTTGAGGCCTTTAGCCATCTAAAAAAGGCATTCACGACTGCCCCGCTGCTAATACAGCCGGACGCACGACTACCCTTTTTTATTGAGGTAGACGCGTCTGAAGTGGGGACAGGAGCAGTATTGTCGCAGGAAGTCAGTGGGAGGTCTGGGTATAGCCCATGTGCGTTCTTTTCGGGGAAGTTCAATTCCGCAGAGCGCAACTACGACGTGGGTAACCGTGAATTATTGGCTATCAAATGGGCTCTGGAAGAGTGGCGACACCATCTTGAGGGAGCTAGACACCCAATTACCGTATATACTGATCACTAGAATCTGGTATATCTCGCCAATGCGAAAAGACTCACAGCTCGTCAAGCCAGGTGGGCGTTGTTCTTCGCCAGGTTTAATTTTGTCGTGACATATATCCCAGGAGAGAAGAATGTGAAGGCGGACGCCCTGTCACGGAGTTTCGGGAAACCGGATAGTGAGACCATGACTCCCGAGAATATCTTAGCCCCCGGCGTGGTGGTGGCAGTTGTAGAGTCTAACTTCGTCCCTCAACTACAGGATGCTCAGCAGGACGCTCCTTCGGGGGTGCCGGAGGGCAGATGGTTTGTGCCAGAGACCCTACGCCCTAGAGTCATGGATGAGTCTCACTCGTCGGTTCTCGCCGGGCACCCAGGGTTCCAGGGGACCCTGGAGCTTTGTTCCAGACACTTCTGGTGGCCAGGCATGTCTCAGGAGATCCGCAACTTCGTGAGGGGTTGCTCGGTCTGTGCTCGCAATAAGAGTCGGCGGCGTCCTCCGGAGGGTCCTCTGAGACCGCTACCGGTTCCTTCCAGTCCATGGTCGCACTTATCAGTTGATTTCATCACTGACCTACCAGAATCCCAGAAGTGCACCACTATCTTAGTGGTGGTCGACCGATTCTCAAAGATGGCACATTTTGTGGCGTTAAAAAAGCTACCCTCGGCTAAAGAATTCGCCACGATTTTTGTAAAGGAAATAATTCGCCTACATGGGGTTCCCCAAAATATTGTATCTGATCGCGGGGTTCAGTTTGTGTCGCAGTTTTGGCGTGCCTTCTGCAGAAACCTGGGAACGTCGCTTTCCTTCTCTTCAGCGTTCCACCCGCAGACTAATGGTCAGACTGAGTGGAAGAACCAAGATTTAGTGCAATATTTACGGTTGTTTGCTAGCGAAAAGGCTCATCA
Organism: Eleutherodactylus coqui; assembly: GCF_035609145.1. NCBI lineage: Eukaryota > Metazoa > Chordata > Amphibia > Anura > Eleutherodactylidae > Eleutherodactylus > Eleutherodactylus coqui. The sequence goes on from NC_089839.1 coordinate 71,567,377, forward strand.
GTGGGCAGAGTTCCTGCCGTTGGCAGAGTTTGCACTAAACAACCGCCTTTGTTCTTCCACTGGGGTGTCTCCATTTTTTTGTGTATACGGTCAGCATCCTCGCTTCCTTACAGCAATCCCTACTCCGTCGGTCTGTCCTGCAGCTGATGTCGCCACAGATACGCTTCGGGGAGTATGGAAAGAGGTACAGAGAAACTTGGAGGCAGCGGGGGCCCGTATGCAGTTGCGTAGTGGGAAGAGTCTGTCTGTGTCTGAACCTTACAGGGTGGGACAGAAGGTATACCTGTCTTCTAAAAATCTCAAATTGCGGGTCCCATCCTTGAGCTGGCGCCACGTTACGTGGGGCCGTTTGCCATCACACGTGTGGTGAACCCACTCGCCTACGAGCTGGGGTTGCCAGCCACATGGAGGGTTCACAGAGTATTCCATAAGTCACTATTGAAACCTTTTGTCCCTTCGGTGATGCCCACCTCCGGTCCCCCTCCGCCCACCCTGGTCCGGGATGAAGTTGAATACGAGGTCCAGGAGATACTGGATTCTCGTTGGTGTCGAGGAACCCTACAATATTTGGTGGCCTGGAAGGGGTTTCGACCAGAAGATCATTCCTGGGTGGCCGAACGTGATGTTCACGCTCCCGTGTTGGTACGGCGGTTCCACCGTCATTTTCCGGATAAGCCTGGTCGAGTTTCCGGGGGCCCGGAGGTCCCCCGTCAGAGGGGGGGTAATGTTACCATGCAGGGCGGAGCTGGGACCCGCAGCCGGCGCGCGCCGCTCCGATGTCGGCTCCGGCGTCCCGGAGCTCTGCTGTCGGGGCTCTCCCGGCGGCGTGGAGCAGCCAGCGTGCAGCGGCTTGGGCGTGTCCGCCCATAGGGTGCCGCCCGCTCTCCTCCACCTTCCATATGCAACAGTGGGAGAGTTGGCTCCTCCCACTCTCCGCCCCTGGGCGAAGGCTTTAAGTTAAAAGGCTGGCAGTGACCTGAGCTCACTGCCAGTTAGTGGTTCTGCTAGCCTCTAGTCAGGTCTGTCTCAGTCTGCTCTAGTTGCTCGTCAGTGTCCTGTCAGTTTGCCTGTGAGCTCCATCTCCAGCCTTACTCTGCTTGTAAGTTCTGTTGGTCTGTTCCACCTGCCTCTTCTGTCGGCACTCTGTCCCCTGTTAGTAGTTCCATCTAGGTAGTCGCCAGGTCCCTAGCCAGCGCAGGGACCGCCGCCCAGTTGTCCGCCTGGGGTTAGCCAGGGCCGAGGCAAGTAGGCAGGGACAGTGGGGTGCGGGGAGATCAGGGCACCCCACCTGGCGCTCGGGGGGCAGAGTGCCGTAACAGCCAGGTAGCAGGGGAGGCGCGGAGATCAGGCAGCATGTACAGCACAGGCAGGGGAACACTCTCTAAGGCCTTTGACAGCTTTCTGGCTCCCCAGCAAGACTGTGTCACCGCTCCCCAGTCAAGGCTGAGTCGGCGGGAGCACTGTAAAAGGATGGTGAGGGAGTACGTAGCCGATCGCACGATCGTCCTTCGTGACGCCTCTGCCCCCTACAACTACTGGGTGTCGAAGCTGGACACGTGGCCTGAACTCGCGCTCTATGCCCTGGAGGTGCTTGCTTGTCCTGCGGCTAGCGTCTTGTCAGAGAGGGTGTTTAGTGCGGCTGGGGGAATCATCACGGATAAGCGTACCCGCCTGTCAACCAACAGTGCCGACAGGCTTACACTCATAAAGATGAACAAAGCCTGGATTTCCCCAGACTTTTCTTCTCCACCAGCGGACAGCAGCGATACCTAAGCAATACGTAGGCTGCACCCGCGGATGGAAGCATACTTCTCTATCACCATAAAAAACGGGGACCTTTTAGCTTCATCAATCTGTGTATTATATTCATCCTCCTGCTCCTCCTCCTGAAATGCATTGCTAATGAGGGCTTTTCAGAAGTAAAAATTGTTGGGAGGGGGGCGGCCACTCTTGCCGCTATTGTGGCTTAATAGTGGGACCTGGGAACTTGAGATGCAGCCCAACATGTAGCCCCTCGCCTGCCCTATCCGTTTCTGTGTCGTTCCCATCACTTTCTTGAATTGCCCAGATTTTCACAAATGAAAACCTTAGCGAGCATCGGCGATATACAAAAATGCTCGGGTCGCCCATTGACTTCAATGGGGTTCGTTATTCGAAACGAACCCTCGAGCATCGCGAAAATTTCGTCCCGAGGAACGAGCACCCGAGCATTTTGGTGCTCGCTCATCTCTATTTATTTGCATTAGTGAAACGGACACCAGTTTGTCAACGGATAAAGGTTGTATTTGTTTGGAGTATTGAAAAATGTAGTTGACTATGTTATTCTATTCTCCAAAAAAACGAAAATTAACTGAAACCCTTTCTGGTTGATACCAGAGTGGTTTCCATTTTACTAACACAAGTGAATGGTTAAGTTCATTTTCATTTTGGGAGTCGTGTCACACAGTGCTGTTTTCGGCAGCTATGACACAACCATCTAATGGGATGCCATGGTGTAGTAATATATGCTACATAAATAAATGCTGCCTTGCTGTTGCATCATCTTAATAAATGCTCATTGTGTAGATGTGCGTCCGTAAGGCTATACAGTATTGCTGAACTTGACGCTTATTGCTAAATGTATGTTGTAGTTAAAAATTAATATACAAATTTTAAAAAATTTGCTTTTATCAATGCTTATTAGAGATGAGCGAGCATACTCGTCCGAGCTTGATGATCGTTCGAGTATTAGGGTGCTCGAGATGCTCGTTACTCGAGACGAGCAACACGCGGTACTCGTCTCGATTAAACAAGCACTGACCACTGAATTCAATGGAGCCGGCAATACAGCCGGCTCCATTGAAAGCAATGGCCTGCCGGCGAGCGCAGGATGAATTGTCGGGAAGTGCTTAAATATATAAGCCCTTCCCTGCAATTCATCCAGAAATGTGTAAAAAAAATATATATATATACTCACCTTGTCCCGGCAGAGCGATGTTAGCCCATTGAATTCAAGGGAGCCGGCAATACAGCCGGCTCCATTAAAAGCAATGGGCTGCCGGCAATCGCGGGATGAATTGTCGGGAAGGGGTTAAATATATAAGCCCTTCCTTGCAATTCATCCAGAAATGTGTAAAAAAAAAAATATATATATATATACTCATCTGCTCCCGGCAGATAGAGTTCAGCACGGCCAGCGGCAGTCCTCCGGAACTGCTCTGAACAGCTGTGAGTAGTATTCAGCAGCCGGGGATTTAAAATCCCCGCCTGCTGAATGAGCTGCCTCTAATTGGTCTCAGCCTGACCAATCAGAGGCAGATTCCACTCACACACCCATTCATGAATTTATGAATGGGTGTGTGACTGCTGCCTCTGATTGGCTCAGCGGGACCAATCAGATGAGAGGCAGCAGTCACTCACCCATTCATAAATTCATGAATGGGTGTGTGAGTGGAATCTGCCTCTGATTGGTCAGGCTGTGACCAATTAGAGGCAGCTCATTCAGCAAGCGGGGATTTTAAATCCCCGGCTGCTGAATACTACTCACAGCTGTTCAGAGCAGTTCAGGAGGACTGCCGCTGGCCGCGCTGAACTCCGTCTGCCGGGACCAGGTGAGTATATATATATTTTTTATTTTTACACATTTCTGGATGAATTGCAGGGAAGGGCTTATATATTTAACCCCTTCCCGACAATTCATCCCGCGATCGCCGGCAGCCCATTGCTTTCAATGGAGCCAGCTGTATTGCCGGCTCCATTGAATTCAATGGGCTAACATCGTTCTGCCGGGACAAGGTGAGTATAATTTTTTTTAATTTTTACACATTTCTGGATGAATTGCAGGGAAGGGCTTATATATTTAAGCCCTTCCCGACAATTCATCCCGCGATCGCCGGCAGCCCATTGCTTTCAATGGAGCCAGCTGTATTGCCGGCTCCATTGAATTCAATGGGCTAACATCGTTCTTCTCTGCCACAGCTGTTACAGCTGTGGCAGAGGAGAACGATCTTTATGCTGACAGTGGGGGGGGGGGGGTCTCACTTTTGCTACTATTGTGGCTTAATAGTGGGACCTGGGAACTTGAGATGCAGCCCAACATGTAGCCCCTCGCCTGCCCTATCCGTTTCTGTGTCATTCCCATCACTTTCTTGAATTGCCCAGGTTTTCACAAATGAAAACCTTAGCGAGCATCGGCGATATACAAAAATGCTCGAGTCGCCCATTGACTTCAATGGGGTTCGTTACTCGAAACGAACTCTCGAGCATCACTGAAAGTTCGACTCGAGTAACGAGCACCCGAGCATTTTGGTGCTCGCTCATCTCTAATGCTTATATTATTTAGATGTTTCATTTTAATTAAAACACAGGTGGGATACTTTAGGCTCTAATGTTACAATCAAGTTCATACCGTGAAATCCATTCTTCTAAAATATTTGACTACCATTGAGCTTTGACTAAGACATTCATCCATAACCTTACTTTGTTTAAAACCATACTGGCCCATTCCCCTAGGTCACTCTGGCAAGATGCCCACACACACATTTAGATCTGCCTTTTCATTGTTTAGTGAAGCCCATTAAGTTCTGTCTTGGCAGTCTAGACATGTTCTTCTTGCCCTAAGACCCAACAAAAAAAGGTTATTAGATCCTTTAATCTTTGTCAGACACACATTGACTGAAATGATAAAGCGTTTATATTTCTATATGTTTTTCATAACTAGCAAACTTCTTGAGCCAGTACTATAAGCTTAATATTTTGGACTGTTTATCATGTAGATAAAATAGCCATAAAAGATACTGTTGCGTCCTCCGGACGTGCAACCTCAACAACATAAATCAAAGGCACAACTGTGCAAAGGAAACATAACACTATGGGGAATACTCTCCCTAGAGTCCCCTAGCCCGGGAGGGGGCCCTGCCTACTCGGCGGACCGATCGCTATGACAAGTGCGAGCCCGCACATGTGCCTGGGCCACTAACAAGTCCCTATCAGGGAGCCCTAGCACAATATAGAAGCGGAACAGAACCAAACAAAACAGAAAAGAACTTAGCTTGCATGGAGAGCTTCCGCCAAGCTGTGTTGCTCTGTCGCTGTCCAAAATGCAACTGAAGTGATTGACCAGCACAGGAGATAGTGCTGGCCCTGTTTAAATAGGAGCCAGGCTACTCAGCACCAGGTGCTGACTGACCTTCCTCCTGCAGCTACCACACCCCTCAGCTCCCAAAGAAGTAAGGGCACACCCAAAACCTGGTCTGGCCTGCAGGCAAGGTGCAGGCCTCAGCACGGCTGCAACAGTACCTCCCCTTCTAGAAGGGGCCCCAGGACCCTTAGGACCAGGACAACCAGGGTTTGATCTGTGAAAATTTTTTACCAGACGATCTGCATGAACATCCGCTGCAGGAACCCATGACCTCTCTTCTGGGCCATAACCGCGCCAGTGCACCAGGTACTGCAGGGAATTCCTGACTCGACGGGAGTCCAGAATGCGACTTATTACAAACTGCTCCTCCTCATCCACTAGCACGGGAGCCGGGGGTGGTGAGTCATTCCCCGAATCGATGAATCTTTTGAGCAGAGATTTATGGAACACATTGTTAATCTTCATCGTCCTGGGAATTTCTAAACTGGAAGGCCACCGTTTTAATCTTCTCAATTATTTTTAAATGGACTGATAAATCGCGGGCCCAGTTTAGCGGATGGTTGTTTGAGTTTTATATTTCTGGTAGACAACCACACCAAGTCTCCAACACAGAATCCCGCCCCCTCAGAGCAGTGCCTGTCTGCAACTCGCTTGCTGCGCCGAACGGATCGCTGTAAATTTTTCTGGACCTCCGCCCACCCGGCCTCAATATCAGAACAAAACTCATTTGCTCCTGGTACCTCCGAAACCCTCTTGGAAAGGGGGCCAAAACATGGGTGAAATCCGTAGTTACAGAAGAACGGTGAAGTCCCCGTATCCTCCAGTGATCTATTATTTAGAGCAAACTCGGCTAGTGGTAAGAACTTCGACCAGTCCTCCTGATTTTCCGAGGCATAACAACGTAAATACTGCTCCAGGTTCTGATTACACCTCTCAGTTTGCCCATTGGACTCAGGATGGTATGCCTAGGAAAACAAAAGCTGGACACCCAAATGAGAGCAGACTATTCGCCAAAAGCTAGAAACAAACTGTACGCCGCGGTCGGAGACTATATTCTCTGGCAAATCATGTAGTCTAACAATGTGGCAAATAAACAAACTCGCCAACATCTTGGCATTCGGTAAACCGGGGAGTGCCACAAAATGGCACATTTTACTAAACCGGTCCACTACCACCCACACAACCATGTTGCCATCGGAAAGTGGAAAATCCGTAATGAAGTCCATGGACAAGTGCGTCCATGGTCTCTTAAGAATGGGTAGCGGCAATAACATACCAGCTGGCCGACTGCGGGATGACTTGGTTCTGGCACACACCTCACATGACGAAACAAAACTGAACGTATCCCGTCGTAATGACGGCCACCAATATGTTCTAGAGAGTAACATACGGGGATTATTAATCCCCAGATGCCCGGCCAACACCAAACTGGGAATCTCGGCCAGCACCTGTAACCTTAGATGAACAGGAACAAAAAGCTTCCCAGCCGGAAGCTCTGACGGGGCCAAATTTTGTGCTTTACGGACTTGTTCCTCTAACTCTAATGACACTGCCGACACCACCACCCCTTCAGACAGGATAGGGGCAGGAGGTTCCTCAGAAACTACTGGAAGAAAACTTCTGGAAAGAGCATCGGCCTTCACATTCTTCCAGCCTGGACGATATGTAACTAAAAAATTGAAAGGGGAAAAGAAAAGCGACCAGCGTGCCTGTCTGGAATTAAGTCTCTTGGCAGATTCCAGATATATGAGGTTTTTGTGATCCGTGAAAACCGTTACTTTGTGTCGCGCCCGCTCTAGAAAACGACGCCACTCCTCGAATGCCCATTTAATCGCCAGCAATTCCCTGTCCCCAATCTCATAATTTCGCTCCGAAGACGAAAATTTACAGGAGAAGAATGCATACAGGCGGAGATCTTGCAATGTCTCCGTTCCCTGAGATAGAACTGCTCCAACCCCCACCTCTGAAGCATAGACCTCAACAATAAAGGGCCTGGAAGAATCTGGTTGCACCAGAACCGGAGCAGTAGCAAAACACCTCTTCAATCTCTGAAATGACTGCATAGCTTCCGTCGACCATTTAGTAGGAAAGCACCCCTTCTTAGTCATATCAGTAAGAGGTTTAACTATCACCGAAAAATTCCTAATGAATGTACGGTAATAGTTGGCGAACCCCAAGAACCTTTGTAAGGCTTTCACATTTTCTGGTAGGACCCAATCCTGCACCGCTCGGACCTTCTCAGGATCCATCTTGAACCCTTCGTGGGTAATTATATGCCCCAAAAATGTGATCTCTTGTACAGCAAACACATACTTTTCTCTTTTGGCGAACAAACAATTCTCACGCAAAGCTTGGAGGACCTGGCGAACATGAGAAACATGGGACTCAAAATCCGGAGAGAAGATCAAAATATCATCCAAGTATACTAGTACAAATCTGCCCACAAACTGAGAGAGAACCTCATTGATCAAGGACTGGAATACCGCAGGGGCATTAGTGAGACCAAAAGGTATCACCAGTCTCTCAAAATGCCCCTCTGGGGTATTAAACGCAGTCTTCCACTCGTCCCCCTCCTTAATCCGGATTAAATTATATGCCCCGCGCAAGTCTAGTTTGGAAAACCAGTTGGAGCCATTCAACTGCGAAAACAGATCCGGAATAAGGGGGAGAGGGTATGGATTGCATTTCGTGATTTTGTTTAATTCCCTAAAGTCAACACAGGGACGTAACCCGCCATCTTTTTTCTTTACAAAAAAGAAACCAGCTGCTAATGGGGAATTAGATGGCTGTATATGATTCCTTCTCAGGCTGTCCTGGATATAATCTTTGAGCGCCAGTCTCTCAGGGGCCGATATGTTGAACGTGTGACTCTTGGGGAACTTGCAGTCAGGGAGAAGTTCAATGGCACAATCCCCCTTTCTGTGCGGTGGTAATTTTTCTGCCCCCTCTTGGGAAAACACAGCTCCCGAAGAAGCAAGGGCACACCCAAAACCTGGTCTGGCCTGCAGGCAAGGTGCAGGCCTCAGCACGGCTGCAACCGATACTCTATCTATTGTTACAGAAAGCAACTTTTAGCCCAGTCATATTTTAAAACTTATAAACAGGTAAGACATTGCTTTACAGGGAGGCCATCTATAGATTGCACTTGGGAGACAGTTTATTTCTTTCTGGAGAGCTAATTTGCATATTCTTTCCCAGGGAGCATTGGTCTAAAAATTCCATGCCAGCTGAATCTCCCTAAAGAGAATCAGTACCTTCTTAGAGTATTAAAGTGAATGTCAATCCTTGAACACTATTTTTTTAAACTAAGGTCTAAAATATTGTGTTGATTAGTTTTGTAACATGCCCAGGGGATTATTTCTTGAACTTAGGTTTTCTCAAATGCAAGTTTCTATGACACTTTGTACACTATAAGCCCTAAAGACACGAGAAATAATGTGATAGAACACGGTATTCAGTAAGTAACAAGGTAGCTGTTAGGAAGAAGTTACCTCTATCATCAGTAATCAGCTTCTGTTTTAGCAATTCACTTTAGTGGTTGAGAGCTGCAATACCAGGCTACCGCTCTACAAATGGTGTTTTGACAGTTCAATCTGTTTGTAGCAGCTCTTTATCATCTGATCACCCTCTGCTCTGTTATTGGTGACCTATCCATGAAAATACCTTCATCAGGTATAATGAAAACAAAGGTTTGGTACCGTGTTAGCCAGTAGAGCAAAATGTGATTGTTCCCAGCAAGAGAAACCACGTAATCTTTTAGATATGACACCTTTTAATGGCTAACAAAAATACATGATGTTACAGCGAGCTTCCGAACCAACGCAGGGTTCATCTTCAGGCTTAAATGGAAAAGATCTGAAGAGGCATGGATATTTATACACTTATAACATGCATACTTATGACAAGGCACAGACATGGATGTGATTGGTTTTCACTTAAAAGGAATTCTGCAACAGCAAACAAGCTTTTTTGTCTAGGCACTGAAAGCGGAGTGAAAGTTTTATGGTCCCTAAATTACTGTTGAGGGAGAGGGAAGGTCGTCAGGCTAGAAATGCTATAAGAGGTGCACAAACATTTTTAGCTAAACACTGATAAGGGAGTGAAAGTTTAGGGTCCCTGAATTACTGTTGATAGGGGTCTTATCTGTGCAATAAATGTCTCACATTTCCCAGGGTTACATGGATATCAATTAAGCCCTGCCACAGTCAGGGCTTGGTAGGCAACATTGAAATTATTACATACTGTATGGGGACTTTTAATGTATTTAGCCCAATGGGGACTAAAAAATGTAGGAAAAAGATGATTAAAATTTTTGAAAGAGTAAAAGAAAAAAAACCGTAAAGTTACAAAAAATAGTTTTTCTATTTCTCCCAGATAAATCTAAACAATTAAAAAAGACATATTCGCTATTGCCGTGTTCATAAAAGTCTGAACTATTAAAATGGCACACTATTTATCCTGCACAAAACAAAACAAAATTGCAGGGAGGGGGGGAGGGTTGGCTACCCCAAAAATTCAATAAAAAATGATTAAAAAGATGTACGTGCCCCAAGATTATACTAATAAAAGCTACACCTTACCCCACATAACACAAGATCTTACAGTCTAATCAAGGTAAAAAATGTATGGGTCTGAAAATATAGTGACAGAAATTAATTTTTGTTTAAAAAATGTTTCTTTACTTTTTAAAATCAGCAAAACATAAAAAACTATATAAATTTGGTATCGCCATAATCATACTAACCAAAGAATAAAATGAACATGTAATTTTAGTGCACCATGAAAGCCATATAAACTAAACTGACCAAAAAATGGCACAATTGCATTTTTGTATTGCACCCCACTTAAAAATGTGTAAAAGTATTTCAGTACATAGTATGGTCCATTAACTCATCAACAAAAAATATTCAACTTTATAGCTCTGGGAAGGCGGGGACATAATTCAAAAATAAGAAAAAAATAAAATCTCTGCTCCCGAAGGGCCTAAGAAAATTACGGGCTAAGATTAGATGCTTGATCTTGATGTCATTAACATACTCTACCATTGGGGAGGCTATATTATTCTAAATACTTGGATAGATCCTGGTATAATTGAAGCATTCTAAAATATCATACCAGAATAAACTTATTGCTCATATCATACACTAAAGATATAATATATGTCTACTTGTAGAATAACTTGATTTCTTCACACTATAAAGTGTGCTCATGAGAAAGTAGCATCAAAGCTTACGAATATTTGCTTATGAACAAGATTAAAAAAAGCGCCAAGAGCCTCCAGGTTTTCAAGCTGGGAGTGGAACAGCTTTGCAATTTGCTTCTGAAACTGTATTTTGATCTTAATGAATATAAAATGGCTCCCATTAAAAGTAAAACCGATTATTTCAGGTCTTCCAGGGCCCATAGCTTTTTGACTGTCTTGGAGAGTTGCTATGATCTTTCATTAAGACTTCACAGCAGGTCTTCCTCACCATCAAATCAAGCCTTGCAGTACAGGAGATTGGCTATATTTAAAAGTAATTTTCCGAAATCTACAGATATTTCCAATTTAGTAATGAAAGTCATGAGAGAATATAGACTTTTTACATATTGTCACTAATTCATCACTCACATTTGTCAGCATTAAGAAGCCCTGTGCCTGTCAAACCAATGGCACATTGCAATTTCAGTTGAACTTTATGCCATATTTGTGACTAATGTGCTAATTGCAAAGGGTTTTTTTTTTCTTAAAGAATATGGGTATATTTTAAAATTCAGCATTTCTGTCCTGGCATGATGTCTGAAATTGCAACTATTCTATAGAATGAAAAACATTTTGCAGAAATGATACTAAATTGCATACAGAGTTTGAATCTAAATAGCTTGAGATATAATGATCCTTGTAAGTCTTAGATTCATTTTTCCTTTGCAATGACCTGGCCAGTGTGAATATATTAACACAACAAAAGAAGACATTACAGATCAGGGAGAAACTCATGCAAATTTCTTTAAACTGCAAAGGAAAAATGATTCATGTAGCTCAAATCGAGTGAAAGGGAAAATGAATGAAAAGATGGCAAGTTCATAAGTCTTTATATCAGGTCAGCAGAGATTGCACATAAAATCTGTATTGGAAGAATGATATTGTAAGGTCTGCACGCAGAGCCTAGTACTGCACTGTACATCAACCTGATCTAGAGAAAAGATTGGTATACTGCCCTCATGTGGATGTTATGCTACTATTGTTGTAATTGATGATTATTGATATGGACTTTGAAATCTAAATTTCTCATATAAATACAGTTATGTGAATAATTAATTATTTTTTGCGATTTAGCGGAAATTAATAAGTTGAAGGTTAGGTAAAAGAGAAACACATCTTATATTACAAAAATGTTTCACTTTTTTGTCCTATATTTAATAATTATTTGCATAAGAAAATAATTGTATAATGATAAATAAAAACAACATAAAAAACTAGACATATAGAATTCCCATGATACCTGTGTGTTTTGTATCCTTTGTCCTAAAATCTTATGCAGCAAACCATCAATAGGCAATATTCCACCGAGATTCACTCAGACAATTTTTTGTTTGCCTACATAGTGCAGTATATGTTGTAGCAGGCACCAAATGAATGTTTGACATGCTGCATATTTTTGTGGGTCAGGAACACAACACTGTCTTTTCTCCTTAGGGAGAACACTTAGAAGGTAAATGAGTGGGGAAACTTATAAGGCCATTCATGTTCCCCTGGGTAATAATATGCAAATAAGGGAGATGGAACAATACCTCTGCAGCGCCACCTATTGGAAGGCAGCATTTCTGTAATTCAATGTTAGACTGTTTATACAAGCCTTGCAACAATGTTATAAGGCTTGTATAAAGAGTCTAACATTGACTTGCAGGAATGCGGCGCTCCAATAGGTGGAGCTGCAGAGGTGTGTTCCATCTCCCTTATTTGTATCTTGTATATTCGATGCCTTATGTTATTTGTGTACCCAGCTGTTGGGATATGCAAATAGCACAGCCGCATTTTGTTAAATACATAACACACCGTGATATTGTTAAAGGGGTTCTGACATGAATAATGTTTTTATGCTTTAGCAGCCATTGTTCCCTGGTCTGCCTAATGGACACAGGGAACCCACAATTTAATGGCTGTTAAAGCATAAAAACATGATACTTACCTTGTCTCCTGTTGTTGTTGACATCGGGGGGGTCATCTCCCGGAAGGCGCTGTTCTTCTGCATGTGCCGCTTCGGGATCGCGTGCATGCGCAGTGGAGAGGTTCCCCCCTGACAGGAGTCAGGATGGGCCGCGTCTCCACTGCGCATGCGCAGAATCTCGGAGTTCAGCCAGGACGGACGGGCTGTCCACAGCAAGCACTGCTTGTGACGTGCTTGCTGTGGGCTGCCCGTCCGTTCACCTCGAAAGTGGCTGACGGACGGAGCAGAGCAGGAAGCGGTCATTTTGACCGCTCCTGCTATGCTTCTACAAGCCACAGAAGAAGATGCCAGCTGGAAAGGGACATGCCTGGCGATGGGACCTGGCCAGGCAAGGTGAGTACAATTTTATTTTTTTAGTGTCAGAACCCCTTTAAGGCTTTTGTATATGCCTTGTGTACACCTATTTTAGTTGATGTGCTATTAAGAGGTCATTTGCTATCTTGGTTTCTATTTCCTTTATGATATAATACCCTTAATGTAGCCTACTGCCACGGTGCGCTGGCATTGACAATATAGTTGCACAGAAGCAGTCCTAGGCTATTGTCATGATGTCAGCCTGGTCCATGTTACAGGAGCACTGGCACATGTGATCTGTCATTCAGCACAAGGCTTTGGCTAGGTGACTTCATCGGGCAATGTGTGGTTTGATTGGTTGGCGGAGAGGTGTTGCCCCCAACTAGCCAATTAACCACTATTGTAGTACATATATTCCAATCACTCCTCTCAAAGGGTGTCAGTTATTCCTCTGAATGTAGAGCTCTGGTCTGGTTTCTGTACATGTGGCACTGCCTCACAGTCAGATAAGTCCGTGGTGTCTATATTGATATTTTTGGTTTTTCATCTGCTTCCTAAGGCCTCAGTCACAGGGGCGCATCGGCACTCGTACACCGGCACCGATGTGCCCGTGTGACTGCAGGAAAGAGGCGGACGTACCGGAGGAAAGAACACATGACCGGCAATGAAGCCGGTCACATGTTCTTTCCTCCAGCGCTGCAGAGAGACGGCCGTCTGCAGGTACATCCGTCTTCTCACTGGTGTCAGTCACACAGGCGCATCGGCGCCGGTGTACTGGTGCCAATGCGCCCGTGTGACTGAGGCCCTAATGTGGTATTACTGCTATTAACATCTGGCATTTGTTACCCCCTTTTCCACCTTAGGGACAATTTACTCCCCGTGGGGAGTAAAGAAGCCCTGCCACAATTGTGACAGCTGTGACAGCTGTGGCAGAGGATCGCAATGTTCTCCAATTGCTTTCAATGGGATCGGCACTTGTTCAGTTCCATTGAAAGCAATGGGCTTCCGGCAAGCTCTGCAGTGATTTTTGGGGAAGGGCTTTAAATATAAGCCCTTCCCTGAAAAATCATCCCTAGAATGTGTTAAAAATAATAAAAATATATATATATATATATATATATATATATACATATATATATATATATATATATACTCACCTCTCCTCAGCTGCTGGGTCTCAGGCTGTCCAGCCTGTCTTCTCCCTGCACTGCTCTCAATCTATTTCAACAGGGATTTAAAATCCCCGCCTGCTGAAAGGGCTGTATATGGTTGACTGAGCACTCAGCCAATCACAGGCAGCACTCAGCCATTTATTGAATGACAGCTGAGTGCTGCCTGTCATTGCTCCCAGCACTCAGCCAATCACAGGCAGCGCTTGGCCATTCGTTGCCACAGTCACATCTGTGGCAGGAGAATGCTTCAGCCTCACGGGGATTCCCTTTGTCACTGAACACTGTGACAGTGCTGTCACGGTGTTCAGTGACAAGGGGACTCCCCAAGGAGATCCTCTGCTACAGCCCTTCCCTGAAAATCACTGCAGGGGTGCCGGCATCCTATTGCTTTCGATGCGGCCACTGACAGCAGCCGCGGCCCAATTAAAAGTGATGCTGCACGGACCTGCATTCACACATGTTTGTGCAGGTACGTGGGTGCGCGGTTTTGTGCGCACCAATGTATGCATACGCACACGCTTGTGTGAATGCACCCTAACACCTATATTTCCCATCATGCCTTTGGCTTTACATAGACAGAGGGGACACAGTCTCCTCACACTGCTCTTGCTCTACTCTAAAGTCCTGTCTAAAGGTCCTTGTACACATGCTAATATCAGCATTGCAGAAATACCAATCATTGAGATTTAAATGCTATTTTTCACATGTCAACTTGGGGGATAAATGGCCATTCATACAATCATTCATCCCCAATTCAATTTAGGCACTCTGGGGCAGCTTATATTCCTTAATGCGTCATGCCAGACACTCTCAGATTCCAGCCGCCTTTTTCTCATGTGACTGTTAAAATGGGCTCTAGCGCTATGCTCCCCAAAATTAATATTACTATCAGGCCACACAGCATTGGAGTTTGATGTAGCGGTCATATAATGAACTGGCAGCCAAGATCAGAGTGTTTTTTTAAGTAAATAATAATAATAATAATCTTTATTTGTATAGCGCCAACTTATTCCGCAGCGCTTTCAGGCATGGATAAATGCAAAACAATACAACAATTGCAACAATTACAATGTGCGATACATTGGGTTAGACATAAATGGGTTGAGGGTGGTACAGGAGGTGCAGGGGGTGGGGAAACAGGCAGTAGGAAATTTTATGTACAGATCATTTATCAGGAGGCAAACAGGGTGGAGCACCATAGGGAGGGGCGAGGGACTAGGTCAGGGGATTTGGTATGCTTCCCTGAAGAGGTGCATTTTTAAGGCACGTCTGAAATTTCGTGGCATCGGGAATTGTCCGGATGCCTTGGGGTAGAGCATTCCAGAGGATGGGTGCTGCTCTAGTGAAGTCCTGTAGGCGAGCATGAGAGGTTCGTATTACAGGGGTGTTTAGTCTGAGGGTGTTATCTGATCGGAGTAAGCGCGCTGGGTGGTATACTGACAATAGGGAGGCGATGTGTGGTGGCGCAGCGCCATGCAGAGCTTTGTGAGTGAGGTATAGCAGTTTAAATTTAGTTCTGCAGTGAATGGGCAGCCAATGCAGCGACTGGCATAATGCAGAGGCGTCTGAATAACGACTGGATAGAAAAATGAGTCTAGCTGCTGCATTTAATATGGATTGGAGTGGAGCGAGTCTAGTGCGGGGGAGGCCAATGAGTAGCGAGTTGCAGTAGTCAAGCCGGGAGTGGATGAGCGCAACCACTAGCGTCTTTAGCGTGTCCGTGGTTAGGAACGGACGTATTTTAGCAATATTTCTGAGGTGCATGTGGCATGTTTGGGCCAGAGATTGGATATGGGGGGCAAAGGAGAGGTCAGAGTCCAGTGTGACCCCAAGGCATCGGGCATGCTGTCTGGGGGTTATAATGGTGCCAGACACTGGAATGGAGATGTTGAGGGGAGGTCGGTTAGAAGGTGGAAAGACAAGGAGGTCAGTTTTAGAGAGGTTTAGTTTGAGAAAAAGGGAGGACATGGTGTTAGAGACAGCGGACAGACAGTCGGTGATATTTTGGAGGAATGGTCCAG
Organism: Eleutherodactylus coqui; assembly: GCF_035609145.1. Lineage (NCBI taxonomy): Eukaryota > Metazoa > Chordata > Amphibia > Anura > Eleutherodactylidae > Eleutherodactylus > Eleutherodactylus coqui. The sequence goes on from NC_089839.1 coordinate 71,583,191, forward strand.
AGATCTCACGAGAGGAGGTGTATAGTTGGGTGTCGTCAGCGTAGAGATGGTATTGGAGGCCAAATCTGTGGATGGTTTGTCCAATTGGGGCAGTATAGATAGAGAAAAGAAGGGGACCAAGGACCGAGCCCTGGGGTACCCCGACAGCGAGAGGAAGTGGAGCAGAGATAGAACCAGCAAAGGAAACACTGAAAGAGCGGTCAGAGAGGTAGGAAGAGAACCAGGAGAGAGCAGTATCCTTTAGACCAATAGAGCGGAGCATAGTGAGAAGGAGATTATGGTCGACAGTGTCAAATGCAGCAGACAGGTCAAGGAAGATTAGTAGGGAGTAATCACCTCTCGACTTTGCAGTCATCAGGTCATTTGTTACTTTTGTAAGGGCAGTTTCGGTCGAGTGTAGAGAGCGGAAACCAGACTGGAGGGGGTCGAGGAGTGAGTTGTCAGAGAGAAAGCGAGTAAGGCGGGAGTAGACCAGGCGTTCCAGTAATTTGGAGATAAAGGGGAGGTTTGAGACGGGTCGGTAGTTGGCAGCATTAGTCGGGTCAAGGGTTGGTTTTTTAAGCAGAGGGGATATAATGGAGTGTTTGAATGAGGAGGAAAAAGTGCCAGAGGTTAGGGAGAGGTTGCAGATTGTGGTAAGGTGAGTAATGAGAGCTGGGGAAAGGGAGCAGAGGAGGTGAGAGGGGAGAGGGTCGCTAGCGCAGGTGGTGGGGCGGGCAGCGGAAAGGAGCCTGGAGACTTCTTCCTCTGTCGTTGGTTCTAGCGTAGATAGTGAGTAGGTGCTGGATGCAGTGCTGATGAAACTGGGATCAGGGCTAACCATGCCGCTTTCAGAGATTTCTTTTCGAATGTGGTCGATCTTTTCTTTGAAATAGGCAGCTAGTTCTCCGGCAGTCAGGTCTGTCGCAGGGGCCTGTTCCTTGGGGCTGAGGAGGGAGTGAAAGGTCTCAAAGAGTTGTTTAGGGTTGTGGGATAGTGAGGAGACAAGGGAGGTGAAATAAACTTGTTTGGCATGGTGAAGGGCTAGGTTATACGTTTTAAGCATGAATTTGAAGTGGAGGAAGTCTGCCGGCAGCTTTGACTTTCTCCACAGCCGCTCGGCGCACCTAGAGCACCGCCGGATGAAGCGCGTTTGGGACGTGAGTCAGGGTTGCCTTGGTCTGCGTTTGACGGCTCGCGTCACAGGCGGTGCCACTTCATCCAAGGCACGGCTGAGGGTGGTGTGGTAATATTCGGCTGCCAGGTTAGGGCAGGGGAGGCAAGAGATAGGCGATAGGGAGGACTGAACAGTTTCGGCAAACTGTTTAGTGCGGATAGCCTGGAGGTTCCTAGAGGTGCGATAGATAGGAGGGTCAGGAGAGATGCTAGGGTGCCTGATGGAGAAAGAGAGAAGGTTGTGATCTGAGAGTGGAAGGGGGGAGTTAGTAAAGTGAGAAGCAGAGCAGAGACGGAGGAAAACTAAGTCGAGAGTGTTACCATCTCTGAGTGGGGGAGTCAGAGATTAGTGCTAGGCCAAGGGAGGAGGTAAGTGTTAAAAGCCGGGAGGCAGATGAGGAGCTAGAGTTGTTAGTAGGAATGTTGAAATCACCAAGGATGAGGGTTGGGATTTCACAGGATAGGAAGTGGGGGAGCCAGGCAGCAAAGTGGTCTAGGAACAGGCGGGCAGGACCTGGGGGGCGGTAAATAACTGCGACACGCAGAGGCAGTGGGCGGAAGAGTCGCAGGGTGTGGACTTCGAAGGAGTGGAAGGTAAGCGAGGGAGCTGAGGGAATGACCTGGAAGGTACAGTTTGGGGAGAGGATGATGCCTACTCCTCCACCGCGTCTGTCATCCGATCTGGGGGTGTGGGAGAACTGCAGGCCATCATAGGACAATGTAGCGGGGGAGGTAGAATCGGACTGCTGTATCCAGGTTTCCATGAGGGTGAGCAAGTTCAAGCGTTTACTGGTGAAAAGGTCATGGATAGTTGGGAGTTTATTACACGCAGATTGGGAGTTCCATAGGGCGCATTTGAATGGGGCAGGGGGGGCATTTTGGTAGAGAACAGAACGGGGTGGGCCTGGGTTGGGGGAGATGTCCCCTGCAGCTAGGAGTAGCAGAGTAGCAAGGGTAAGCAAATGGCTAGGGGATTTGTGTGGGTGGCTAAGGTGTTTCTTTGCAGTATTGGGGGGTTGAAGGCGTCTTAGGAAGTTGAACAGTGCATGGGAGCCATACATAGGTGAAGAGAGGAGGGAGGGGCTGATGTGGATGGAGTGTGTTGGGGCTGGGCGTTGGAAGAAAGAGTGAAGGCTTGAAAAGAGGATAGTGAAGGAGATTAGTGCAAAGAGGAGAATATTTCCCTTCAGGCTTTGGACAGTTGTGCATGTTAGCTGTCTCCTGCTCTGTCTAACTGCGCTGTATAACTGCATCATTCAACAGCATAAAACACTTGTTTCTGGACACTTAGTGCTGGAGACATCAGGTGAGGCAGCCTCTGGTGAGGCATGGAGGGTAGAACTGACTTTAAAGTTCTGGCTACAGGACTTCAGCTGGGAGTGGCTTGTTACATTTCACTAGTCAACCAGCTGACCTGACCCACCTTTAGATGGCTAATGAACAAGATGTGGGGGGGGGGGGGCTTTATTGCCCTCTTACAAAAACAAACTGTGTCCAGCAACACTAAGATGAGACAGGGAGAAAACTATTTGGGGGAGGTGATGAGGAAAATACATATAGTATAAATAGAGTCTATTCAATTTATATGAAGCAATGGGACATACCATTGCGCACAGATTATGACAAATTTAAAGGTATCACAGCAGAGTCAGTGGAAGGAAGGCGGAGCAGTCAAATTCAGATGGAGTGGAGCAATGGATGAGTGAAACATACCATTGTGCACAGATTATGACAAATTTAAAGGTATCACAGCAGAGTCAGTGGAAGGAAGGGGTGGGTAAGATAGTGCCCAGAACTACTTATCATGGGATACAAGTGGGCCCTGACGTAAAAAACCCAAAGTGCTTCTTTTACTTATTGTCAGCAGAAATTTCCCATTTCACACAGGGAAATGTGCTAATATCAATGATTATTTTTGGATCTGCTTGAAATTTTCACTTGCTCAGCATTTCTTCTGAGAAGCAGAGAAGATATACAGCTTCAGAAGCAGCCAACTCACCATACCAGTGATCCCTCCACATACCCAGTGGAACAGAAACAGAAGTATGTTATGGGCGTCAGTTTCATTGGATGCTTACATCACATGACCTAGCTATATATAAAATAGGCACAGAGCAACCACTAGCAATTTTTCAGTGGAGACCAGGACAGAGAAGCTGCATCACCCATATGCAGGATGAAGGGCACACTTGGTGACACCCAGCAGGAATATATCCTCTATAGAATATCTGTCCCTAACAGACCATATTGTATATATATATATATATATATATATATATATATATATATATATATATATATATATATACAATATGGTCTGTTAGGGACAGATATTCTATAGAGGATATATTCCTGCTGGGTGTCACCAAGTGTGCCCTTCATCCTGCATATGGGCAGCAGTTTCATTGGAAGCCTGCATCACATGATCTAACCATATATAACATACAGTAGGTACAAAGTAACCAGCAGGAATTTTACAGTTGCACCCAGGACAGAAAAGCTGCATCCCGTTATTATGCTTATATAACATGTGGTCTGTTGTTAGGGACAGATATTCTGCATAGGATATATTGCTGCTTGGCGTGAAAGCTTGTATACTCGGGGTTATATTGCAGGGATCAGAAAAATAAGCTGCATGATGCTTATATGCCTGTATAACACGTTGTCTGTTGTTAATAAGGACAAATATTGAACAGAGGATGTATCGATGCTGGATGTAAAAGCTTGTATACCAGCAGAGACCTTAAACAGGGTTCTCTTTGGACAGGTCAGAGAAAGAAGCTGCATCACATTTATATAGCTATACAAAATGTGATCTGTATATTGGGGGCAGACATATTTCTGCTGCTGTCATCATATAAAGCAGCAAAGCAGACAGACAAACTATACTTCGGCATAAGGGAATATTGCAGTTCACTGCTTGTGGTCTCAGACATCATTCAAAATCACCAGTCCAGCCACTGTGAATTATTTGCAGGCCTTACGCAGAATCTACATCAGGCCCACAGATAGATTTGCTTAGAGGACTTGTATAGCTTAGGCGTTCTTTGAAATCACATGTAAGATCTGTAGTAAGGGATTAAAATACGTCAGTGTAGTGACCTAGAGTTAGGGTTCCTACATCATTTGTAAGTCTGTTTGTCTTTAAGTAAGTTTGTTTATCTCCCTGTCCTATTACTGTGATGTGATTTGTAGTTTGGGAATAGAGGGAGGAGTTTTGAGGGGAAGAGAGAGGGAGAAGTTGGTTGTTGGTGGTCAATGAGATGTGCACAGGAGAGACGGGCTGATGCTCCTGCTGGAGCTAAGCCACAGTTATTTCTCTGCTGCTACAAGGCTCGTCTCCTCCAGGGATGGAAGCGTAGGAGATGCTGCTCGAGAGTTGGTGTTAGAATGCAAATGCTGCACGTGCCCCTGAAGAACTCCATTCAGAAGGGAAGCACAAAAGCCCATTACAGCTAACAGCTAAAGTAAGAGTGATTCGAAAGGCAGTGTAACACCAGAAAATGTCCTTCAGATAACAATGACTAGGGATGTGTTTGATTTGGTAAAAAGAACTTTCTGTTGTTGAATGTGTTTGGAAAAGTAGAGCTAGAGTAGAGCAGAAATTCTATGTTGCATATGTTGTAGAAGCTAAACCAGCAGAGAATGATTACAAAGTTCCAGATGGTGTATGCTGTTAGGAGACAGTGTATGGAGGTTGGTTACTTGACACCTGTGGAGTGGTTGCAGATCAAAGACGTCTGTGCCGCTTTAACCTGTTTTGAGTAAACAACCAAAATGGTCAGTTGTGATGACGTCGTTATTAGTATGACCATCCCTATTGTCTGTTTGCTGGTACAGATGCTACAAGGCCTCCATGACAATGACCTGTTGTTGTCACAGGAGAAGGACGAGAAAGATATACCAAACTCCCAATTGTCTGGCCAGGCCACTATTACTCAGCAGCACAGGGTGAGTGTCTTTGGGCAGGAAAGGGAGGGGGGCATCTTTTTCAACATGTTTCTACACCCATTAAATAAGTACAGAGAAGGAAGAAGAGGAGGAAGATAATATTAGTCCAGAGGTGGGGTAGGGTACTACACATCATTCCTTCCATCCCTCACTAACTCCAGCTATTCTACGTGGATGGCAGGACTAGCCAGAGGACACTCTTAGGCCTGACCCAAAGGAATGTGGGCCCTCTTCTAATGGCCTTTGAGGCGCATGAGTGTTTTTATGCTACAGTGCTTGCAGAAGTTCCATCACATAGTCCACATCAAAACATTAGATCGTTAATGGGTGGCTACCCCCCCCCCCTTTATTACTGCTACAAGACCAAAATGGCAAATCTCATCAGTAGAGAGTGACCTCAAAATTCTGAATTATCAGGAAAGACTGTTAAGCAGCTTGAGTACAGCATTTCCCTATTGATGTGGTGACGCATCCACAATAGATTGCAGCTCTGTGGCTCAGGGTGGATGAACAGGAAGCCGCTGCAGCGGTACCCCTACAGGTGGCATGAGAAGTTTAACAGAGGCCTGGTATAGTTTTTTCAGCCAGTTGTACCCTGCAGCAACAACACACGGTAGGGCTCACATTCACAGGCAGCACTTATCTATGATGGTCCATGAGTATATGAGCTCCTACTTGGTTGTACTCAAACATGGTGTTAGCCCCTTGTAGAATTTGTGCTTTGCAAACTTTGCGATCTTGCTTACAAAACAAGAACTACACTTGCTTTCCTCAGCATAATTTCTGATCTAGGAGATCCTTTGGGGGCCTTCTTTTGTTTTCAGTGACACCCATGTGGTGACTCCTGAATCCCTGTACAATATTTTGACCAATTTTTGCAAGGAGCATAGTGTTTCACCTGCTACTCTGACCCCTAAGTTCAACAAAGTTAAGGCTTCATGACCCTGTGAGGCCTTAGTCACACGGGCGTTTTTTCCCGCGATTTGCGGATCGCATGACGGATGCGCATCCGCTAATCGCGTGACCGGGGCCCAAAAATCGGCCAAAAATCTGCTCCTAACCACGTTTCATTAGAAACGGGCCGGAGCTGTCCAGCGCATTGCATTCAATGGAGCCGGCAATACAGCCGGCTCCATTGAAAGCAGTGCGCTGCGGGCGAGCGCGGGATGAATTGTCGGGAAGGGCTTAAATATATAAGCCCTTCCCTGCAATTCATCCAGACATATGTTAAAATAAAAAAAAATGTATACTCACCTTTCCGCTGCAGCCGGAGTCCAGCCGCGGCCGCCGGCAGTTCTCCTGAACTGCTTCTCTGTACTATTCAGCCAGCGGGGCTTTAAAATCCCCGCCTGCTGAATGAGCTGCCTCTGATTGGTCACAGCCTGACCAATCAGAGGCAGCTCTTACTCACACACCCATTCATGAATGGGTGAGTGACTGCTGCCTCTCATTGGCTCAGCGGGACCAATCAGGGGCAGCTCTCAGCTGTATTGCCGGCTCCATTGAATTCAATGGGCAAACATCGTTCTTCTCTGCCACAGCTGTTACAGCTGTGGCAGAGAAGAATGATTTGTCTTCTATATTTTCTCAATGGGGTCGACGCTGCTGCCGCCGGCCCCATTGAGCGCATATAGAGAACAGAACAGGAATCGCAGATCGCAGATAGGTGCGATCTGCGATTTCTGTTCTATAGTTTATCGGACGAGCGCATAAAAAGCGCTCATGTGTCCGATACCTTTGCAAAGCAATGATTTTATAAAATCGCCGGACGCATGCGCATGCGCAAATCGCGCGAAAAAAATGCCCGTCTGACTAGGCCCTCATACTGCTATGTCGGACTCCCGGGTATTTATAATCAGTCTCCTATTCTTGGAAAGACTGCACTCTTTACAAGCTCTGAAACTGTTGATGTCATATATATGGATTTTTCTAAAGCATTTGACAACGTGCTGCATAATAGGCTAATATTTAAAATGAGACAACTTGGTCTGGGCGAAAAAGTGTGTAGCTGAAAAACAGATAGAAAGCAGAGAATTAGAGATGAGCGAGCACCAAAATGCTCGGGTGCTCGTTACTCGAGACGAACTTATCGCGATGCTCGAGGGTTCGTTTCGAATAACAAACCCCATTGAAGTCAATGGGCGACCCGAGCATTTTTGTATATCGCCGATGCTCGCTAAGGTTTTCGTTTGTGAATATCTGGGCAATTCAAAAAAGTGATGGGAACGACACAGCAACAGATAGGGCAGGCGAGGGGCTACATGTTGGGCTGCATCTCAAGTTCCCAGGTCCCACTATTAAGCCACAATAGCGGCAAGAGTGCCCCCCCCTCCCAACAACTTTTACTTCTGAAAAGCCCTCATTAGCAATGCATACCTTAGCTAAGCACCACACTACCTCCAACAAAGCACAATCACTGCCTGCATGACTCTCTGCTGCCACTTCTCCTGGGTTACATGCTGCCCAACCCCCCCCCCCCCCCCCCACGACCCAGTGTCCACAGCGCACACCAAACTGTCCCTGCCCAGCCTTCAGCTGCCCTCATGCCACGCCACCCTCATGTCTATTTATAAGTGCGTCTGCCAGAGGAACCGCAGGCACACACTGCAGAGGGTTGGCACGGCTAGGCAGCGACCCTCTTTAAAAGGGGCGGGGCGATAGTCCACAATGCTGTACAGAAGCAATGAGAAATCCAATCCTGTGCCACCTCCATCTGGAGCTGCAGACGTGGGCATAGCAATGGGGAACCTATGTGCCACACACTATTCATTCTGTCAAGGTGTCTGCATGCCCCAGTCAGACCGCATTTTTTAATAAATAGTCACAGGCAGGTACAACTCCATAATGGGAATTCCGTGTGCACCCACAGCATGGGTGGCTCCCTGGAACCCACCGGCTGTACATAAATGTATCCCATTGCAGTGCCCTGGACAGCAGAGCTAACGTCAGATTAAATGCAGGTGGGCTTCGGCCCACACTGCATGCCCCAACCTGACCGGGGTTTTTAATTCATAGACACAGGCAGGTACAACTCCCTATTGTGAAGTCCCTGTGGACCCACAGCATGGGTGGGTGCCAGGAAGCCACCGGCGGTACATAAATATATCCCATTGCATTGCCCATCACAGCTGAGGTAATGTAATGTTTAATGCAGGTGGGCTTCGGCCCACACTGCATGCCCCAGTCAGACTGGGGTTCTTTAGAAGTGGACACATGCAGTTACAACTCCCTGTGGACCCACAGCATGGGTGGGTGCCAGGAAGCCACCGGCGGTATGTAAATATATCCCATTGCATTGCCCATCACAGCTGAGGTAATGTCATGTTTAATGCAGGTGGGCTTCGGCCCACACTGCATGCCCCAGTCAGACTGGGGTTCTTTAGAAGTGGACAGATGCAGTTACAACTCCCTGTGGACCCACAGCATTAGTGGCTCCCTGGAACCCACCGGCGGTACATAAATATATCCCATTGCAGTGCCCAACACAGCTGATGTTACGTCAGCTGTAATGCAGGTGGGCAAAAAATTAATTGGATTACACTGTAGGCGAGGGCCCCCAAAAATTGGTGTACCAACAGTACTAATGTACCTGACAAAAATTGCCCATGCCCAACCGAGAGGGCAGGTGAAACCCATTAATCGCTTTGGTTAATGTGACTTAATTGGTAACTAGGCCTGGAGGCAGCCCAGTAAAAATAAAAATTGGTTCAGGTGAAAGTTTCAACGCTTTAATGAGCATTGAAACATATAAAAATTGTTTACAAAAATTATATGACTGAGCCTTGTGGGCCTAAGAAAAATTGCCCATTCGGCGTGATTATGTGAGGTTTCAGGAGGAGGAGCAGGCGGAGGAGGAGGAATATTATACACAGATAGATGAAGCAAAAAGGTCCCCGTTTTGGATGGTGATAGAGAACGATGCTTCCATCCGCGGGTGCAGCCTACGTATTGTTTAGGTATCGCTGCTGTCCGCTGGTGGAGAAAAGAAGTCTGGGGAAATCCAGGCTTTGTTCATCTTGATGAGTGTAAGCCTGTCGGCACTGTCGGTTGACAGGTGGGTACGCTTATCCGTGATGATTCCCCCAGCCACACTAAACACACTCTCTGACAAGACGCTAGCCGCAGGACAAGCAAGCACCTCCAGGGTATACAGCGCGAGTTCAGGCCACGTGTCCAGCTTCGACACCCAGTAGTTGTAGGGGGCAGAGGCGTCACCGAGGATGGTCGTGCGATCGGCTGCGTACTCCCTCACCATCCTTTTACAGTGCTCCCGCCAACTCAGCCTTGACCGGGGAGCGGTGACACAGTTTTGCTGGGGAGCCATAAAGCTGGCAAAGGCCTTGGATAATGTTCCCCTGCCTGCGCTGTACATGCTGCCTGATCTCTGCGCCTCCCCTGCTACCTGGGCCGCGGAAATGCGCCTTCGGCCACTAGCGCTGTCGGATGGGAAGTTTACCATCAGTTTGTCCACCAGCGCCCTGTGGTATAGCATCATTCTCGAACCCCTTGCCTCTTCGGGAAGGAGAGTGGAAAGGCTCTCCTTATACCGTGGGTCGAGCAGTGTGTACACCCAGTAATCCGTAGTGGCCAGAATGCGTGTAACGCGAGGGTCACGAGAAAAGCATCCTAACATGAAGTCAGCCATGTGTGCCAGGGTACCTGTACGCAACACATGGCTGTCCTCACTAGGAAGATCACTTTCAGGATCCTCCTCCTCCTCAGGCCATACACGCTGAAAGGATGACTGGCAAGCTGCATCTGTACCCTCAGCAGTGGGCCAAGCTGTCTCTTCCCCCTCCTCCTCATGCTCCTCCCCCTCCTCCTCAACGCGCTGAGATATAGACATGAGGTTGCTCTGACTATCCAGCGACATACTGTCTTTCCCCGCCTCTGTTTCCGATTCCAAAGCGTCTGCCTTTATGCTTTGCAGGTAACTTCTCAAGAGGCATAGCAGAGGAATGGTGACGCTAATGATTGCAGCATCCCCGCTCAGCATCTGGGTAGACTCCTCAAAGTTTCCAAGGACCTGGCAGATGGCTGCCAACCAGGCCCACTCTTCTGTAAAAAATTGAGGAGGCTGACTCCCACTACGCCACCCATGTTGGAGTTGGTATTCCGCAATAGCTCTACGCTGCTCATAGAGCCTGGCCAACATGTGGAGCGTAGATTTCCACTGTGTGGGCACGTCGCACAGCAGTCGGTGCACTGGCAGATTAAACCGATGTTGCAGTGTCCGCAGGGTGGCAGCGTGCGTCTGGGACTTGCGGAAATGTGCGCAGAGCTGGCGCACCTTTCCGATCAGGTATGACAAGTGTGGGTAGCTTTTCAGAAAGTGCTGAACCACCAAATTAAAGACATGGGCCAGGCATGGCACGTGCGTGAGGCTGCCGAGCTGCAGAGCCGCCACGAGGTTACGGCCGTTGTCACACACGACCATGCCCGGTTGGATGCTCAGCGGCGCAAGCCAGCGGTCGGTCTGCTCTGTCAGACCCTGCAGCAGTTCGTGGGCCGTGTGCCTCTTCTCTCCTAAGCTGAGTAGTTTCAGCACGGCCTGCTGACGCTTGCCCACCGCTGTGCTGCCACGCTGCGTGACACCGACTGCTGGCGACGTGCTGCTGCTGACACATCTTGATTGCGAGACAGAGGTTGCGTAGGAGGAGGAGGAGGAGGGTGGTTTAGTGGAGGAAGCATACACCGCCGCAGATACCACCACCGAGCTGGGGCACGCAATTCGGGGGGTGGGTAGGACGTGAGCGGTCCCAGGCTCTGACTCTGTCCCAGCCTCCACTAAATTCACCCAATGTGCCGTCAGGAAGATATAGTGGCCCTGCCCACCTGTGCTTGTCCACGTGTCTGTTGTTAAGTGGACCTTGGCAGTAACCGCGTTGGTGAGGGCGCGTACAATGTTGCGGGAGACGTGGTCGTGCAGGCCTGGGACGGCACATCGGGAAAAGTAGTGGCGACTGGGAACCGAGTAGCGCGGGGCCGCCGCCACCATCATGCTTTTGAAAGCCTCCGTTTCCACAAGCCTGTACGGCAGCATCTCCAGGCTGATCAATTTGGCAATGTGCACGTTTAACGCTTGAGCGTGCAGGTGCGTGGCGGCGTACTTGCGCTTGCGCTCAAACTGCGGCGCTAGCGACGTCTGGACGCTGCGCTGAGAGACATTGGTGGATGGGGCCGAGGACAGCAGAGGTGAGGGTGTGGGTGCAGGCCAGGAGACAGTAGTGCCTGTGTCCTCAGAGGGGGGTTGGATCTCAGTGGCAGGTTGGGGCACAGGGGGAGAGGCAGTGGTGCAAACCGGAGGCAGTGAACAGGCATCGTCCCACCTTGTGGGGAGCTTGGCCATCATATGCCTGCGCATGCTGGTGGTGGTGCCTCCCCAGCTGATCTTGGCGCGACAAAGGTTGCACACCACTGTTCGTCGGTCGTCAGGCGTCTCTGTGAAAAACTGCCACACCGTAGAGCACCTTGACCTCTGCAGGGTGGCATGGCGCGAGGGGGCGCTTTGGGAACCAGTTGGTGGATTATTCGGTCTGGCCCTGCCTCTACCCCTGGCCACCGCACTGGCTCGGCCTGTGCCCACACCCTGACGTGGGCCTCCGCGTCCTCGCCCGCGTCCACGTCCTATAGGCCTACCCCTACCCCTCTGCATGGTGTATTACCAGTAGTGCAGAAACAGAACACTGTAATTAAATGTGCCGCTTATTGGCCTGTGGTTGGAGGCTGACTTCGTTTACGGAACGCCAGGAAATAATTTGGCGCAAGCCTGCTGTAACACTTAGCTGGCTGCGTATGATTTTGTAGAACTACTACACCCAGCACACACAGACCCAGAACACTGAGCACAGTGACAGGCAGGCCAAATAGATTTTTTCCCACAAATTTTTTTGCAAAGGCCCACTGCCTATATTCAATCAATAATATGTCTTCTGTCCCTGCCTCCACACTTCTGTCCCTGGAGTATGTCACAGAACTGCAGAGTGTTGCACTGTCAACTGCAACACAGCGGTGATTTCAGAGCCCAGACAGAGCCAGGAAATAATTTGGCGCAAGCCGGCTGTAACACTTAGCTGGCTGCGTATGATTTTGTAGAACTACTACACCCAGCACACACAGACCCAGAACACTGAGCACAGTGACAGGCAGGCCAAATAGATTTTTTGCCCAAATTTTTTTAGCAAAGGCCCACTGCCTATATTCAATCAATAATATGTCTTCTGTCCCTGCCTCCACACTTCTGTCCCTGGAGTATTACTGCAGGGCGCAATGCTCTGCACGGCCGATATACCAAAAAAAACCAAAATGTGCAACACTGCAAAAAGCAGCCTCCACAGTACTGCACACGGTTAGATGTGGCCCTAAGAAGGACCGTTGGGGTTCTTGAAGCCTACAATAACTCCTAACACTCTCCCTATAGCAGCTCCAACACGATACCACTGTCCCTCAGTTATGTCAGAATGCATCTGTGGCGAGCCGCGGGAGGGGCCGATTTTTTTACTCGGGTGACACCTGATCTCGCCAGCCACTCACTGCAGGGGGGTGGCATAGGGCTTGAACGTCGCAGGGGGAAGTTGTAATGCCTTCCCTGTCTTTCAATTGGCCAGAAAAGCGCGCTAACGTCTCAGAGATGAAAGTGAAAGTAACCCGAACATCGCGTGGTACTCGTTACGAGTAACAAGCATCTCGAACACGCTAATACTCGAACGAGTATCAAGCTCGGACGAGTACGTTCGCTCATCTCTACAGAGAATAATAATAAATGGTTCAGACATAGATTGGGCTATGGTCACTAGTGGGGTGCCACAGGGTTCAGTTTTAGGCCCCCATTCTGTTCAATATATTTATCAACGACCTGATAGAGGGACTGCACAGTAAAATATCAATATTTGCAGATGATACAAAATTATACAAGATAATTAATGCAACGGAGGACAATGTAAATGGACTTAGATAAGTTGGGGGCTTGGGTAGAAAAATGGCAAATGAAGCTCAGTATTGATAAATGGAAGGTTATGCATATGGGCAGGAGAAACAGATGTCACCAATATACACTAAATGGGGTACTGCTAGGGAGTATGGAAAAAGACCTTGGGGTACTAGTTGACTGTAGACTTAATTGGAGCAAACAATGCCAATGCCAGTCAGTGGCTGCAAAAGCAAATAAAGTCTTGGGGTGCATTAACCCCTTGAGTGGCACGCCCGGAAATTTTCCGGGACGAGCTCCACTGCTCATAGCGAGATAGCCCGGAAGATTTCCGGGCTATGTATCACTATGGGAGCTGCAGAGCACAATGCCACAAGCTGTGACAGTGTGCTCTGCCTGCACAGACCCACAGTGAACAAAGCAAGGGCTATGACAGAAGCAGAAGATATTGCCGATCTGCCGGCAAACTCCTGATTCTAATTCTCCTGCTTTGTTTACAGGTTGCCATAGAGACCATCGGCTTGTCAGAAGCAAGCCTATGGTCTCTGTGGCAGGGAGAGCTTGGTGTTTGGCTGTCAGAGGACAGCTAGGTACTAGCTCTTACAGCAGAGATCAGAGAAAACCTCCGATCTCTGCTGTGTTAACCCTTTACATGCTGCAGTCTATGTGACTGCAGCATGTAAAGGGCTGTAACTGCAGCATGTAAAGGGCTGTCACCATCGGACCCCCGGAATGTGATCAGGGAGTCCTGATGGGTCTCTGTGGAAGTCCACTAAAGGGACAAAAATAAAAAAAAAGTAAAAAAAAAAGTAAAAATTTAAAAAAAAAATAAAATAAAAAAAATTTAAAACACTTGTCTCCCTTTACTTTGTGAAAAATTAAAAATAAAACTACACATGTGGTATCCCTGTGTCGTAATGACCCATAGAAGGAAGTTAGTACATTATTTAACCCCTAAATGAAACGGTCCCTTTTTTTCTTCTTTCCCCATTTCTTTTTTTTCTCCCCCCGTTTAAAAAATCATAACTCCTTTATTTTTCCATCGCGGTACTTGAGCAAGGGCTCATTTTTTGTAGGACATCCTGTAGTTAACATTGGTACTATTTTGGAATACATACGACTTTTTGACCGCTTTTCATTGCATTTTTTCTGGGAGACAGGGTGATTGAAAAAGTGCATTTCTGGCGTTCTTAATTTTTTTTTCGGATTACGTTCACCGTGGGGGGTAAATAATGCACTACTTTGATAGATCAGACATTTACGGACGCGGCAATAGCAAATATGTATTTTTCTCTTATGATTTAGATTTTTTTATTATAGATATGTCAAAAGGAGGGTGATTTAACTTGTATTACTTTTTTCCCTAATCTCCCTACAAATTCTTTCACAAAAGTTATGCAATACATTATATATACCCAAAAATGATGCCATCAAAAAGTACAACTTCTCCAGCAAAAAACAAGCCCTCATATGGCCGTGTCAATGGAAAAATGAAAAAGTTATGGCTCTTGGAACGCGATTGCTAAATTAGTTGAAATTAAATGATTGGCCCATTTAAAAAACCTGCCCTGATGGGCACGACAAGTGGGTAAGAAACCTGCCACTCAAGGGGTTAAAAGAGGTATTGGGGTTGGGGGACAAGAACATTATTCTCCCCCTATATAAGGCACTTGTCAGGCCTTACATGGAATACTGTGTACAGTTCTGGACACCAGTGATCAGGAAAGATGTTGCAGTGCTTGAGGGGGTTCAAGGAAGGGCAACAAAATTAATAAACAGAATGAGAGGACTGGAATACCTAGAAATGCTATAAAAATTGGGATTATTCACCCTAGAAAAAAGACGATTAAGGGGCGAAACGTTGATCCAGGGATTTTTCTGACTGCCATTATGGAGTTGGGAAGAATTTTTCCCCCAATGGGCTAAATTGGCTTCTGCAAAAAAGGAAAAAAATGTTCCTCTGGATCAACAAGGGGGGATGGAAACAGGCTGAACTAGATGGATATTGTCTCCCTTCAGCCTAACATATTATGTTACTATGTTTGCTACTGGTGTGATCCTCACTACTTTTGGGGGGTATGAATGACACCATCTGCCTATATGGAGGCCCTGGAAATGTGGGACACCATGATTTGTATGATTTTTCCTTTGTGTAAAGGGCAAAGCAGGGAATGGAAATACCACTTGTTTTGTGCACAGATCCAGTTAGAATACAACCCATGGATGAACAGTTGCTTCTGCAGCTATACCCGCCAGCAAGCCAATATTGGTCCCCATACCGATCAATTACAGTTTTATTTGGGTAACCCCACATTCCCAAAAGTGAAAAGAATAATTAAAAAGTTATATGTAACCAAAAATAACACTAGTGAAGATTTCATCTTGCCCTGCAAAAACCAAACCATCAAACAGATGCATTGATAAAAGCATAGAAAAAATAATTTTGGCATTGACATTTTCTGAGAGCCATAATTTTTTAAGTGTTTTTATTGTACAAAAAGATAAAATACATAAATTTGTGATTGCTGGAAACATTCTGACCTGCAGAATAATGGTACCATGTCATTCATATGATGAACACCATAAAAATGAAGCACAAAAAGCAAGACCCAAACAGTTGTAGAATTGGTGTTTTATTTTCCATCATCTTAGAAAAAAATATATAATAAATAAATTGAATACATGATATGCACTAAAAATGGTTTTATTGAAAAATATATAAAAATACAACTTGTAGTTTACAGCTTTTTTATGTCAATTGATTAAAGGGGTTGTCCCGCGCCGAAACGTTTTTTTGTTTTTTTTAACCCCCCCCCCCGTTCGGCGCGAGACAACCCCGATGCAGGGGTTAAAAAAACAAACCGGAGAGTGCTTACCTGAATCCCGGCGGTCCGGCGTCTTCATACTCACCTGCTGAAGATGGCCGCCGGTGTCTGCTCCCTCCGTGGACCGCAGCTCTTCTGTGCGGTCCATTGCTGATTCCAGCCTCCTGATTGGCTGGAATCGGCACGTGACGGGGCGGAGCTACACGGAGCCGGCATTCTGCACGAGCGGCCCCATTGAAGACAGCAGAAGACCCGGACTGCGCAAGCGCGGCTAATTTGGCCATCGGAGGCCGAAAATTAGTCGGCACCATGGAGACGAGGACGCCAGCAACGGAGCAGGTAAGTATAAAACTTTTGATAACTTCTGTATGGCTCATAATTAATGCACAATGTACATTACAAAGTGCATTAATATGGCCATACAGAAGTGTATAGACCCACTTGCTGCCGCGGGACAACCCCTTTAATTGGCTGGCCCAGACGAGTGTTCAGTTACTCGAGAAGACCGATGCTCGCTCAATCATCAGCTTTAAACGAGCGTGCTCGCTCATCTCTAATAGGGACCTTACTGCATACCAATCTATACAGCTCCCATTAAATTCAATATTATTTCATAACATATATAAGGAGCCCCCCACACCCCTATTCCACCCTCCCCAGTAGCAGCTGCAGGCAAAAAGAATAGCTTTTTTTAACTTAATTTTGGTGTGGCTCACTGCTTCCCCATTCTCAAAGGTATCCTTGTCCCAAAATGTTATTAATTCTACAATATTGTAGATTTCATATGCTATTTGCGGTACAATTTGTGTTAAAAATGTATTAACATTGCAAAGAGAAATGTAACATAAATGGAAATCAATTATTTAGCTTTAAGCACGTGTTGTATGACACACTTAAGTATGAAATATATTCACATGTCTCTTGTAATAAACATAGAACCCAGTGCAGTAGGTAATTTACATTTGTTTATATGAATGCCATGTGAAAAAGTAGAACAAATATACAGTATTTCCTTGAGTTTCTATTGAGCTACATACATAAAGCTAAAGGACCTTGTTTACTGTCCACAATCTCCAATTTCTCAAATCTCAACATGTAGAAGGCTTCTGTTCCTCTGCTAGTAATTCTGTATATAGCTGGTCAGCTCACTCACCCATAGAATTACAGTGTAGGGTATGGATGCTAGTATTTCAGGCCCAAACCAAGCATAAAAAACACAATGTAATTCAGTGTCAGCACAAAGTTGACAGCGAATGATTATAACAGCTTCGAATCTTGAAAAAGAGTGTAAATAACTAGGATCCCCTGCGGGCTCACTCAGACTGCATATATAACAACCGTGATGGACAGCCACTAAAGTAAGGTACAAAAATCTCACTGTACAAAGATGCAAAAAAGGAAAAAAATCTTGAAAAGGCTTTAACTGTCACCTTTCTGAATGCATCAACTTATTTCAAAAGTTAAAAAAAAACCTAAACAATACAGGATTTTTACTGAAGTTAGGAAAATTCTTTCAGTTAAGTAGCCTGCTGTTTGAAAAAGGAGTCTAAATCATGTACTAAGTTGTCTTTTAGTTTACAGTCTTTATGCAATTTAGAGATTGGCAAGATAAAATAAAAAAAATTTTAAAAAGTTTTTCATGACTTCCTTGAGCTCTGTTCCTATATCAATGTTGTTAAAAATAAAATAAATTAATACATAGCTTTTCTTTTTGCTCCTAAAATGGCAATCTAACTTGTGTTAATATGTGATAACTAGCAAAAGTGCAAAGCAGTTTATTTTGTGCTGAAAAACCACTTCCTTCTAATTTGCTGTTGACTGCCTGTTGTCATGTTATGTCTACCTCTAGTAACAGAGACAAATTGATGGATTACAGGAAGTGGAGGAGGGTGTTGTCTCATATTGCCCATAAAAGTCTCAGTGCAGATTTCCACTGTTTTTAGATGCAGAAATGCTACGCAATTTGTTGCGGAAATTCCCCCTGCAGACATTCCGCAGCATTTTCGCCACATGTAAACATTCCTATAGTCAGCTCGAGGTATGCTGCCATGTGCAGAGTGGTTTCAGTAGTAATAGTGTCCCCTATATTGGTCCCACTAGTAATAGTAGCCCCCATAGTGACCTCAGTAGTAATAGTGTCCTCTAAATTGGCCGCAGTAGTAAAAGTGACTCCCACAGTGGCCTCAGTAGTAATAGCGTCCCCTATATTGACCTCAACAGTAATACTATTACTAAAAGTGTCCCTTATATCAGGCCCAGTAGTAACAGTAACCCCCACAGTAGCCCCAGTAGTACTAGCACCCCCTGAAACCCATATACTTACCTCCTCCTTGCTTCCAAAGCGCCGCAGCTTCTCTGCTCGATGTTGCTGCAGGCAGTTATGTGTGTACCCAGATGCCTCCTCCCTTCTCCTCACCTCCTGTGGAACTAAGGAAGAGAGGTCAGGGGAGGAGGTTCCCGGGTGCACACACTGTGCAGTGTGTGCCCCCTTAACAGTGCCACTGAGTGATTACCAGCCAGGAAACTGCGGCGCCCCACCTGGTAATCATTTTAATGGTGACTAGACATCAGCACGCATGCCCACAGAGAGGGCAATGAGTGCTCCCTCTGGCACACATGCTATAGGTTCGCCACCATGAACCTAGGACATCTTATAAAATCCCATGGCTTTAAGTACCATCTTTATGCTGCTAACACTAAGATCTTTTTTTCTGCTATCTAGAATCCCAGAGTGTCTATCAATAATATCTTCCTTTACTTCTTACTCCTTTTTAAAACTCAAAATGGAGAAAACTGAACTCATCATCTTTCCTCTATCTCACTAAATACCTACTAAATAATGACTTATTAATAACAATAAATAGTTCCATACTTTTACTAGCCCTACAAGTCCACTATTTCAGTGTAACATTTGACTCCCTTCTGTCCTTCAATCCACACATACAAGCCCTAGATACCTCTCTTGTCCCTCAAGTCAAAATATTTTTCAAATACAGTAAACTCCTTCTTCAACCATGAGTCAACACAAAGGCCCCATCATCTCCTGCCTAGACTACTGCAACATCCTTTTTTGTGCCCTCCCATTTAACACTCTTGCGCCTATGCATCCTTAACTTTTTTGCTTGACTAATCCACCTGTCCCCGTTACTTTCATGCATCTCCCCTTTACTAGTATTTTCACTAGCTACATGTTGTTCAGCGAATACAGTTGAAAACATTATCAATGACATACAAGGCTGTCCACAACCTGTCCCCTCCATGCAACTCTGACCAAACATCCCAATACTTCCCTACGTTTAATCTCTAGCCCTCACAATACTATTTCCGCATCTCTACAATAATGTGCTCCTCACATGATTGTCTCCAAGGTTTATCTTCTGTGTCACCTGCACTCTAGAACTTTCTACCCCAACACATCAGACTCTTTACCATGTTGAAAACATAAAAAAACACCTCTTCCGAAAAGCCTACAATCTACAATAACCCTGCACCGCCACAACATGAGCACCTTTTACCCTCACCTACTGTCTCTTTCCCCCTTCTTGTAGACTGTGAGCCCTCACATTCCGGGTTCTCTACCCCTCTATATCAATTTTTAAGTCCCTTAGTTCATGTTTATTGTTCCTGCCATTTTCCATATGTAATGTATTTAAGCTTGTTTTCATATGTACTGCACCTGAAAATACATGAAGCTTTAAAATAATATTTATACTCCTGTATCCTTCAGAAAGCCTACTCCTAGGTTAAAGAGCTTCCTTTGAAGTTGGCCTTAATGTGTTTATACTTAAAGGGGTTTTCCAGGCAGCTTCGGCGGTCAGTGCCAGGACGCACCCTTGTGCAGTGGCCGGATGCCATTATTGCAGGTACAGCTCGCATTGACATCAATGGGCACTGCACTGCAATTTCAAGAGCATCTCTCATTGATTTAATTGAGAGCTGCGTCTGCAATAACGAGCGTCGACTACTACACAGGGGTGAGAGCAGCAGCTTCTGCTCCGACCCCTATGTATCTTGGCACTGACAGCCAACACTGCCTGGAATACCCCTTTAAGCATGGAGACTTAGATTGTGACTTTCACTGGGAACAGGGACCGATCTGAATGGTGACATTTTCTGTACAAAGCTGTAGAATATGTTGGTGCTATGTAAATAAATTAAGGATTTTTTTTTCAAATTCAAAAATTAGCAAGGGGTGGAAAAGTGACTAGAATAAAAAAACACATAACTCACCGTTTAAATGTCCCTCACCCCTGGTGCCTCTAGTCAAGTGCCAAAGCCTCTTAAGCAGTCACAAACTATTCATATGACCACTGCAACCAATCACAAGCCTCAGCAGTCACATGTCATTCATGCACACACGACTGATAAGGCCAGTAATCTGATTTAGAGCTCAAGTGAATGTTGAACCACGTGACTTCTGTAGGAGCTTCTGGCAAAAAATAAAATACCTTTTAGAAAAAAATTGTCTTCTGCTGTCATGTTTTGAACCCCCATAACTTTTTTATTCTTTTAACAATTAAGTTTTGTGAACATTAGTTTTTTTTTTTTTTTGCACAGTGACCTATAGTTTTTATTAATACTATTTGGGCATACACGTCTTTTTGATCTCTTTTTATTCAATTTTTTTCTTCGATATGGGGTGGCCAAAAGGAAAAGCTCAATTTTGGCATTGCGTATATATTTTTTTTGATGGTGCTTGTTGTTTGGAATTAATAATGTGACATTTTAATAATCTGGACTTTTGTAGATGCAGTGTTTTTTTTCTGATGAGATGACTGGGAAAAGTTTTTTTTATAACTTTTATTATTATTTTTTTATAATAATCAAAAAATGTTATTTATTGGGCGGGGCCTGGCTCAGCCTAGCACAGATGAACTCTCCTGCTTGACCTAGTAGGGGCTGCACTGACCGAACCCACTAACAACCTGGCGATCCCCGAGGGTTGAGCTTATTGCCCTGTGAGACTGTGGTACTGATGGGCCGAGGTGCTCGATTTGGAGAATGTTTTGTTCAGTTCTGCCTACGGATTGCTGCAGAAATTATAATTTTGAGTAGTGCTCATGACTACCCCGTCTTACCCCTCTTCTTCCCAATCCCCTTTGTTTTTGTTATGTTAACTTGTATATTGGCAAAGTTTAATAAATATTTTTTTGAACAAAAAATGTTATTCAACTCATTTTGCCATTTTTCTTTAGTCCACACAGGGGGCTTGAACTTACAGCATTTGAGTCACCCATTCAGTATAATGCAATTTTATAGTATTGCTTTGCACTGTATTTTGACAGTTAGTCTATCAAGACATGCCATGGGCACACCTTGATGGGCAATCATTCATGATAGCCTGTGTGGCTTTCAGAAGGTCCTGGACTACCATGACAACTAAACAGCACCTCACAATCTCATTGTGAGGAGGCCATTAAGCACCCCTTTCAGAATTGACAGCAGCATGTAAAGCGCCAATGGCTACGATCAGTGTGAACGCTGATCATGGCTGTTGGTAGTGGGCATTGACTGCCAGAGATGGCTGACACACACCATGTATGTAGCAGGCTTGGCTTCTAAGCCTGCTCTATACACAGATACTCAACATGTGCTGTACATGTACAGCGCACATCGGGAAGGAGTTAAAGCTAATGTGCATGTTATTTATAGATTAAAGATAAGCCCCAAGAACCTTTTATTTGTGGAGTCTAAGGAACTCCAGACCAACACTTCCTACATCAAAAATGCATTAATTCATACATTTTGTAGTGCAACATTTTCCATGTCCCATTGCTACAGCTGAATGAAGTATTGTAGGTTGATACTTTACAAGAATTTAAATGGCTCAATAGGAAAAATTGCATCAGAAGACACATCCTGAGATTGTGATTACCTTAAATGAGGCTTTTCCACAAAGGCAGATCATATATAGTACATTACAAGTAACTTTAAGAGAAATAAGAAAGTGCAGAGATCTCTTAAAAATGTGGTGCTAGAAAATCCATACTGCGTCATTATCATACACTATACGGACTATTCCAATACACAAATGCAATATAAGCTCCAAGATGTTTTAGCTATACTGTAAACTCATTAGTCCTATTTCATGTTTTTTTCATGTGGCAAGTTTAATTGTGTCAATATTTTTATGCATTATGCATACTCCAAGCTGTACATTACAGCTATAAATAAGAGTAAAATATTCACTTGCCAATGAACTAATCATGCATTTTACAGCTTTATTATATCATGTATTATTTAATTATAATAATCAAAACCTTTTGAAGTTAAGACCAGATTAAAATGTGTTTGTTTTATTGTATCTATATATTTGATGTAAATTTTATATGTTAGCTTTACATTAAGAATTTATAAGGCATAGACTGAAATGGTAATTTTTGCACGCATTCATTTCTTTCATAATTAGTACATCTCCGTTACAGCACTTTGACTATAAGAGATAATATTTCAGTTTTTTAATTAGGTTTTAAAGAATACTTTATTGAACAATTATTGAATTACACTATTTTACCTGAGAAATAATGAAGGTAGTATTTAAATGAGAAATATAATCATTATTAGTAAATGATGTACTCAACTGATAATTAAATGCTAAATGGCAATCATCTGTATTAGTAACTGGATGGGTTTTGTGAACTTGTTATTGTTGAAATATTTATTTATCAATACGTATGTATTCCCAATTGTATTTAATCCAAATTATGAAATTAATTCCGAAGTCCTAAAGGTATTATAAACCTACTAAAAGTACATTTTGTATGGTGACAGTATGAAATAACAATAAAATCACTTATTAGTTAATGCTTTTAATTGACCTGATGGGTCTTACTTGTAGTTTTTTTGGAAGGTACAATACAAAAACATTGTTAATGAATTATCACACCATCAGCATGGGTATTTTATTGGACAGTAAGCATGCTTACCAAAATTATGAATGCTACACAAAAACTAAAATCCAATAATTTTTCACAATTCTATACTGTAATTAGAACATGCATTAATTAAAACTGACAGCGTGGGCCCTTTTAAAAATTATCTAAGTGGAATGGTCAATAGAAGCAATAGGAAAACTTATTATATTTTAATTTCTTCAGTCTTAGTTTATAAAATATGCACAGAGGAAAAAACAATGGCAGAAATATTTGGTGCTGGGTGACTTTAGAGTTAATACTTCCATCAAAAATATAATCCACATGACCCCACTATAGTGCCAACCACATGTTCTCTCAACAAAACCAGGCATATGCCTCTTCACTAGTGTCAGGCTCATGCCATCTCAGTAGTGAAGCCTAATAACAGCTCAACAGTTGTAGTCTCATCCACCCACAAAAGAGCAAGCAAAATGCCCCTTTAACAATTCCAGTCTCATCAAAGGTTCCAGTCCAAGGGAAACATGGAGTGTGTATTTTCTCCCCGTGTGTTAGAGCGCTCTTCTGGGATCTGTTGTTCCACATGTTTTCCCAGTAGCTCAGCTTCATAAGTGTGGTTGATTGAGCTGGCTTAGTGTTATTGCTTCAAACAGCCAATCCCCAAGGTCTGCTGCTCATATATACCAGCTCCTCTGCTGTGGCTGTTGGCTTTTTCCCTGTTTGTTCAGTGTGAACAGTGTTATGTTCCTGTCCTTCTGTGCAGCTTCAGTATGTTCAGTGTGATCAGTGTCATGTTCCTGGGGTTAGTTTTCTCATCAAAGAATGGACCCATGATACAATGAGGACCCATGAAGTGGGCTCGCAGGCTTAAGTATCTTGGCTAAAATATGAACGATTACCTCGTACATGCTATAGTTATTCCATTTGGCTATGTGTACAGGTATGCAGGTAAATGTTTTGTGCACTTGCCAGTTTTCATTTTATGCCTGTCCATGAGTATGCAGTCCATCTCTCAGTCCTGTGGTTCTGTCTGAGTCCTCCTGAGTCCACCTGTCGGCAAGTATTGCAGTCTGTCCATGAAGTCTGTTTCGCTATTTTCATTATCTGTTTGCGTTTGCCGTTTGGCAAGTGTGAAGTTTGTTTCTCCATGTCTGTATTCTGTCAGAGTTCCTGAGTTCTGCAATAGCGTCTGAGATCTGTCTGATTCTGAGTTCTGTCTGAATTCCTGAGTTTGGCTGCTTGAAAGACGTAACACTGTATTTGTGTGGGTTTCCTCCTGCTACTGTGATTTCCTCCTACACACCAAAACACATGATCCGTGAAATTAGATTATAAGCTCCAATGAGAACAGGGCCACAGTGAAAATGATGACAATCTGTGTACAACACTGTGGTATATGTATACACTGTATACTACAAATGAGTGAAATAAAATAAATATGTTTTATATCAACAGAGCCATCAATGTTTTAATGACTGAAATGAGGAAATATTGTATTCTCTAACTATTGTCATGATTTGTAAATTAGTGTGACGGGAATGACAGTGCTGTGACTTCCATTTTCCTTGCTGGGTCCAGGTTGAGGTTAGCATGGCACCCCAGACCATATTATGCATTGGGAAGTACATTGAGTGCTTGACACAGAGAGAGTAAAATCTTCATTGTCTTTTAACATAGTCAGGCTATCAGTGGTAATTTTAAGGTATATAAACTAGCCCCTTATTTCTATGGGTGTCAGTTGTACTGCTTGTGTACTGGCCAGATGTTGCGTACTCTGTTGTCATACTCAGACATTTCAGTGCGTCAGTCAGCTTGCTACTTAATATTAGTTTACTCTCCCGGTCTGTCTACAGTAGTGGGGTTACCCTTTTTGTGGCGGATGCTCTACTTGAGGGACCAGTTAGGTTTGGGTGGTTCTGGTATACTTGTCCTTGTAGTTCCCTGTACCTCACTATAATTAATTCTAGTATTTTTAGTTATTCCAAAAAAGACCCGTATCTCCTGCCATCTGTTTAACCACATCTTTGTATCTGAAACTTGTCAACTGCACACTAGTCGTACCAGACATAACACATTGGTTATATAAAATAAACTATACCAACAATCAAAAACTACTAGAGGATTATATTCTAAATTTTTAGATACTAATTAAATGTGTTATAACCTAGTAGTGAACAAACAGCAAATTAAAAAAAAACACATACAGTATATAAAATGTATTTAAATACATGGAATGCAAAAAAACCTTGACTTTTACTGGACTCACTCGAGCAGACATGTGCAATAAGTTGTTGTAGTCCAATTGCAATAGTGTTAGATGTATTCTCAAAAACAAAGTTTAATTATTTTTAATTTTTTCTATTAATCTGTTTTTGTATTGTACTATTCAGTAAAGGAGATACATTAACAGGTATTAAATGTTTTTAGACAATAAAAACTGATTGTATACAGTTGATGATAGATGGTGATGGTATATACTATTTCCAATTCTTTCCTACAATCTCTTGTGCTTTTTTACAATCTTAAATCTCCTTTGTCTACTTATGTCAAGTGGTTCAGATCGAGCTTGTTAAAGATCTGCTACACTTTAACACAATGATTATTTATTTAGCAGTTTTATGTAACCCTGTCATTGATAAGTAGTCCATTAATTTATCAAGGGACAGATCAACACTAGTTATTTTTCTACTGAATATTAGACTCTGTGCTGCAGTTTGTTTCAAACCACTTGCCAGTTAATTATAAATTACAATCCTGTTTTGTCTTTATTAATTGATATCTTCCCTACCATTGCGGTGCCATGAAACAGGTCACAAATTAATGGGTAAATGTATACCTGCAACACTTATTTAACCACCCACTTGCTTTAGCAAAAGAAAAGAATTACAAAAAATGTATGATATGTTAAAGGAATGCATGTAGTGAATAATATTCCTGCTTAAGCTGCTAAATTCAGAATAGACTATCAAGATATTTTATGAAATCCAAGTATTTTAAAAGCTACTGCAATTCTACATTAAAGATAAACTGAGTCATTTAGCAATATGGCACTCATAGAAGCGTATGGGGACCTACTTTAATGCTGTATGCCTCCGATTTCAAAGGCATTTGTTTTGGATTTATATAGAATATTCATCTGACATCATCTTTTGGATTCTTCTCTAAAAGAGTATTACTTTGTCATATACTGTAAAAGCACCATATGGTAGCATAGTGTAGGTCTATGGAGTCTGTGTATCACTATTTAGGCTCAGAGGATGCTGTTCTGAGTGCATGAGCCTTAGGCCTCCATCACACAGGCTACAAAATCACGCAGAAGCACTGTAGAAAGTATCGGGAATGCACGATTTCCCTCTATCAAGTCCAGAGCTTAATTAGCGGTGAAATTGCCAATTCACACAATTGAGAGTTGTGTGTTTCAGCAAAAAGGTGCTTCTGCTCTGGGAGGAGAGAGAAAAAGATGAAGGAATGTCCCGGGGGAACCCCCTTCTCCACTGGGCTTCCCTTCATCTCAGTGTGGCGGAAGGGATATCTGCAGCAGCACAGATGCCAGGGTTCCCCTGCAGGAGAGAAGATGGAGTTCCTCAGCAGCAGGGAGAGAGGGGTTCTCCTGCAGGGGAGTAGAAAGAATTCCCCAGCAGTGGGGAGAGAGGAGGAAACCCCTCTCTCGTTGCTACTGGGTATTCCTTTTCCCTGCAGGGGAACCCTCGCATCTGCTCTACAGGGGAATTCCTTCTCTCCTGCAAGGGAACCCCTGCATCTGCGTTGCTGGGAAATTATTCACCCTTGTCGGCCACCTCGTATAGTCTCCCGTAGGAGCCTATTGAGGCTTCTGCGATTTTCTGCAACAAGATAGGTCAAGACCTATTTTTTCGCACAGCAGTGAATTTCAGTCACTGAATTCTGCTACTGATGGCCTATCTTTTTTGTGCCAATTTTTTGATGCGGCTACAAATCGTTCATCTGAAGGTTTCCATAGGAAACCATTGGTTCTATTAGACACGATTTTTTGACACATGTAACTTTGCTGCAGAAAGAAATGTCTATGTGAAGAAGGCCTACAACTTAGAGATTATTAACACATTTAAAAGTTATAATGAATGCTCCATAAAATACATCAATATTATTATAGTCATTCATTTTCATTTTACATAAGAAAAGGCAAAGCAGACAGGTCAACAGATCTAGCAGAGGTTTTTCAAAATTTTTTTCTGTCTCAACCAACTTTTTTTCTGAAAACCATAATACTTGCTTAGCTCACAATATATTCAATTTCAGCTAAGCGTATTGTCATACGTCTGTAATACGGATCCATATTCTGTACTGTTACAGATGAAGTTACCACTGTATGTCATCATGTTGTCATCTATATATTGTATTTTCTACTGGGCAAATATTGATCCACATTTGTGAAGTAGAAATGAATAGAAATACAGCAATTACAGAAAAATAAAGAATGGGTGTGAAAAATAAAGCCATGTGAACAGATATGGAGATTTATATTAGCTTCATACTATAGTCAACAAAACACGAACCAAATACAGAACTAAAATATGCTCTCCTGAAAGTAGCCTTATATAGGGTGTAGTCAAAGATACTAATCCAGCACTGAATCTCAATACTGATGTCCTATATTGAAATAACAATACCATACTGGAATAGGAAATAAGGAAGATGGAACACTCAGAAGGTGTCTTCTCAAACCCCTTCTGGGTGCTCTCCTTGGGGAGAGATGATACCATCCCCCAATCCACTCGCCCCCTAGGTGTCTTCACACTCGTTTTGGGTGCTCTCCTTCAAAGCGAGACAACACCCCTCTTGACCCACATCACATGCCTCTCACCAGCCAAGCGGGAGACCTAGTGCACACTTATAAAGGGCAAACACCCCAAAACAGCTGTCTGTGCATGGTTTTCTGGCTTGGTTTCCTATCCCCAATCATTGTTTTACAGACTTGTTAAAAAGTCATACATTGATTTGAAGGAATGCTGCCATCCAATAGGTGGCGCTGCAGAGATATTGTTCCATCTTCCTTATTTGCATAAATTACCCAGAAGACCAAGCATGGCTGTATAAGTCTCCAAATCGCAGCGCTCATGTGAAAGAGCCCTCAAACTGATTTATGGAGAAAAAAGTAGCCTCTGTAAAGAGATTGTGGTAGTGAGGAAAGTTATGAGTTCATTAGGACCCTGATCGAATTTCACAATATTTTTAAAAAGTTTCCAAAACATTGTGACCAAATAATGTGCTCATTGCAGATTTGATTGGTCAATAGTGACTTCACCAATGAAGGAATTATCTAGTTTCTCCCAATGTTTGGGTCTTGTAGACACTGATATAGTAAGGCATAAACTTTGTAACAAATGTAGCAAATTTATTGTAACATTATAACATGATCAAATATCAGTTCTAAATTAGAAGGCACAATATAACGTGTCACATTTTAACAGTCTGAACTGAATAGCCCTTGTTTACTGCTGAACATTCTGCTTTAACTTTAGTAAATTTCCTCTATGAGATGACCTTATAAGACTTCCTTGAGGAGTACATGGTGAACAGTGAAGAAAACATTGCTTTAAAAACCTGTAACCTTGTTAGGATTGCTCTATTAAACTCTCTCTTTATAAGTTTTCATCTTTATAGGGATTTTTCAAATACAGCACTTGTCAGTTAATGTTAATTTATATCTGCAAGTCTTTATTCTATGTCACTATTTTTTATTTGACAGCTTTATTAGCAAACTGAAAAGAA
Organism: Eleutherodactylus coqui; assembly: GCF_035609145.1. NCBI lineage: Eukaryota > Metazoa > Chordata > Amphibia > Anura > Eleutherodactylidae > Eleutherodactylus > Eleutherodactylus coqui. The sequence continues at coordinate 71,611,672 of NC_089839.1, forward strand.
AATTCATCCATGCATCCATTTCTACTACTTCATGTAATGGTGCAATTTAAAAGAAAGAATGAATTATGTCCAATGGGACGAAATTAGTCATACAAAGCTCAGCAATTGAATATGGGTCTCAATAAGTAACATATGGTGCCGCCAACAGATCTCTACTAGGGCTCGTTCACACGAGTGCTGTTTTAGAGCAGTATAGGCGCAAACAGCGCTCGTATGAAAGAGCCCTAAAGCCTCTTTCACACAAGCGCATAAATGGCGTGTTTTTATGGGCGACCAATATACCCGACCATCTGTGGCATTGGTTTCCAATGCATCCATTCACATGGGTGAATATACAGCACGTAAAAACGGCGAACCGTAAAAAATGGGACATACGCGACAGAAATACACGCCGATGCATATGTAATGGAGAACATATAGGGTGAAATGTCTCTTTCACTGTCTGAGCCAGCAGAACAGAATGTGCTGACCACATTCTGTTCTGCCAACCGTTATCAGAATATGCAGCTTGATAAAAATGCGTGGACATAACCTCAGAGCACATTTTAGTTTGCTCACATGTAACCTCAGGCGTTGCCCCTGCCCCCTCCATCGAACACCTAAGATGTCGCCTGCATTCCACCTGAAACCACGTGATGATGGATGTCCATGATGACAGACGCACATGCAGGACCGGATGTAAGAAGACCTTAAATGGTCCACCCAATCACCTGCTTTCGCATGTTGCCTACACAATTTCTGGCATGCCCATAAAGGGCAGTTAACTCATAATGCTATAAAAGATGCTATATGCCTACTAATAAAGCAGAGTCACGGAAGACTTTCTACACTGACAGTCTGTCTTTGTGTCAATTTTCTTTTATTGTGCGCACAATCTCTGAATGTGAATCAGGAAGGGTGCAAAGATTCCTATTGATTACGCCATGGACCCAAATAAATCCACGACACATATATGTTGGGGGAAAAGATGGTTCTGGAACTACGTTTTGGCCAATATACGCTGGCGGGTCCCATAGACTCCTATGGTAGCAAGGGAAATGTAGGGGGAGGCTGCAAAAAGCTTACAGGTGCCCCTATGTAGGCATTATAAGTAGAGATGAGCGAATGTACTCGTCCGAGCTTGATGCTCGGGCGAATATTAGGGTGTTCGGGATGCTCGTTACTCTTAACGAGCACCACGCGGTGTTTGGGTTACTTTCACTTTCATCTCTAAGACGTTAGCGCGCTTTTCTGGCCAATTGAAAGACAGGGAAGGCATTACAACTTCCCCCTGTGACGTTCAAGCCCTATACCACCCCCCTGCTGTGAGTGGCTGGCGAGATCAGATGTCACCCGAGTATAAAAATCGGCCCCTCCCGCGGCTCGCCTCAGATGCGTTGTGAGTTAGCTGAGGGAAAGTGCTGTTGTGTTGGAGCTGCTGTAGGGAGAGTGTTAGGAGTGAGTGTAGGCTTCAAGAACCCCAACGGTCCTTCTTAGGGCCACATCTATCCGTGTGCAGTACTGTGCAGGCTGCTGTTAGCAGTGTTGCACAATTTTTTTTTTTTCAAAATCGGCTGTGCAGAGCATTGCGCCCTGCAGTAATACTACAGGGACAGAATTGTGTAGGCAGGGCCAGAAGACATATATTATTGATTGAATATAGTCAGTGGGCCTTCCCTTTAAAAAAAAAAAGGGAAACATTCTATTTGGCCTGCCTCTGACAGTCCTCAGCGTTCTGGGTACGTGTGTGGTGGGTGGAGAACGTAAAGAAATCATACGCAGCCAGCTACGTTTAACAGCAGGCTTGCGCCAATTAATTTCCTGCCTGGGAAAAATCACCGCTCTGCTGCACTTCATATAACACTGCAGTTCTGTGGAACACATTTCTAATCTGATTGAATATAGTCAGTGGGCCTTCCCTTTAAAAAAAAAAAGGGAAACATTCTATTTGGCCTGCCTCTGACAGTCCTCAGCGTTCTGGGTACGTGTGTGGTGGGTGGAGAACGTAAAGAAATCATACGCAGCCAGCTACGTTTAACAGCAGGCTTGCGCCAATTAATTTCCTGCCTGGGAAAAATCACCGCTCTGCTGCACTTCATATAACACTGCAGTTCTGTGGAACACATTTCTAATCTGATTGAATATAGTCAGTGGGCCTTCCCTTTAAAAAAAAAAAGGGAAACATTCTATTTGGCCTGCCTCTGACAGTCCTCAGCGCTCTGGGTACGTGTGTGGTGGGTGGAGAACGTAAAGAAATCATACCCAGCCAGCTACGTTTAACAGCAGGCTTGCGCCAATTTATTTCCTGCCTGGGAAAAATCACCGCTCTGCTGCACTTCATATAACACTGCAGTTCTGTGGAACACATTTCTAATCTGATTGAATATAGTCAGTGGGCCTTCCCTTTAAAAAAAAAAAGGGAAACATTCTATTTGGCCTGCCTCTGACAGTCCTCAGCGTTCTGGGTACGTGTGTGGTGGGTGGAGAACGTAAAGAAATCATACGCCGCCAGCTACGTTTAACAGCAGGCTTGCGCCAATTTATTTCCTGCCTGGGAAAAATCACCGCTCTGCTGCACTTCATATAACACTGCAGTTCTGTGGAACACATTTCTAATCTTATCTGATTGAATATAGTCAGTGGGCCTTCCCTTTAAAAAAAAAAAGGGAAACATTCTATTTGGCCTGCCTCTGACAGTCCTCAGCGTTCTGGGTACGTGTGTGGTGGGTGGAGAACGTAAAGAAATCATACGCAGCCAGCTACATTTAACAGCAGGCTTGCGCCAATTTATTTCCTGCCTGGGAAAAATCACCGCTCTGCTGCACTTCATATAACACTGCAGTTCTGTGGAACACATTTCTAATCTTATCTGATTGAATATAGTCAGTGGGCCTTCCCTTTAAAAAAAAAAACGGAAACATTCTATTGGCCTGCAGGCTTGCGCCAATTTATTTCCTGGCTGGGAAATCACTGGTAATACAGCATGCTGAGGGGTAGAGGTAGGCCTAGAGGACGTGGACGTGGCCGAGGACGCGTAGGCCCAAGTGAGGGTGTGGGCACAGGCCGAGCTCCTGATCAAGGTGTATCGCAGCTGACTGCTGCGCGATTAGGAGAGAGGCACGTTTCTGGCGTCCCCACATTCATCGCCCAATTAATGGGTCCACGCGGGAGACCTTTATTAGAAAATGAGCAGTGTGAGCAGGTCCTGTCGTGGATGGCAGAAAGTGCTTCGAGCAAGCTATCATCCACCCACAGTTCTGCGCCGTCCAGTGCTGCAAATCCGAATCCTCTGGCTGCTGCTCCTCCTTCCTCCCAGCCTCCTCACTCCACTACAATGACACATGCTCAGGAGCGGGAAGACTCTCAGGAACTGTTCTCGGGCCCCTGCTCAGATTGGGCAGCAGTGGTTCCTCTCCCACCAGAGGAGTTTATCGTCACTGATGCCCAACCATTGGAAAGTTCCCGGGGTCCGGGGGATGAGGCTGGGGACTTCCGGCAACTGTCTCAAGACCTTTCAGTGGGTGAGGAGGACGATGATGATGAGACACAGTTGTCTTGCAGTGAGGTAGTAGTAAGGGCAGTAAGTGCGAGGGAGGAGCGCACAGAGGATTCGGAGGAAGAGCAGCAGGACGATGAGGTGACTGACCCCACCTGATGTGCAACGCCTACTCAGGACAGGTCTTCAGAGGGGGAGGCAAGGGCAGCAGCAGGGCAGGTTGCAAGAGGCAGTGCGGTGTCCAGGGGTAGAGGCAGGGCCAGACCGAATAATCCACCAACTGTTTCCCAAAGCGCACCCTTGCGCCATGCCACCCTGCAGAGGCCAAGGTGCTCTAAGGTCTGGCAGTTTTTCACAGAGACGCCTAACGACCGACGAACAGTGGTGTGCAACCTTTGTCACGCCAAGATCAGCCGGGGAGCCACCACCAACAGCCTCACCACCACCAGCATGCGCAGACATATGATGGCCAAGCACCCCACAAGATGGGACGAAGGCCGTTCACCGCCTCCGGTTTGCACCGCTGCCTCTCCCCCTGTGCCCCAACCTGCCACTGAGATCCAACCCCCCTCTCAGGACACAGGCACTACCGTCTCCTGGCCTGCACCCACACCCTCACCTCCGGTGTCCTCGGCCCCATCCAGCAATGTCTAGCACCACACCGTCCAGCCGTCGCTAGTGCAAGTCTTTGAGCGCAAGCGCAAGTACGCCGCCACGCACCCGCACGCTCAAGCGTTAACCGTCCACATAGCAAAATTTATCAGCCTTGAGATGCTGCCGTATAGGGTTGTGGAAATGGAGTCCTTCAAAAGTATGATGGCGGCGGCGGCCCCGCGCTACTCAGTTCCCAGTCGCCACTACTTTTCCCGATGTGCCATCCCAGCCCTGCATGACCATGTCTCCCGCAACATTGTACGCGCCCTCACCAATGCGGTTAGTGGCAAGGTCCACTTAACAACGGACACGTGGACAAGCACAGGCGGGCAGGGCCACTACATCTCCCTGACGGCACATTGGGTGAATTTAGTGGAGGCTGGGACAGAGTTAGAGCCTGGGACCGCTCACGTCCTACCCACCCCAAGAATTGCGGGCCCCAGCTCGGTGGTGGTATGTTCGCGGTGTATGCTTCCTCCACTAAAGCACCCTCCTCCTCCTCCTCCTCAACCTATGTCTCGCAATCTAGATGTGTCAGCAGCAGCAGGACGTCGCCAGCAGTCGATGTCGCGCGGCGTGGCAGCACAGCGGTGGGCAAGCGTCAGCAGGCCGTGCTGAAACTACTCAGCTTAGGAGAGAAGAGGCACACGGCCCACGAACTGCTGCGGGGTCTAACAGAGCAGACCAACCGTTGGCTTGCGCCGCTGAGCCTCCAACCGGGCATGGTCGTGTGTGACAACGGGCGTAACCTGGTGGCGGCTCTGCAGCTCGGCAGCCTCACGCACGTGCCATGCCGGGCCCATGTCTTTAATTTGGTGGTTCAGCGCTTTCTGAAAAGCTACCCACGCTTGTCAGACCTGCTCGTAAACGTGCGCCGGCTCTGCGCACATTTCCGCAAGTCCCACACGGACGCTGCCACCCTGTGCACCCTGCAACATCGGTTTAATCTGCCAGTGCACCGACTGCTGTGCGACGTGCCCACACGGTGGAACTCTACGCTCCACATGTTGGCCAGGCTCTATGAGCAGCGTAGAGCTATAGTGGAATACCAACTCCAACATGGGCGGCGCAGTGGGAGTCAGCCTCCTCAATTCCTTTCAGAAGAGTGGGCCTGGTTGGCAGACATCTGCCAGGTCCTTGGAAAGTTTGAGGAGTCTACCCAGGTGGTGAGCGGCGATGCTGCAATCATTAGCGTCACCATTCCTCTGCTATGCCTCTTGAGAAGTTCCCTGCAAAGCATAAAGGCAAATGCTTTGCGCTCGGAAACGGAGGCGGGGGAAGACAGTATGTCGCTGGATAGTCAGAGCACTCTCCTGTCTATATCTCAGCGCGTTGAGGAGGAGGAGGAGCATGAGGAGGATGAGGAGGAGGGGGAAGAGACAGCTTGGCCCACTGCTGACGGTACCCATGCTGCTTGCCTGTCATCCTTTCAGCGTGTATGGCCTGAGGAGGAGGAGGCGGAGGAGGAGGAGGAGGAGGAGGATCCTGAAAGTGATCTTCCTAGTGAAGACAGCCATGTGTTGCGTACAGGTACCCTGGCACACATGGCTGACTTCATGTTAGGATGCCTTTCTCGTGACCCTCGTGTTGCACGCATTCTGGCCACTACGGATTACTGGGTGTACACACTGCTCGACCCACGGTATAAGGAGAACCTTTCCACTCTCATTCCCGAAGAGGAAAGGGGTTCGAGAGTGTTGCTATACCACAGGACCCTGGCGGATAAGCTGATGGTAAAATTCCCCTCCGACAGCGCTAGTGGCAGAAGGCGCAGTTCCGAGGGCCAGGTAGCAGGGGAGGTGCGGAGATCGAGCAGCATGTTCAGCACAGGCAGTGCAACACTCTTTAAGGCCCTGGACAGCTTTATGGCTCCCCACCAAGACTGTGTCACCGCTCACCAGTCAAGGCTGAGTCGGCGGGAGCACTGTAAAAGGATGGTGAGGGAGTACATAGCCGATCGCACGACCGTCCTCCGTGACGCCTCTGCCCCCTACAACTACTGGGTGTCGAAGCTGGACACGTGGCCTGAACTAGCACTGTATGCCCTGGAGGTGCTTGCTTGTCCTGCGGCTAGCGTCTTGTCAGAGAGGGTGTTTAGTGCGGCTGGGGGAATCATCACAGATAAGCGTACACGCCTGTCAACCGCCTGTGCCGACAGGCTTACACTCATCAAGATGAACAAAGCCTGGATTTCCCCAGACTTCTCTTCTCCACCAGCGGACAGCAGCGATACCTAAGCAATACGTAGGCTGCACCCGCGGATGGAAGCATCGCTCTGTATCACCATCCAAAACGCTGACATTTCTGCTTCATCAATCTGTGTATAATATTCCTCCTCCTCCTCCTGCTCCTCCTCCTGAAACCTCACGTAATCACGCCGAACGGGCAATTTTTCTTTGGGCCACAAGGCTCACTCATATAATTTTTCAAAACAATTTTTATACGTTTCAATGCTCTTACAAGCGATGAAACTTTAACTTGAACCAATTTTTTGTTAAACTGGGCTGCCTCCAGGCCTAGTTACCACTTAAGCCACATTAACCAAAGCGATTAATGGGTTTCACCTGCCATCTTGGTTGGGCATGGCCAATTTTTTCTGAGGTACATTAGTACTGTTGCTACACCAATTTTTTTGGGCCCTCACCTACAGTGTAATCATTGTAATTTCTATGTTCTTCGCCTGCACTCATGGTACAGAAAGGTGTGTGGGGTTGGCCTACACTTTTGCTACATAAATGTAACTGGGGCCTTGTCTATACTGCAGCTACTGAAATGTGAAAGAGACTGTTATCTCCCTAAACTGCTGCAATGGGAATTGTTACTGGGGCTTGTCTTGAGTGCTACTATTACTGAAATGGAACTAAGACTGCGCTCCTCCTATACTGCTGCAATGGGAATTGTTACTGGGGCTTGTCTTGAGTGCTACTATTACTGAAATGGAACTAAGACTGCGCTCCTCCTATACTGCTGCAATGGGAATTGTTACTGGGGCTTGTCTTGAGTGCTACTATTACTGAAATGGAACTAAGACTGCGCTCCTCCTATACTGCTGCTTTGGAATTGTTACTGGGGCCTGTCTTGAGTGCTACTATTACTGAAATGAAACTAAGACTGCGCTCCCCCTATACTGCTGCTAGTGATATGTTAGTGGGGCCTGTCCCTAATACTACCGCTGAAATGTTAATAATTCGGGGCTCTGCCTATACCGCAGCTAATGGTATGTCACTAGGGTGTGGAAACAGAGGCTTCACAAAGACATGATGGCGGCGAGGCCATTTCCCGCCAACGCTGTTACTGTTAAGGTGCATATAACCACGGACACGTGGAGAGGACACATAGTGCCTCCAAAACATCCCTCTCCTCCTCCAACAATGAAAACATTCTTGGCAAATACCTTTGCATTGGTCCGTCTGGTGGCAGTCCAAGAATTTCACCTTTAACGACACTACAAGAGAGCACCACCACCATCCCCCCGCCACGGCCCACTTAATCATGGCCACATTCCGAAAACCAACTACATAAAACCGCGCTACTAGGTCCGCAGTCACCACCACATTACCACCAACGAGGTTACTGTTAAGGTACATATTACCAGTCTGACTGGGGCATGCAGTGTGGGCCAAAGCCCACCTGTATTGTATCTGACGTTAGCTCTGCTGAGTAGGGCACTGCAATGGGATATATTTATGTACCGCCGGTGGCTTCCTGGCACCCACCCATGCTGTAGGTGCACATGGAGTTTAACCTACATCTGTCCACTTCTAAAAAAACCCAGTCTGACTGGGGCATGCAGTGTGGGCCGAAGCCCACCTGCATTAAACATGACATTACTACCTGAGCTGTGATGGGCACTGCAATGGGATATTTTTATGTACCGCCGGTGGCTTCCTGGCACCCACCCATGCTGTGGGTCCACAGGGTGTTGTAAATGCATCTGTTTCCACTTCTAAAGAACCCCAGTCTGACTGGGGCATGCAGTGTGGGCCGAAGCCCACCTGCATTAAGCACGACATTACTACCTCAGCTGTGTTGGGCAATGCAATGGGATATTTTTATGTACCACCGGTGGGTTCCAGGGAGCCACCCATGCTGTAGGTGCACACGGAGTTTAACCTACATCTGTCCACTTCTAAAGAACCCCAGTCTGACTGGGGCATGCAGTGTAGGCCGAAGCCCACCTGCATTAAGCACGACATTACTACCTCAGCTGTGTTGGGCAATGCAATGGGATATTTTTATGTACCACCGGTGGGTTCCAGGGAGCCACCCATGCTGTAGGTGCACACGGAGTTTAACCTACATCTGTCCACTTCTAAAGAACCCCAGTCTGACTGGGGCATGCAGTGTGGGCCGAAGCCCACCTGCATTAAGCACGACATTACTACCTCAGCTGTGTTGGGCAATGCAATGGGATATTTTTATGTACCACCGGTGGGTTCCAGGGAGCCACCCATGCTGTAGGTGCACACAGAGTTTAACCTACATCTGTCCACTTCTAAAGAACCCCAGTCTGACTGGGGCATGCAGTGTGGGCCGAAGCCCACCTGCATTAAGCATGACATTACTACCTCAGCTGTGTTGGGCAATGCAAGGGGATATTTTTATGTACCACCGGTGGGTTCCAGGGAGCCACCCATGCTGTAGGTGCACACGGAGTTTAACCTACATCTGTCATCTTCTAAAGAACCCCAGTCTGATTGGGGCATGCAGTGTGGGCCGAAGCCCACCTGCATTAAACATGACATTACTACCTCAGCTGTGATGGGCACTGCAATGGGATATTTTTATGTACCGCCGGTGGCTTCCTGGCACCCACCCATGCTGTCGGTCCACAGGGAGTTGTAAATGCATCTGTTTCCACTTCTAAAGAACCCCAGTCTGACTGGGGCATGCAGTGTGGGCCGAAGCCCACCTGCATTAAGCACGACATTACTACCTCAGCTGTGTTGGGCAATGCAATGGGATATTTTTATGTACCACCGGCTGGTTCCAGGGAGCCACCCATGCTGTAGGTGCACACGGAGTTTAACCTACATCTGTCCACTTCTAAAGAACCCCAGTCTGACTGGGGCATGCAGTGTGGGCCGAAGCCCACCTGCATTAAACATGACATTACTACCTCAGCTGTGATGGGCACTGCAATGGGATATTTTTATGTACCGCCGGTGGCTTCCTGGCACCCACCCATGCTGTGGGTCCACAGGGAGTTGTAAATGCATCTGTTTCCACTTCTAAAGAACCCCAGTCTGACTGGGGCATGCAGTGTGGGCCGAAACCCACCTGCATTAAGCACGACATTACTACCTCAGCTGTGTTGGGCAATGCAATGGGATATTTTTATGTACCGCCGGTGGGTTCCAGGGAGCCACCCATGCTGTGGGTGCACACGGAATTCCCATTGCGGAGTTGTACCTGCCTGTGACTATTTATAAAAAACCGCGGTCTGACTGGTGCATGCAGACACCTTGACAGAATGAATAGTGTGTGGCACATAGGTTCCCCATTGCTATGCCCACGTGTGCAGCTCCAGATGGAGGTGGCACAGGATTGGATTTCTCATTGCTTCTGTACAGCATTGTGGACTATCGGCCCGCCCCTTTTATGGGGGGGTCGCTGCCTAGTCATGCCAACCCTCTGCAGTGTGTGCCTGCTTTTCCTGTGGCAGACGCACTTATAAATAGACATGAGGGTGGCGTGGCATGAGGGCAGCTGAAGGCTGGGCAGGGACAGTTTGGTGTGCGCTGTGGACACTGGGTCGTGGGGGGGGGGTTTGGGCAGCATGTAACGCAGGAGAAGTGGCAGCGGAGTGTCATGCAGGCAGTGATTGTGCTTTGTTGGAGGTAGTGTGGTGCTTAGCTAAGGTATGCCATGCTAATGAGGGCTTTTCAGAAGTAAAAGTTGTTGGGAGGGGGGGGCACCCACTCTTGCCGCTATTGTGGCTTAATAGTGGGACCTGTGAACTTGAGATGCAGCCCAACATGTAGCCCCTCGCCTGCCCTATCCGTTGCTGTGTCGTTCCCATCACTTTCTTGAATTGCCCAGATTTTCACACATGAAAACCTTAGCGAGCATCGGCGAAATACAAAAATGCTCGGGTCGCCCATTGACTTCAATGGGGTTCGTTATTCGAAACGAACCCTCGAGCATCGCGAAAAGTTCGTCCCGAGTAACGAGCACCCGAGCATTTTGGTGCTCGCTCATCTCTAATTATAAGTCATTCAGAGGATTAATGACAAGGTTTTCCAGCTTGCAACATATTTTTTTGCTAAAAACCACGCTCAACGGTTGTGTGAGTAGACAAGAAAATGCTTATTACCCTGGGGGAAAAACGTCCCTTCACGCTTTTTTATGGCGCTGGTAAGAAAACGTAAAAACGCATGTATACGTTTGTATGAAAGACCCCTAATGCAGATCTCTTGTATGTATCAGCAACATTATTCTCCATGATGGACAAGGATATGCAACTTGGTTACACCTCCAATGACAGAACAGTAAGGCTAAGGGTTTATACACACAAACGCATTTGTGCTGTGTATTACACACGCGCAAATTTGGGAGTGCAATATGCAGTCAATAGAATCCATTGATTTAAATGGGTTTGTACACATGAGCATATTTTGCGCACTCATTTTGCTCAAACAAAATAATACGCAGCATGTTCAATAATCATACATATTGTGCACGAAAAGCAAGTCCATCGAGCAAATATGCAGCGCAAATTCGTGTGTGAATACCCTAAAGCCGTGTATAGCCAGCCTAAAGGAAGTCCATGCTCTACTTTCTACGCATTTGTGCAACAATGAGCCCCAAAGAAGTCTATGTAGGGTGCGATACACAACGGGATGTGCGAAATACAGCAGAAAGCCTTGGGGAGAAGAACACATCTGGATCTAATTATGCTAAACAGCTTTTTAACCCCTTAATGACATGGCCTATTTTGGCGTTGAGGACCAAACAATTTTTGGTATTTTTTCATCTCCATTTTTCAAAAGCTATAACTTTTTTATTTTTCTGTCGACGCGGCCGTATAAGGGCTTGTTTTTTGCGTGGCGAACTATAGTTTTATTGGTGCCATTTTTGGGTACATAGACTATATTGTAAAACTTTTATTATTTTTTTATGATCATAGGGAGAGAAAACGCATTAATTCTGCCATGGATTTTTTTTTTTTTTAAAGCGTTAATTATGCAGCATAAATGACAAACTAGATTTTTATTTTTTGGGTCGGTACGATTACAACGATAACAAAATTCTTACATTTTTTTTAGGTTTTTCCACTTTTCTGTAATAAAAACCCTTTTTATGGAAATCTTTTTTCTTTTTCTAAATCGCTGATTTCAAAGTCCTATAGCTTTTTTTTATTTTTCTATGTACAGAGCTCTGTGAGGGCTTATTTTTTGTGAGACAAGCTGTAGTTTTTATTGGTACCATTTTGGGGTACTTATCTTTTTTTTATCACTTTTATTGCATTTTTTGGGAGGCAAAATGCTAAAAATTAGCCTTTTGCGTCAGTTTTTTAGCGTTTTTTTTAATGCTTTTTGCCTTGCAGGATAAAAAGCATGTTCAATTTATTGTATGGGTCTTTACGGACACGACTACACCAAATACGCGTTTCTTTGTTTTTTTTTATGCTATTATGAGAAAAAGCATAAAAAAGGGTGTTTTTTAACTTTTTTAATTTTTGTACATTATTTTTTTTTTTTACACCATCTGTGTCCCTCTGAGGGACTTACACCATACCACCGATGATCACTACGATAAGGCATTGCAGGATTTCTCTCCTGCAATGCCTTATGGCTTACACAATGATCACAGGCTCTGGCAATACAGGATTCCAGTATCTGGCGTCCTGTTGCCATAGCAAGCAGCCGGGCTCCCTGCGATAACATCGTGAGAGCCGGCTGAAGTCACAGAGGGAGCTCGCTCCCTCTGTGTATCCTTTCCCTGCCGCTTTCTACTTAGATCGCGGCAGGGAAGGGATTAACAGCTGGGGGCGCATCTCCGATGCACTCCCGCTGTTGCAGCGGGAGGCCGGCTATCAGTGACAGCCAGCTCCCGCTGCCGGATAGCGCAAGATATGTCATGATCTCACGCTATCCCTATGACGTAAGGGTACGTCATTTTGCGGGGAAGTACACCGCTCGCTTCCATGACATACCCTTACATGATGGACACAGAAGGGGTTGAATCAGCCCATGTGAACATGCACTGCATGCGCAAAAAAATCGAGTAAAATACACCGAAATGCACGCAAAAGCACCTCGTTGTGAGGCTGCCCTAATACGCACACTGCTTTTTTGTATTTTGTCATAGAAATTTATAGTCACTTTTAAGACCCCTTCAGATGGGTGTATGTGTTTTTTGTGCATGCCTCAGCGCAACCTATTTGCACTACTTTTTTGTTCGCATAACGGTGCATTTTACTGTATTTTTGCTCATGTTGGACATGTTTATTTGCATGCGCCAGACGAACACACCTTGATTTAGATAGCTATTTAGCCTAATGAGTTCCAGATATGTTCTTCCCCGCCCCTCTCTATTGACTAAACATAGCGGCTGTTTAATAGTGAACGGCTGTTACTTACACTGAGGGAGCAGCAATCTTCTCATTGTCCATCGTTTATGCAGCATAAACGATGGACGATGAGCTGAATGCTGATCGTTCAGTGTAAATAGCTGCCATTCAGTATTTAATGGCCGCTATGTTAGGTCAATGGAGAGGGGGGGCGTGAGGAGTGAAATCTCCTCCAGCTGCCCCACTGTGAGCCAGCAGCATCTAGTATATGCAGGGACGAGTGCTGAGCATCATTTGCCTGACATTTGTCCTTTCTAAATGGGCCTTTAGAAATAAAGCGTTACAAAGAGTGCCAGAACAGGCTTCTAGAACAATGCTTGCATTGCGCATGTCCTGCTAGAAGTCAGAACTTACTAAATATTTTCAGAGACATAAACATGGTAAATTAAATAAAATTTAGGCAACTTACAAAATTGCTTTTGTTGCTGGGAACTGGTTGTGTCCCACAGCCCCTCAAAAACACCCTGGGCCACCACCTGCCAGCAGGTATCCTGGTATCCTTATGTAGTCTCGCCTTGTATTCAGGGCAGGAGATGTCCCTGAGGGCCGGCCTCTTCTCAGCTAGAGTTATCAACAACTCCATCTCTACGTTATGTGGCATGCTTGCAAAATGTGTTTCTTCAAAGCTTTCTAAAATGTCTGCCGTGCCTTCCCTGCAATTAGCTGAAAACTTTCTAGCCTCCAGACAGGTGGCAGTGAAATTACACTGCTTTTCACGCATGTATGTGCACGTTGTCCACACATTTGTGCACCCCCATAGAGCTTTAGGGCCTCTGAGGCTCAAATGCGCTCAAATGCGCTTATGTGAGTAACCCTTAGGCCTATTGTTTTTATAATAGATGGCTGGACCATTGTACAAAACAAGCACTTTTTTTACCTTTGGTGTCATTTCCTCATATGTCTTCATAAGATTGCAAGCTCTTGTGAGCAGAAAACACAATCCTGTTGTTTGAATTGTTAATTAAATTATTAGGGCTGTTTCACACAGGCATAAAAATCGCGCAGAAAAAATTGTGACTAACTGGCGAGAAAATTGCGTGAAAGGACAATTTGCCCCTATCAAGTCCCAAGCTTAATTAGCGGTGAAATTGCCCATTCACATGATTGGGAGCTACATGTTGCTTTAAAAAAGCGCTGCTGCTCTGGGAGGAGAGAGAGATGAAGGAAATCCCTGGGGGAGCTCTCTTTTCTGCAGGGCTTCCCTTTATCTCAGCAGGGCTGGAGAGATATCCCCGCTGTGAGGAGAGAAAAGTTACTCTGCAGGGGAGAATAAGGGATTCCGCAGCAGCACATTGCCAGGGTTCCACCACAGGAAAGAATGCCAGGGTTCCACAACAAGATATCCTTATTTTTCACTGGAGAGGAACCCTGAAATCGTGCTGCTGGGGAATCCCTTATTCTCCTCTGCAGGGTTACCACTCTTTCCTGACTACGGAGGAAATTTCTTCAGCCCTGCAAGGCTTCCCTTCATCACTCTCTCTCTCTGCTGCGGGGATATAACTCCAGCACTGCTAAGATGAAGGAAAGCCCAACGGAGATGGGAATTTCTCTGGTGCTTTTCTTCATCTCTCTCTGCCCACTGTGGGGAAATCCCTTATTCTCCCTTTGCCGACTGCCTTGCATATAGTTTCCCATAGAAGTTCATGGAGGCTTCTGCGCTTTGCGCACAAAATATAGGTCAGGACCTATCTTTTCATGCATCAGGGAATTTCAGTCACGCATATGTCCTATTTTTTTAGGTGCGATTTTTTTTTTTTGCGTGCCTAAAATTCTTTCATCTGAAATTCCCATAGGAAACCATTGGTTTTAATAGTCACTAGAGATGAGCGAGCATACTCGATAAGGCAAACTACTCGAGCCAGTAGTGCCTTATTTGAGTACCTGCCCGCTCGTCTCTAAAGATGCGGCTGCCGGCGCAGGTGACAGGTGAATTGTGGCGGTAAGCAGGGGGGAGCGGGGGGGGGGGGAGAGAGAGATCTCCCCTCCGTTCCTCCCCGCTCTCCCCCGCCGCCGGCAGCTAAATCTTTTCGCTCGAGTAGTTTGCCTTATTGAGTATGCTCGCTCATCTCTAATAGTCACGTTTTTTGCACATGTATGTTAGCTGCATGAATTCCCCCGTGTGAAATAGCCCTTATTCTGTAATGTCTGATTTTTCTCTACTCATATACCCTCTGATTTGTAAGGTGCTGTGGAATATGTTGGGGCCACAAAGTTTATTATTCTTACGTAGCAAGTTGGGACACAAAGAATGAGTCCGGATGATTAACTCTATATTAATGAAGTCACTAATTTTCTATCAATTATATTCTCTGTTTTCTCTTTATTTTTGAGCTTGGCAACCTAGTGAATTGATCCTTATCGTAAATAATGTATATGTGTACATACATAAAGTATATATATTATCTACGATAATGATAAAATGTATTGCAATAAATTAATTTTTTAAGCTATAAACACGTTTGCTTACCAAGAGATTTTACATGCATGTTCTAAATCTCTAAAGAAATAAATATATTGCATTGTAATACAGTAGCTCAAGCCGGATCATAAAATCAGTCTTAGTCTACATTTTTAAGAATAGTTGCAACCGTGCTGTGTACCAAGTGTGACTGTGGGGACACAGACCTAACATTTTTACAATAATTTGGGTCATTTCCAATCAAAATTCAAATCCAGATGTCACTGATGAAGTGCCTTTAGGCAATCAAAATAAGTGAATATGTCACCTTGTCCTCCTAACGATCCCTACATATTTAATATACACATAATAAAAGTAAGTGCTTACCCAAGCAGGACTGGTACATATGTTTACTAAGGCTTATTTCTACAAATTGCCATGAGTACGAAAATAAATTGTCAACGTTGCTTGCACATTATAAAGTTGATAACGGCTCCTGTATAATTGAGTAATATAGTTGCAACATTTGACTGGGTTGATCAGCATGCAAACAAATAAGTGACCCTTACATCTATCTATTTATTTTGTACATTGCTATTATCTTGGCCGTGAGTTTAAAACAATGCAAATATAATGCAAATCAACTCATCGTTGTCATAAATGTATTTTGCAAACCTATTCTACCTTAAGGATAAGTCATGACCCCTGGGTATGTATAATACATGCGTGTATGCTGATGGCATTATGATTTGTCTGCTATTGTTACCCTTAGGGGTGATAGCTTTTTGTTAACATTTGCAATTTCAGTTTCTATTCATTTTATTATCTTTTTAATGAGTTTCAATAATGTGTGTGCAAAACAAATAGGTCATTTGCTTAACTGTAAATCAAGAGAGATCGACTACCAAAATAATTATACCAATAACCTACTACATATGTGTATAGGTAAGGTATAAATAATAATTTCGCACTTTAATTTAGATTTATGAAAGTGAGATTGAGTGAAAAAAATATTATATAAAATATACGGAAGAAATGATCCAAATATTACGCAGGATAGCTGAAAATGTAGTATTCTATTATATTACAACCAGGCTTAAAAAAATAAATGATTATTAAATATGACTGTGAAACAATTATGCAAAACGTCATACCTATGAGAAATGAATGCATTTGACATTTTGTTACAGTGATAGCAGAGGCAGCTTTTTTGTTACAATAGCCATACACAATTTCCAGACCCTGAATCTAAATCTTCACAGTTATTAGTGTTGAGCAAACCAAGCCAGTCAAACCCTAGTGTGGGTCTAACTTTGCTTAAAGTTCCGTTCAGAGTGAACCCAAATCTCAGGTGGATCATCCTGGCTGGACCCACTAAATTGTAGTATTAGTGGTCCTGTGGCTCTGCAGTTAGAACTGTTGACTTGCAGCACTGGGTTCCTAGGTTCAAATCTACTTGGAGTTTCATAATAAGCACCATTATTTATATGGCACAGACATATTGTACATCACTTTACAACACTTGATATTTACTGTCCCCATTGGGGCTCACAATCCATACCCGCTTTGGAGTGTGAGAGAAAACTCACACAAACAGGGGGAGAACATAGGAACTGTTTTCCTTGGTCAGATTTGAAACTAGGACTGCAAGACAACAATGCTAACCACTGAGCTATCTGTAGTGACCTGGAGTGTGGCAGTACAGAATAAAAGTACTTAACTGCAGGTAAGGAGCAACTGTCCTAGCTACAGTTTAGGTAGCAGAGTGTAGTGATGTTGGATTTCCTTTAATAAGAAGATGGAGTCAGGATAGGGTACTAAATAGTTAATGTAGTTTAGTAATTTCACTGTAATGCAGTTGCTGGAGGACCTGGGATGATGTCATAGAGCACGTGACCCAAGTCACATGATTAGATCAGAGTCGGAGCTAATCCCAGCCAAGCTGAAGTGAGTTCCCTGAAAAGAAGGGTGGTTGAGGAGATTTCCTGTCTTCCCAGTTCTGTTGCATACTTGTTTATTATAAAAGTGTGACAAGGCTGAACAGACCAGTTAAGTCAGTGGAGAGAAAGCAATGGAGAAGAGGGAGGAAGAGGTCTGCAGTAAGTTGAGGCTATCGTTCCTGCTGGCATCCTCCCCTGTTTTGGAATTAGAGAAGCGTAATGGCTACTGCAAGAAATGCTGTGTGTAGCTAATTAATCACCACTACGCTAAGAGAGAAGCCTGCTTTTTGTCTTCAAGACCTGAAGTCCATTGCCTTTCAAGCCGTGCTTCTATGCTTTCCAGTTCTGCTTTAGTCCTGCAACCTGCACAAAGCATTCTGAGTTGCAGAGATCTTCCAGATGGGTCCCTAGCGTGAATACTGGAGATTGTTAACTCATGTGTCAGGTTGGCAAATTACTGTTAGTTGGATGATAGGGGTTGTGGTTTTCAATCATAGTTAGTTCTCTCCTCTTAGCTCAGGTGCTGCCTCCCCAGGGCTTGTTCTTCCGTGTATCAAATATTAAACTGTGTATATGTAAGTTTTACTGTTTTCATATTCTTGCAGACTTCCACGTTCCAAAAGTAAATCATCTGTGCGCAAGATTACATAGAACCAGCTGCACTCTTCGCCACTGTGACTTGGTTCCTCAGCCACCTCTTATAAACCACTCAGAGAGTGCAGGCCTTTACCAGCTTGTCGCATGTTGCACACCATGCTCCTTCTCTTTCCTCATTCCTCTTCCACAGGAAGAGGAAAAAGAAGGAAGGAGAAGCATGGTGGCTCAGTAGTTAGAACTGCTGTCTTGCAGCATACTTAATAATTGTTGCCTAATATGAACAATGGCAGGCACCATGGGGGATTGATATATAGTAAGGGTCCTTTTACACACATTGATATGTTCCCAAGGACAAGTGCCAATTAACTGGCCTTCACAGAGGCTGGGTTAAAATGTATAGGAGGGGGAACGACCATTTGTATGATCATTCATTCACAGGGTGAAGTAAGTCCCCTATTTCTTCTGCTTATTCCTGCTGAAGCGCTGAGTTTTTCTTTATCCATTCTATATATTTCTTGCTTCTCTCTGACATTTACATGCCCAGAGTATACTCATGATGCTCTCCCCCCCCTATGGGATGCCACTGAGACCGGCGGAGTTCCCTTATGATTGACCAGCTGATTTATCCATCTGCTTCAACATCTCGGCTATATATATAGCATCTATTTGAACTGAACGACATGCCAGGCACACCTAAGGGTAGCCCAGTCACATCTAGATGAGTCCTTATTTTACATCTCTTTTTCTATTATTATCCCCCACGTTCTTTTTTGGGGCACAACCTACCTAATCTTATGTTTTAACTCTAAAATACTATGTTACTATGGTCCAAGAGTATGTCAGCTACCATGTGGATTTACTCAAACATGGCATTAGCCCTTTTGACTTCTGGGTGTCTAAGCTGGACGAGTGGCCAGAGCTTGTGCAAACTGCTTTAGAGTTGCTTGCATGCCACACTACCAGTGTGCCATCAGAAAGGGTGTACAGCACAGCTGGGGATGTGTTAGCTGACAAATGTATCCACCTGTCTACAGACAATGTGGATTACCTGACATTTAAAAAAATAAGCCAGGAATAGATTTCACCTGACTTCTGTACCCCCATTTCCTCTTGCTCCTCCTTTTACTCATCTCTATCCAGAAACTTAAAGGTACAGCTCAGACTTGTACAGTAAATGCATTTTATGTATTGTATTATTAATGTCTTTATACTTTTTGTGCCTTTAACTAAAAACACAACCTTAGGGCTCTTTCACACGGCCGTATGCGTTTTTACGTTTTTTCGTCCACACCGTATATTGGCATGAAGTGATGTTTTTCCACAATCACAGACAGCATTTTCTTGCCCATTCACATGACTGTGAGCGTCATTTTTAGCGGGAAAAAATATGTTGCACCCCGGAAAACTCCTTACTCTGCAAAAATCCTTGGGATGCCCTCCAATGCCTAATAGGGGCATCTGTAAGCTTTTGGCAGGTCTCACAATGCCTCCCCTTTTTTTGTACAGCTCCCATAGGAGTCTATGGAAGCTGCCGCCATGTATAGGGCAAAAGATAGTTCTAAAACTATCTTTTTCTCCACCATATATATGCGTCGGCAAATATTTCAGTTGCATATGTTCCATTTTTCACGGATCGTCACCGTCGTATGTTCGCCCGTGTGAACGAATGCATTGGAAACCAATGCCTCAGATGGTTGCGTATATCGGTCGGGCGTAAAAACATCTTTGTTTATGTGCCCTATGAATGAAGCCTTATCTTGGCAACAGTGAGTATTCCATTGACCTAAAAGGCTGCAGACAGTCTATGCTTCGCTTTCCTATAAATGGACGTATAAGATGCGCAAATTGAAATATGTTAACAAAAATGTATGATATGATAGGTCCCTGGTATAAAAAGCTAGTTAAAAGGTAGAGGAAGAAATAAGCAAGATTTTAAATACATAGTACGTGTCTCTGCCTCAGAATAACAGCACACTGAGTTAATTTACTGTCAATTAGTATCTTGCATGCGCTACATTCAGATGAATTTACCACTTGCCTTGTAATTGTCTCTCATGGAAGAACCAAAAATCCTCATATGATTCATCATATTTATTTTTGTTTCCTCAAGCAACATCTTTTATTAGTTTTGCACTCAGTACTGAAATGTAATTTCTGCAGCAGAACAACAAAGCAGTTGATTATTATTATTGAGGATCTGGTACAGCACCGAGTGAAATAAAATCTATAAGGCATTAAAATGACAGATTAGAAAAGAGCTGTATTCATTTACAAATCTGAGGACATAATGTTAATGCTTCAAAGCATAAAATGAAAATCAACTCTTTTACACGGCCTCACTAATACAGGATGACAAACCTCAAAATAAAATACTTCATACTTCTAAGAATGCCTTTTATGGTGACTGCTCTGATTTTCATGCTCGTGCTGGGCACACAATACTTTCTTGTCAGGTGGTATTACTGTAGGAAGCACAGTTGTTAGATTTTCCTAATAGAATTTAAAGTCTTGAATATATAAATAAGCACAAGGCTCATAAGTGAAAGAAAATTGCCACTAAAATCTTAAGTCAGTCTTTAGAAATAGATCATATATTTATATCCTATTAGTTCGGAACTTCTAAGTAAATGCTTTGGTCATTGTACAACATAGAGGACTGTGCAAAAGTTTTAGGTCAGCGTGAAAAAAAAGTTGCAAAGTAAGAAAGTGTTAAAAACTGGAAGTGTTAATAGATTTTTTGTCAAACAACAAAATGAAAGTGAATAAACAAAATAGCAATCCAAATCAAATCAATATTTAGTTTGACTATTTTGGTACCACAGATGGCCTTAAGGGGCTAGAGAGCAGGCCTAGGGGTAATGTCCACAGCCGGATTTCCGCCACGTAAAACGTGGTGGAAATCTGCAGCATTTCACCGCAGCTATTAGGTTCTATTGAACCTAATAGCTCAATGTATATGCCGCGTCAAATTACCCGCAGCAGGAAATTACCCACAGCATGTCCTATTTGCCGTGGGAATACGTGCGGACAGTTTCGATTTCAGTTAATGAAAGCCGCCCGTCCCGCTATACTTCCACTGTAGCACACTTTAGCTGCCCACCGCGTCATATGACACCGCCAGCACGTCATGTGATGCCGCCAGCGCATCATGCGCTGTACTGCGTATGCGCGCTGGTAGTGTCTTGTGGGAGCTACGCAGCAGATCCGGAGGGGAGTATGGGGTCTTTGGGAGGGTGCCATGATGGACTCCTTTGCGGTATTCCGCTTGCGGAGCCCGTCACGGCCATGGGCATGGGGCCTTACTGAGAGGATTACTGTCAGGGAAAGGGTCTGATCTGATTTTTAATGAGAGAACAATTGTGTTGGTGTATTTTGGGTAGATGAAACCTCCAGACATACTGAACTCTGGGGCTACTCCCTGGGAGGTTCCTGGGAGAGGTACCTGAGAGAGGTACTAGAGAGGCAGAACCTCAGAATGATCAAGCTGCTAAAGAGCCATGAGTCTGACAGGGGTAGGTGGCCTCTAGATTAACACCCTGGATAGGTATGAGACATGGACTTTATGTGCTTGAGGCACTAGGCCTGTAAGGTAGACAGGGCAAAAAGGTCGTATGTGTACGTGTGCACTGTGACGTATGACAACAGTATGAAGATTGTTTCCTGCTTTCTGTTAATGTGCCAAAATAAAATATGGATTTCTTGAGGTTTACCTGGACGTGGATTACTGTTTTGCAGCCATCCATCTAGGTGGAGGAAAGATGGTGATCCATTGAGCTAGCAACCACCATGTTGCCACACCACCCTTAGTCTTCAAAACCACATCACTTCTTCTAGGTACACTTGTACACAGTTTTTGAAATAAGTCGGCAGGAAGCTTATTCCAAACATCTTGGAGAATTAATCACAGCTCTTCTGTGGATGTCAGCTTGCCCTAATCCTCTTGTCTCTTTCTGTGATCTCGGACAGACTTGATTTATATTAAGAGCAGGGGCCTGTGGGGGCCATATCATTACTTCTGCAAATCATAGTTCTTCTTTACACCGAAGATTAATTCTTAATAACATTGGCTGTCGTAGTTTGTCGGTCATGATGGTGTTGTGGTACATTAAACACAATGTGAAAGCAGACTAGTCACTCTGCTCCTATGCAGGTTGCTGGTTGACATATTTTGTATGGGGGTTACATGCCACTATCTGTATCCATATAGTTGCATGTTGGTATTTCCATCAGAGTCCCCCACCTCTGAGAGAGGTTTTATTAGGTGTGGTTTTTTTTCTCTGGTCTACCAATCAGCAGGTAGGGAGAGCTTTATATTCCTACCCCTCCCTTAGTTCATTGCTGTATATTGCAGTTCAGTTAATCATGGTGGTTGGAACTGTGTCCAGGTCCTCCTGGAGTTAGCTGTGCATCTTTCAGTTAAGTTGTGGTTTATTTCTCTCACTCTTGGTTACTCACATTGTGGTTTGGTCTTCTCCCTTGCCCCCTGTTAGGGTCAGGTAACAGGCTGAAAGGCATTCAGGAAGTTCAACCTTATCAGAGTATTCTATCTGCTTTTAGGTAGGGACCTTTCCCAGTTAGGAGCAGGGTCAGTTTTCCCTCTTAGTTTGTGTTTTCCTTTGCTGACTAGGGGTTTTTCTGTTATTCTTATCTTATCACCTTTATTCCTCCCAACTGACACCTTATGTGGATCCCAGGATTACTCGATATTCTTGTGTGTGTTGGAAGCTAACCCTGGGAGCCCAGGTATGATATTTGTGCAGTCTGGAGGGCACCATGTACCACCATGAAAGAAGTTTGAAGCCTACCTCCTGATATTTGCTGATACGTAGGCTAGGTAGAATGACACGCAAAGCTCCTGCTCCCATTTGATCAAGTAGGGGGCTTAAAGTCTCTTGGCTGCAAGATCAAGAGAGAAGAGATTGCTGACAGAGTGATGAATAGGATTTGACTCCAAACAGGACTTTTTAAATGTCGTGAGTGGTCTGCAAAAGTCTCTTGCTGGTGAAAGGGAACTCAAGAAGCGTGCCAACTGTATAGTTCTCCATAAGCCCAGGGGGACAGGGTCCAGAGAAGACTGCAGCTCCACTCTAGACAGCTAATCTGAACTGGAAAGAAAGTACATAGCGTGGTATTTACCAGCAAGATGCCAAGTTTAGAATGGTCTCATGGAGAGACTTGCAAGGAATTGTGGATTTCCCAAGATAGGGAAGGTGGAAGAGGGTGTTATATCTCTCCCAGGAAGCAGGCTCCTGCATATTAAAAGTATGAGCCAAATTGTGGGGTGTGACTGTAGAGTGGGTGGGGTATGGCCAGCTACACAACAGAGTAAATGTAGGGGGTGAGAGAAAAGGTGTGCTCAATAGAGACCCATTGTTTCATGGAATCATGTCTACACCAGTGCACTACTCTCTGTATCATTGAAGCACCAGAGACCATCCCCACAGCAACCACATGCTCCTCAGTTGAGGCTTAAGATAAGACTAAATCAGTGGGGGGGGGGGGGGGGGTGGAGGTACCACACAGGGGAGAGAGAGGCAAGCCCGAGTGAATACAGAGTGGCAACCATTACTGGAAAGGACAGCATCTGCATTTATTTGGGGGACAGACGAGAGGTATAATAGACTAGTATAAAGCGGAACGTCCTTCATTCTTCTGAGTATTTGGAGTGGGATTGTGGAGGACCATTCCTTTAAATGGAGTCTAATGCTGGGGTCTGCAAGTTATGCCTCGCTTGACTCGCTGTGGCATGGGGTGTTGCTGTACAAAATGTAGTGGAAAAAATGGAAAAAGACAAAGGTGCTTTGCAGCATTTCTTACACACCTGCCTAAAACTTTTGCATAATACTGTCAATGAAGAGCATTTTCAGACATTTGCTGCATATTCTTCAAACCTTGTCAGGAAGTTTTAAGGACAGTGCTCCCTCAAGTAAACAATATGAATTCCTGGTGAACCATTGTAGTTTGAGACTATAACTCCCTTGAAAGCTGGCAATCAGTTCCAAAGCCTACAAAATATCAATCAAAAATGATTTAAAAAGGGGAAAAAAAACAACTAATATACTGTACTAAAGCAAGTGGAAAATGTAAAATATGATGACCTAAATGACCTAAGGCCATTTGCAGTTAAATGAATACTATTTATTTGTTGAGATTGAGATATTTTCTCAGACCACCTATATAACTTCTGCAATGCTTGTTGAGTTGAGAAAGTTACGGTCTTCTTTGGAAAACTTATTGTCTTTGAAAGCAAATGCAAAGTGTTTATTTCTACCGCAGTGAAATTGATGCAGTACACTGTGCAATAGAAATCAATTGAAATCCAAATAAAGGTGTCGGTAAAGCTGTCAGTCAAATGCTCATTCAGCCAGCAGCTATTTCTACCAACTCCCCCATATGCATGAATGCTCAGTTTGACCAAGAGTTCATGTGTTTTCCATAGGGACAGTGGAGCGAGCCACCACTGGTGGCAGCATATTTCCAAGGGGAGCAATAGGATCAGGAGCTGAAATTCAATGTACCCAATCCATCCGGGCAACATGGACAAGCCCCCATTTACATCTATTAACTGTCTGCTCCTGTCAAAATAGGTGGATTTGGACACATTTTGTTTAATATGTATTGGAGCCTTAACGATTGTTAATATTCAATAGTGCAAGCTGTACATTCTAGTTGTTTTCTGCTATGACTAAGGAGGGTCCATAGAGCAAGATTATCCACTCTGAACTATCAAAATACTAATGACGACCCGTGCTTCTGTGCAGGAGTGAGTAGTGAGTGGGTTTGTGAGTGACTTACATGCTCTGCCCCTGATCACATGATCGTGACGTCATCAAAGGTCCTTCAGAATGCAGGGGGGTTGTAATCTACACAACAATACAGAACCTGTGATGACGTCACCGTCATATGATAAGGGGTGGAGCATGTAATCCTCACTGTCAATGAAGAACCTTTGATGAGCATCACCATCATGTTATCAGGGGCGGAGCACGCTGGTGATGTCATCATATGTCTTTCATCTTCAGTGCTTCTGATCCCTGTTGTATTGGATAAGCAATGTATGTATGTAGCAGAAACACTGGTACTATAATTTCCTAATAATTACTAGTATGTTATATATGTTTCCAGCTGCTAAAAGGCTTAAATAGGGAGTTATAAAACAACAAAGACACCAACCCAAAAAGTAGCATTTCTCTGGACCCCTAACTTGCCCAGCTGTGGCAGGGGAATTCTTCATCCTCGTGGGGGGTCCCCTTGTTACTGAACACTGTGACAGTGCTGTCACAGTGTTCAGTGTCAAGGGCACTCCCCACAAAGATGAAGAAATCCTCTGCTACACCTGTGACAGCTGTGGTAGGGGATTCTTTATTTACATGGCAGCAGCAGAGAGGTGAGTATATATATACTTTTCTTTACACAAACCAGGGATGATTTTCAGGGAAGGGCTTATATTTCAAGCCCTTCCCCGAAAATCACTGCAGGGGTTGCCGGCAGCCAATTGTCTTCAATGGGGCAACCGGCAGCAGCTGCGGCCCCATTGAAGGCAATGGGTTCGAACCTACATTCACATGTGTTTGTGTACCTACGTGGGTGCACAGTTTTGTGCACACCTATGTATGCATACA
The DNA here is from genome assembly GCF_035609145.1 of Eleutherodactylus coqui. Classification (NCBI taxonomy): domain Eukaryota; kingdom Metazoa; phylum Chordata; class Amphibia; order Anura; family Eleutherodactylidae; genus Eleutherodactylus; species Eleutherodactylus coqui. The sequence goes on from NC_089839.1 coordinate 71,636,933, forward strand.
TACACGCTTGTGTGAATGCACCCTAAACCCTTAATTCCAAAACAATTAAATTATGCCCTGGCAATGGGGAATATGGTCAGACAGCTCCGTGTTTGTCAACTTTGCAGTTGCATTGATTACATCATACAAAGGGTTAAACCATGAAGATAAGAGGTTTCTAGGTTAGAATAGCAATTTTATCCACACTACTCAAACATCATCCACGCAATGCAGACACAGAAGCTAGATCTTTATCAGCGGATCTGGTCAATTTGCATGAAATTCAATGATGATAATCAAATATCTGACATCTGCCATTAATAAAAACAGGGATCATGCAGGGCGGATTTTGAAATATCTTATTTTAATGTTTCTAATAGAAATGTGACCGTTTTTTTAACCGCTTATTTATTTTACTCATTTATATAGCAGAAACATATTCTGCAGCGCTGTACATCCTAGGGCTTGCAATCTAAATTCACCTATTAGTATGCTATTACATAGCATGCATGTTAATGGGCCAGTCTGTGCTGATATCTGTGAGCCAAATGCAGAGGTCTATTGTCATCCCAAATTTAAGAAAATATCTATTTTGAGAGTTATATACAACAGGAATGTATCCAGTTTCCATCATGTGTCTTTTCCCTGTCCGGAGATAAAGTTACATAGAGGAGATGCAGATTGCAGAAGTTGTTGCCATTGTATATCTATACCCAATGTTAAAATATTATTTGTGCTGCACATTCTTTAAGCAATAGAATCTGAGCATAAAGCTATAAGCAAGCACTGAGTGATGGGAAAAATATTTCTAATACAAATTTTATTTTTATGTGAGAAGATTCAAATACTGCTGTACAGCATGAACTACCTGAACCAAATCACATTCTCAGGTCAATTCCTTTTTCCAAGTGCTCCTTAGATAACAAAGTCTTGTTCTGTGAATCTGTTCAATATATTAAAGTTGATTCACTCGGACAGTGTGTAAGATATGATACATTAATCTGGGCCATTTCAATTTCTGAGACTGTGACTATAAAACTGGTGTGCTGCATACCTAATTTTTGAATATCTGATTTATGCATCTTTCTGATCCAGAATGTTGCTGGTATTGTGCATACGGCTCCTGCATTAACAACAGGCTGCATCAGCACTCAAATCTTATCTTGTTAAATCAGACAAATGTAGCTCAATGAAAAGGATGGAATCGAGGCATCGATTGGCTGGATAGAGAGAATCTGAATGCATTTGCTGAGGGGCCATTCTTATTTGTATTCCTAGTCTTTAACTATCCCTCAAATACCTATGTTATTGCCATATAAATATATGCATACATACATATATAGTACGCTCATAAAAATCGAGAAAAAACAAACATACACAGTGTGAGAGAAGCTGTGCTTTAAGATTGCAAAATATAAATAAGAAAGGATTTGCAGCTCATAAAATTGCTGTTGATGTAAAAAAAGAGAAATCTCTGGTAAGACTCTCTGTTGTTCGAGAGGAAAAAAACACGTAAAATGCAAAGGAATATCCTCGATACATAAAGTGCAGGTTTATGCATCCACAGATAGATAGATAGATAGATAGATAGATAGATAGATAGATAGATAGATAGATAGATAGATATGAGATAGATAGATAGATAGATAGATAGATAGATAGATATGAGATAGATAGATATGAGATAGATAGATATGAGATAGATAGATAGATAGATAGATATATATGAGATAGATAGAGATATAGATAGATATGAGATACATAGATATATAGATATATGATAGATAGATATGAGATAGATAAATAGATAGATATGAGATAGATAGATAGATAGATAGATAGATAGATAGATAGATAGATAGATAGATAGATAGATAGATAGATAGATAGATATGGGATAGATAGATATAGGATAGATAGATATGGGATAGATAGATAGATAGATAGATAGATAGATAGATAGATAGATAGATAGATATGAGATAGGTAGATAAATAGATATGAGATAGGTAGATAGATAGATAGATAGATATGAGATAGATAAATAGATAGACAGATATGGGAGAGATAGATAGATATGAGATAGATAAATAGATAGATATGAGATAGATAGAGAGATAGATAGATGGATATGAGATAGATAGATAGATAGATATGAGATAGATAGATATGAGATAGATAAATAGATAGACAGATATGGGAGAGATAGATAGATATGAGATAGATAAATAGATAGATATGAGATAGATAGAGAGATAGATAGATATGAGATAGATAGATATGAGATAGATAGATATGAGATAGATAGATAAATAGATAGATCAACTATACCACCTGTCTAATATTACTTACTGAGGGTCTATGTAGCTCTACATACAACAGTAATTCAGTGTTCTAACACCTATCGAAGCCAACATCCACCTTTTTTAACATTTTTTCCTAAAATAGGAATTCTTTGGGATCAAACCAAATGGGCAAAGCCTTTGCTTTCCTATCACCTTGTCTCTAGTTGACTCATTGTCCTGCCTTGGATCCCTATTGGTGTGGTCTAAATAGTATATAACAAGAACACCCTATAAGAGTTGCTATTTTGGAGGTGCTATAACCCAGTCACCATAACCCAGTCATTTGGTGGTAAATGCCATCAGATTGCAAAACTGAAGAAAGGCAGTGGTGTGGTGGGGCCAGCTGTAACCAATGCACTGAAATTAGGGGGACATCTGGTCAAGGGCACTGGTTTGTGTGGAAACCCAAAACACAAGATTTCTTCCAGCGCTCATATGAAGTTAAAAACAAAATTTTTATTATAGCATCCTTAAAGACATCCTCATAGAAACAGATGGAAAAGAAGGAAGGAGGTCGGGAATTACATAATGAGGAAGAGTAAAGTTTTGAAGCTTGAAACATGTATAAATAAACCTTTTTTTCTCTTTGCTTCTATGAGGATGTTTGTAAGGATGCTGTAATAAAAGTTTTGTTTTTAACTTTATATCAGTGCTGGGAACTTACATATTAATTGATTTACTCTTGAACTGCTTTTAGATTATCTTTTGTCTAAGAATCCAGTCACATCCAAAACTGCATTCAGATTTGTAGTCCATCAATATGTACTGACATGCAGACCTCTAGAAGCCACGCTGAAATCGTGTTGCACTATTCCACAGTGTTTGGTTTAAACACTATTTGTAAATTGTTGCAAAATATGTTGGCGCTATATAAAGTCTATTACTACATCTCACAGTAGAGTGAAAAACGTTATATGGCTGAAGATTAGTTTTATCAAAGTACCGGTATGGAATTGTTTAAGTCCCATTTCAAAATGGACCTATCATGGCTGTCAATATACACTAAGACAACCTGAGGGCGCCCACCCACTGGCGTTTGCGATTTTCGTGCGTGAAAACGCCGCGTTTTCGCGGCGTTTTTCCCGCGTTTTTTTGCCGCGTTTTCGCCGCGTTTTCGCGGCTTTTCCATTAATTTCCATTGACTTTCATGGGTGCATTAGGAGAAAAATAAGGACACATATGCAACTGACAGTTCCTATGTTAAAAAACGCAACGCAACGCAAAACGCAGTGGACAGGAGTACATTCAATTCTAATTGCTCTGCAGGAAAAACGCAAAACGCAAAGAAAAAAAAATTGCCAGTGGGTGGGCGCCCTTAAAGGTAAATACTAACCATTTCCAATCCACTGTCTGACGTCTAAAGACATCATGATTTAAGGCTGTACAGCTCCGATGCTCGAAGACGCCCATCGGGGTTCTCTTACTGTATATTCCCAGCCTCTCAGATGTCGGAGCCTGTCCAACATGTCACCTCATGCAGTACTGGCTTTAGCCTGCATATAGCGCCATTGTATAAAGGCAGAAAAAGAGTAAGCCCCCTAGGAAAACCAGGATACAAATTGGATTGAAAAGGGTTAAAGTTTAATATCCCAGGAGCCAACATGTAATACTTGCTATATATCTTCATTATTCACCTTGGTGATCTTAAAGGGGTTGTCTTGCGAATGCAAGTGGGGTTCAGCACTTCTGTATGGCCATATTAATGCACTTTGTAATGTACATCGTGCATTAAATATGAGCCATACAGAAGTTATTCACTTACCTGCTCCGCTGCTAGCGTCCCCGTCGCCATGGCTCCGTCTAACTTTGGTGTCTTCTTGCTTTTTTAGACGCGCTTGCGCAGATGAGTCTTCTCCCTTCGGCTCGGCTCGGAAGCAGCGGCGATTTGGCTCCGCCCCTTGTACGCGTCATCACGTAGCTCCGCCCCCGTCACATGTGCCGATTCCAGCCAATCAGGAGGCTGGAATCGGCACATGTAACGGGGGTGGAGCTACGCGATGACGCGTACAAGGGGCGGAGCCAAATCGCCGCTGCTTCCGAGCCGAAGGGAGAAGACCCATCTGAGCAAGCGCGTCTAAAAAAGCAAGAAGACACCGAAATTAGACGGCACCATGGCGACGGGGACGCTAGCAACGGAGCAGGTAAGTGAATAACTTCTGTATGGCTCATATTTAATGCACGATGTATATTACAAAGTGCATTAATATGGCCATACAGAAGTGCTTAACCCCACTTGCTTTCGCGAGACAACCCCTTTAAGTCTGTTTAAAGCTAAATTACTGCAGCAGTTTCAGAAATATCCCAAAGGATACTATGTTGTCTTTTTGACACATTAGCTTTTGTGTATATGTTCCATGTATGCAATTTTTTAGTCATTCCAGATGCCTCCCCAAGCTAATGGCGACAAATTGTTAGATCCCAAATACTTGTTTTTCTAAGGGCAGCTTCAGAGGGTTGTATAGGGGTGAACAAGGCTCTGCTGAGCTGAGACGCGTACTCCGTGCACCTGATTACGTAAAGCACTGAATTTAATAAAGAAGAAGATTTCTCACTGTATGTCCGTGTTTCCAATATTCTGCTACTAACATGTATATGCGCATGCATGTGCAAAATATGCACGTGCATTGCACAGAGAATAGAACCCCTTGTTTTGAACGGTTTCCTTTTCACCCTTCTTTTTTCTCCCCATTCCACATTTCGATCTCACTAAAATAAAATGCGACATGCTTAACTTTTGTGTGCATTTGTGTAGGGGAGTGCGCCAATGCACATTTATGGATGCATGGGCATGCGCAAAATACTCTGCATACCCATGAACACCAGCACCTAATTTGGCTTAATAGCCATTTAAATCAGGACGGTTGGTGATTATTTCGCCTATGTCAACGAGGGGTGCCTGTGCAAATGAGCGCAGTATTTGTGCAAGCACGCACACAAAAAACCCTCCTCACAGCACAAATGTGTTGCGCTGGAGCGAGCGTTTTTGCACTTTAGCTCGTCTGAAGCCACCCTGATAAAGCCAAAACCAGTCTAAATTACCAGGTTTCTGGGAAAGTGTGGTCTTCTGCATATTTTTCTGTCTATATCCACATGCACACCACTTGTGTGAATAAAACCATAATTACAGACAGGAGGATTAATGGAAGCAAAGACCTAGAGCCGTTCACACAGCCTGGGCCCCCTCATGCTCACACAACGCATCATCCTCTAAGGTGGATTGTGATGCAGATCCACAGAAGATATCACCCTTTCAGTGAAGATGGGAAATTTGAGGATCTGTATCAAAATCTGCACTGAAAAAACACTCTATAAAGACCAATATTACAGTGACCATGCAGCAATAGATACTTGCTCTACACAGACGTTCTGCAGACCATATAAGTGATTACAGTACCATTATATTCAATGATTACAAGTGACATCCCCTCTGACTTAAGTCGTTCACTTTCCCTTTTCGTCTCCATCCGGTCCAGGCCACCATGATGACTTCTTCCAGTCATTCTGTTTCTGCAGAATTTAAAACACTGACATCTTTGACTCCTCAATTTTCCAGCCAGCTGGCTTCTACAAATCCTATGGTGCCCCACACAGCAGTAGTGTCCCCCTTCTTGTGCTCCCTGTATGCACATTTTAGTTCTCCCGCACACAGTAAAAGTGCCCATAATCAGTTATAATGCCGTCTTTATTTTCCCCACTTAATAATAATGCCTCTCACGGCTTCCTTTAATGATAATGCCCCTTATGGCCTCTATTAAGTGATAATGCCCCTCATTGCCTCACTTAATAGTAATGTCCTTCATAGCCTCTTTTAATAAAAATGCCCCATTGCCTCTTTTAGTAGTAATGCCACATTATAATTATGCTCCATTGCCCCCATGACCCCATTTGGTAATACTACCCCTCATGATCCCATTTGATGATAATGCTCCTCCTGACCCCGTTTGGTAACAACAGCTCTCATGACCATTTAGCATCAATGCCCACTAAAGTAAAAAAAAAACAGTTATACTCCTGCATTAGTACTCCTGATTCCAGCCTCTGTAGTCGGCCCACCGGCCCCCTCCTTAGTTCCAGATTGCGTGAATACTATAGTCAGTTCCTGACTTCAGCGTTGGTCAAGCCATGGACTGGACATAGCAATCGTGTGTTTGCCACCAGATCAGTCTACCTGAAACCTGCTAGAGAACAGTGGCACGAACTGCAGAGGCCGGGAGCGGGTGGAGTGATGCAGTTGAGTATAGCTGATTTTTTTAATTTTTATTGCAACAATTTTTATTCTTCTAGGAGCAGATTATTAATAGGGGCAGTTTGGAAAGTCTTGGCATCCTTGGAACCTTAGGCCCTGGGCAGCCACTCCTATTGCCTCTATTATTGGTTAGACAGGCCCAATATGTGACTTTTGGAGCCCACTGGGGAAACGTAGCACAATAGACCTCAGAGTTGAGCTGGTAATATTTGTGTGTCTCAGAAGTGTGTTTTTGAAACCTGTTCTATTTTTTGCATTTCCTATTCTCCTTGCAGGAGTCCTCTTGTCAGACCCAACACACGTGAATGTTAAAGTTCTGCACTGTGTTTGGTCAGAACTTAAGTACATTACAGATCCTGAGTTACAGTCTGTTTTAGATTAGAGTCCAGGGATACATTCACCGTTCTTTTGGGCATTATTGAAAACAGCGAACAACCTTGTGATGACACACATCCATAACAGTTTATAGGAGCTACTATAATACAGTGGAGCAGTCAGTTTCTTTCTACATCAGATTACTTTACAATGTCAAGCTAAAAACGGCAAGTCACAAAAAGTAAATTATCCCAGCAAGCTCCATGCACACACTGTACCAGCGAGAAATGTTGGGAGAGTTTAGTACTGATGCCTGCAGAATTATGAATGCAGCTCTGAACAGTAATACAGGCTGTAACTTATGACCAGTGTAAAATAATTAATGTAATTTATTTATAGTGTTGCCGTACTCAACTTTTTATGCAGATCAAATATGTAAATCATTAAACTTGTATATAAACTGTAATGTACATAGGTTCAAAATTCTCTGCTAATAAATTTTTATAGTGCTCAGTACTTCCTGCTCATTAGTAGATTATTAATAGGGGCAGTTTGGAAAGTCTTGGCATCCCTGGAGCCTTAGGCCCTGGGCAGCCACTCCTATTGCCTCTATTATTGGTTAGACAGGCCCAATATGTGACTTTTGGAGCCCACGGGGAAAATGTAGCACAATAGACCTCAGACCTAGCACAACAGACCTCGTAATTAAAGGGGTTGTCTCGCGAAAGCAAGTGGGGTTATACACTTCTGTATGGCCATATTAATGCATTTTGTAATATACATCGTGCATTAAATATGAGCCATACAGAAGTTATTCACTTACCTTCCCTGCGCTGGCGTCCCCGTCTCCATGGCTCCGTCTAATTTCAGCGTCTAATCTCTCGATTAGACGCGCTTGCGCAGAAGGGTCTTCTCCCATCTCTTCGGTCCGGCACGAGCGGCATTCTGGCTCCGCCCCCTTCTACGCGTCATCGCGTAGCTCCGCCCCTGTCACATGTGCTGTTCTAATTTGATAATGAGTGGACTACTTAACAGAGTAGCTCAATGCACTGCAGTGGCAGCTTTCAAAGCTCACACCGGGAGAATGTAGGAGGGGTAAGTATAACACTTATATCCCCGGACTCAGTGGGTCACCTACTTTTAGCCCATACGCTTAGCTTATAGGGATACAATTAGGTGACAGAGTCTCTTTAGGGTTCTTGAATACTTTTCCCAAATTCTGTTATAATGTTTGCTCATTGTATTGCTGTTATTCACAAGCATTTACATCTCCGAGGATTCAGAAAGGATAGATCAGAATGGAATTTAATTACTAGAGCACTTAATATTTTGGTGGATTATGCTACATTGGTATACATTAGAATGATTTCTGAATTTACATTAAGCTGTACGTTCAGGTACTGTTTGTTAGTGCTTTGTCAAGGTGACTGACATATGTGTCCCTCAGGGTCACTTGGATTAACTACTGCTTTTGTTCGAAATATGATTAACAAAGAATGCAATGAAGTGTATTCTCCAGAAAAAGAAATCTGCATATCAGTTATTTTTTAAGTCCAGAGAAAAACTTCTTTTTTATTAGTAAAGACAGAATGGAGCATAAAATATCTTTAAAGTCACAGAACACTGACCTAATTGACTGGGTTAATTTGATTGTGCCAGAACAATGGCACTGTACTCTTCTGCCAGTGAAGTGCATGCTAATTATGTGATATGCCCTTGATAAGACCTTGGTGGGTCATTCAGCAGTTGTGATCTGTCACTGACTTCTAATCATATATTATCATCTGAGTCAGAATGGTATCCTGAGTTTTCTGTCCTTACAGCAATGTGGCACTCTAATTACCTTATGCCAAATAACTATTCAGAAATAAAATTAAGTAATCATTGCAGTAGCTTTCAAAATCTTTTTATCCTTTGTGTTGCTCCTCAGCAATTTACATTTTAAGATGCAGAGAGGCCTTGGGTGTGAGCAGAAATGTAAGTCTAAAAATGAAATCTACATGAATGTGTGTATGTATATATATGTATATATATATATATATATATATATATATATATATATATATATATATATATATATATATATACATTTTCTTTGTTAAGCACAAGTACATGCTTCAATTAGAATAATGAATTAGTTTCCCTAGGCTGGCATGCCACCTTATCTAATTTGTGATTCTAAGATCTATAACCTCCTCGGGGTGAACTAGTAGTGTTCTGGGCCCTCTCGCAATTAAGGTCATTGGCCCTTTACCACCCACTGATTCAGGTTGCTACAATGCACTGACAGTTTTTACTTTTTGTTTTGTAATAGCTGGAACAAATCCCAGAAAGGGAAAAAAGATAAGGAGTCCCAAACGAAAGCTTTCTCATCAAATCAAGCCAGTGAAAGACTACTTTGGTACCCAGCTTCAGCGACTTAGCGAATCACTTGTACTGTATAGCAAAATAAGTTTGCCTAGTGTTAGTACCTTCCTAACTTGAGTCTTACATATCACCAATACTCAGGAAAGTCCTCCTAAATATAGTTCCAATGCTATATTATCTGAAGAGGCCCATTTGCACGCAACGATTATTGCTCAAAATTCGTTCAAACGACCGCCAATGAGAGATAATCTTTGCATGTAAACGCTACCATCGTGCACTTTTCTTCTGAACAATGATTTTTAGGTGAGTTTAAAATCCATCATTCAGACCACACACTTTGTTCTCCATGGGAGCTGGAGATTACATTGTATTCTTCCAGCAGCCGGTGTGAATACAATAGAGCTGATTGCAGAGCTCAGACCACTTCACTAATAATTAGGCCTATTCAGGCAATATGAGAGTGATAGAGGTCATAGTACTACAGTTGTAATGTACCGATCTGAATAAGATAATGACAGAATCCTTTCACCAGATGCATTATATATGCCATACCTTTTACTAACAGTGCCAAATATTCCCCTGTTGGCAACATTTGATATTATTGTTTTTTCTTTGAAAAATCTTCTATTGAGTTCTGCCCTATATTGTCTCTTGCTGGAGACCTCTGAACACCTCTAATTTAATTATGATCACCCTGTTCATTATATTATGCTAAAAATCATGGTTCTAATAGTATGATGTTGCAGATATAAGTACTTCAAGTCCTAGTAACCTAAAAGAAGAATTCCCATGTATTAATCTGTAAGTTAAAGTATGATTGTCAATAGCAATGCTACATTTTGTCAACACCAATACTACATTTCACTGGCTGAGGAGCCAGAGCTGATCATTATTTGATGAGGTAAGCAATTCCAACTCTATCATCATCACCATCATCAGTATAACTGCAGTGTTACCAAATACTTATCTGATAGGAACAAACCATTGTAGGGAAATAGTAGGTATCTATTTTACTAGAAAGGAAAGAATTTAATTCCCTATGGCAGGGGTGTCAAACGCATATTCACTGAGGGCCACATGAGCCTTATGATTGCTTTCAAAAGGCCAATAGTAATTGTATAGTAAGGGCTCATTCACATGAGTGTTTATGCGCAGCATATTATGCCCTCAATTTTTCAGTGCATAATACGCAGTGAATAGAACCCATTGATTTCAGTGGATGCGTTCACATGTGCGTATTTTTTCATGTGTGAAAAAATATGCAGTATATCCTATTTTGGTGCATGTTACGTAGGCAATGGGCCATTTAAGTGAATTAGTGGGCACAAACATGCTATAACGTCCGCTCGGTGCACTAAAGTGCCACTCCTCAGAACGGACTTAAGCATGTCCATTTAAAACTCGCAAACATACTTATATAGTATTTGTACTTACAAACTACACCTCTCCAGGCAAGATGGAAGGACCCCATCCCTTACTAATCAGGGAAAGTGGGGAAACCCTTGCCTAAAAGCAGGGTAATCGTCCCGATAAGGTCAGCCCCACTGTCTTCATCTGGGACCTAGCTATCCCTAATCAGGAACCTGGAGAGATGCACTAAACATACATAGGACATGACAAAACACTGAACACAGAACAGGACTGCATATAAAGCATGTTTGGCCACTTGCATAGACATAACACACGTCTCTGTTTACACCAACATACAGAGTAATACAACCACACAGAACAGGACTGCACATAGAGCACATTTCTGTCCACTTGCAGAGACATAACACACACATCACTGTTCACACCTACATACCAGGCTGTGCATACAACATATAACAGGAACCCTACCCAGAGCTCACATGCATAAAGATGGTAAACCATAGCTAGTCCAAGTGTCCTCACACCAGGATAATAGAAAGTCAGCCACCATGCTGACATAGGGAACAGTGTCAGGCATCATCCATCTGACACTCACATAGGACATCACACATCTGGGGCCACACCTACCCAGGGAGAGGGAGAAACCTGCAGGCCACCTGTACCTGTGTGGTCACCGTACCACACACTACACAATGCATGCACCCCAGAAAATGTAAGGAGAGGAAGGACAGCAGGTTCCCAGACCATCTTCAGGGGAGGAGAGAGACACTTCAGGCAAGCATACACCACACCAGCTCTGAGTGGGGTCAACATAGGGTACAACAGTAAAGCACTAAAATGACCAGCAATCTCTCCCAAGAGTTTGCTGGTATTTATCTGCAGCAGACAAGGGGCCTTGGCTGGTGGACAATACCACACCCAGCCAGCTCAATTAACCCCTACCTGTGAAGCTGTGCACATGGAAACCTGTAGAACCACAGGTCCCAGATGTATAACCTTAACACATGCAGTGTATTTGCGCACGTAAAAATGCAGCGAAGAGACCCAAAAATGCAAGCGTAAAAATTTCTGGCTGCGCAAATACATAGCATATTTTTACAACCAAAATTAGCTTACCCCCACGTGAATGAGCCCTAATAGTGGCCCCCATAGTAGCCACAGTATGAACAGTGACTTCCATAGTGGCCCCGTTGTAATAATGAGCCCCACAGTGGCCACAGTAGTAGCAGTGCCCCATAGTAATTCCAGTAGTAACAGTGTCCCGTATATTGGCCCCAGTAGTAACAGTACCCCCATAATGGTCCCAGTAATGTTAGTGACCTCCATAGTGGACCCGGTAGTAATAACGGTGCCATCGTGGTACTAGTGGTAATAGTGACCTCCATAATTGCCACCATAGTAACAGTGTCCCTCATAGTGGCCCCAGGAGTGGCCCCCATAGTGGCCCCAGTAGTAACAGTGTCACCTATATCGACTCCAGTAGAAATAGTGAGCCCCTATAGTAGTCCCATAGTAGGGATGCTGCCCATACAGAGGCCAATAACAACTCCCCTACTGGCCTATGGCCAGGCAGCATCCCTACAGGCTTTACACTCACCCAGCCTGCAGCTGCTGCTCTCACCTCAATGCAGACATCAGCGGTCACAGATTCTGCACTGCACCGCTGGAGCATAGCTACTGAATGCAATAAAATAAATAAAAATATAAAAGATCATTTTTCCAATTTATACCTCCTGGAAAACTGGAATTTAAGCAGAGAATCCAAAACAATGGAGTTAATTCAATAAGAAGGTGTTTTGGATCTTCTGCTTAAACTCCAAGTTTCCAAGATTTATAAATTATAAAAATTACCTTTAGTATTTTTATTAATTTTGTTACATTCAATTGATATTCAGTATAGATGGCTATAAAATATAAGAGGTGTGTTTATGTTATTGTTGATTGGTTCATTATATTCTAAATAAGGTGTTGGCACAAGGGCCTTGGATTTGTTGCCTATTTAATGTTTATTGTTACATATTAAATAAACTATTTGGATGTTATTCCTGCCTGCTCTGCACCCCCTCTGTGCACCCATAGGGACCTGTGACATGCACCTGTGCACCAACTCTAAATCGCATCTTCCTTAGTTAGGACACCCCTTTATGACCTCAGTAAAAACAGCTCCTGTTCTGGAAGACCTTCTATCATCCAGGTTTTATAGAGCATCCATTCATGTGAATGGCTGTCCTGTAGTACTACGTTTATGCTGGAGTTCTTCCAAGACCAATTAATTGTATCTTCAATTCATGAGAAAATTATAAAAGTAAATAAAACTAATAAAACTTGTAATACAAGAAACTAAATTAAAACTTTAAAAACTCTAAAAAAATATATGCACATGCTACATAGTATGGTTGAAAAAGAGACATGCTATACAGTATATCCATCAGGTTCTACCAAGTATGTACACACACACACACACACATATATATATATATATATATATATATATATATATTGTGTATTTTTTGTAATACTTTAAGCAAAATTAATAAATAAAGCATAAAAAACAAATAATCAGCCATATTAATACCTTTACTTTGTTGCTAAACATAACAGTTTGTTTTTATTATCTTTCCTTGGCACATATGCCTTTAACAAATGCAAAAAAAAAATTCAATAACACACAAAAAGGGAAAATCTGTCCTATTTTTCTAAAAATCACATGATTAAATATATTTTTCTTAAATCTAAAAAAATGATAGGCATCCTGGAAAAGATGCTCTCCTGGGTGGCAAAACAAAAGAGCTCAAGGAAAAAAATTGAAAGTTGACAAAGTCAAGAATAATGGGTAAATCTATCAAGTTTGATCAGGCCTGCTATAATGAAGTAGAGTTTCATATTCTGAGCAGGGACAATGAAGACAGAAGCTAGGCCCTAGAAATACACTGCTCACTTATGTGCTTGGAATATGCAGCAACCAGCAGGGAGCCACAAGATAATTACACAGTATTTGTGTGGTTCCAGGAAGCTTCCTGTGCAGGTTGAATGGCTGCACTATATTAAATGGCAGCACAGAGAAATGTTTTTAATGAATATTTTTGTCAAGGAAAGAAAAGCATTTGAGTAATTTTTTTTGTATGAAAGGAACCATGAGTGGAAACATTACTGTCAAATCCTTTTCTTTTTCCTATTTTATTATTTACAGTTTTAGTAATATCAATAAAAACAATGACAATGGGTAATTTTAGCAATTTAGCGGACATTTAACAAACATTATATTCCAACAGGTTGGTTTAGCACATTTTAGCTGACACAATCTATATCTTATAATAATATTTCGAGTGTCTGCACATTTAACCAGACAAAGCATATTGGTTGATGTATAACAATGATATAAAGGGTCACTATATGTTTGAATCGTATGTAAATCAACTTGCTACAAAGGTCTATGGGTCTTTCCTTACCTTTTCTCTTGGCTTGACATAAATGGTGCAAGATAGATAGCTTTGAAAAAAAACATGTTGGAAGATGTCTATCTTATGTGTCTATAGGTGGTCAACCAGTGGCTGTGATGTAGATGGCAGCCTGTAGAGGACTTTGTTAGAAATCTGGAGTCTTTAATGAAATTGGCCAAAACGTAAGGTAAACTGTGCATGTATAGAGGCATTCGAGAGGTTGTTTGCTTTGCTCAATCTCTATCTGTAAGCCCTATTTAGACAAATGGATGTACTGGAGGTTGTCTTCTGCTCTGGAGACCATCTCTACTGGCAAGAGTCACCATTACATTGGTCATTAGTTTACCTTTAAAGCGGTTGTCCACTCTTATCTCTGTTTCTTAAAGTGACTGTTCATTAAAGATGAACCACAGTAGTCCTCTTTCTAGGAGCTCCAATGATCAGCTAAAATCTGCTGGAGGAACTGGCAACATGTGTTCAATTCCACCGAAGCGCCAACAGAGGAGTAATAAACGTAGAACCCATTCAATCACTGCACAAGATAAGGTTCTCCAGAGACTCCTTTGCTCTGACTCATCTGGGATGAATGTCCCTGGTGACGAAATGCTGTATGTGCCATTAACTCAGAAAGCCCTACTAGGTAAATGGGTATTCTAAACCAGACACCCCTTTAAGCTTATTTTTACATCCTTGTCAAGCATTCCTCTCAGTGCACAAATATAATATGCAGTAATTTACATACCCATAATGGTAAAGCACCCTGAAAACCCTTTTGAGAAACAATTGTGTAAATACAAAGACAGTGAAAAATAATAAATTGTTGAGCTATACAGTATGACCACTCATTCCTAGAATTATAAAGAATGATTACATAGAAGCTTATTCAGAGAGCCCAGATGTAGCCACATGCATTCAAATGCTGGATACCCACATACAGACCGCCATGTCCACTACTGTTTTGAAGAAATTAAGTTACTGGATGAATGTTTGGCTTATCTAGGGGGAATTAAAGTGCCCATAACTTTTTTGTTGTGCATATGTATTGAGAAACTCCAAACTTATTGGGGGAGCCATACAGTATCAGCGGTGCACAAGTCTCTTCCCTAGTAAAGCATGCACCAGAGTAACCAACAGTATACACGTGTTGTTGATTAATACGAAATGAGTGAAAAACAAACCCAGGTGGAATATGGCATTGTTTTCCAGACATTTTCTTAGTAGAAAATTGTTCCAAACCCTGGATAATGAGCGCAGATGTAGTCTTCTCCAAATGAACGCCAAAGCCTGGGTTCACACAGGGCGGATTTGCTGCAGTTCTGCCGGGGTTTGCCGTTGCATATCCGCACTGCAGCAAAAGCGCTGCATTTGCAGTGTAATGCAGTGCAAATGTGTTTGGGCAAAAAGCTGTTCTCACAGGACGGATTTTTTCCACACTCCCGCAGTACGGAAATGCAGCTGCAGTGCGTTTTTTCAAGGTGCAGCATGTCAATTCTTTTGACTTTCCGCAGTGCTTTTTTGGCCATAGACCTCTATAGATGCAGCAAAATCCCCACCAAAATATGCTGCAAAAGTAAAAAAGCGCTGTGGAAAAAAACTCTTGCGGGTTTTCCACGCGGAAGATACGCAAGACAAAAAAAACTTTTTGAAGCTGTTTTGCCACAGAAGCAGTTCTTCTGCAGCAAAACTGCAATGGAAAAACTGCAGCAAAACCGCAACAAATCCGCCCAGTGTGAACCCAGCCTTATGTTTTCCTTACACAATTTAGTAAGCCAATTGTAGTCTAGTGACTGCTGGGCTATGCAAATAATATAGGCTCGCTATAAAAACTATGTAGTGTACCGTGCCAGTCATGACAAAGAGCAAAACATCTGTATTACTTGACCTATGTATTGGAAAAAATGGCACAGGGACTACATAGATATAGTATCTGGTAAGAATCTGGTGCAAATATTGGTAAATCTACCCCAATTCAGTGTAAAATCCCATGGAATTTCACATTTTTTTTACAATGCATCCTGGGAACACATGTTCCAGGCCAAAAGACAGGTAATTTACATATAAGGAACAAAATACTTTCATCTTTTATGTTAGAATATACTGGTCAACTTTTTTTCCCTTCATCACCAGTGTACCTTTTAAGCTATTTTACCAGAATATAGAAGATTAAACCAGCATATAAATAATGTACGTTATATGGAGACGTGCACTTTATACCGTTATTACTCTACGCAGGAAATTAGAGCATTCTGAACAGTCTCCAATTCCCAGACCCAATTATTGTAAACTTTTCCTGAACATGCAACTTATCAATTTTGTTAGTCAATTGATTTGCATCTGTTAAGGGCGATGCACTTTGTCAAAACTATTTGTGTTTTTTTCTTAAGAGGTTTCTAGTTACTTCTCCCAACTTGCTGAGGCTAGTTCCCATTTATCTTTATTAAAATATGTTTACCAGAATATATGAAATGTATTCCGCCCAGGCAAGATGTCCTATTAGGTAAGATAAAAGTTACAAGATTAATGGCTTTCTTGAGCTTAAATTAGTTTGTCAGCATCTGTCCAGACTCGAAGTCTGGACCAAAGAACACTGCATGCATATAATAATGGACTTTCACCTTTAACTAAACGGAACTACTGTAATTTTATTTCTATAACAAGAGTACATTTAAAGAGGCTCATTATTGGCTTCATTAGATATGTTATTTGCATCAGTGGCTGTAGTTACTGTTATAATGGGAGAGAGGTTAACACAGCATATTTTTTACATATTATATGGCACAAAGCTTAAAGTAGCCAAAGGTTTATGGAGATGTAATTGGTAGTTAGTGTGAAATTTGTAAGACAAATAGACAATACCTAGACTAACCCCTATAATCCTCTCCTTTACTGCTTTACAGCCACCAAAGGGCCTCATTAAAACAGGAGTATGTATCTTGGTGAAAAGATACAGTGCTTATAGTGCCCAAATGTGACAGAAAATCTGCATTTTGTAAATCTGACACCTTTGATAGATTATACAGTGTGAAGTAATTGCTTCTGAGCATTATGATAACGCTTAAGGTTCTTTTCTGAATCCAACTGTGCTTTATTCACTAGATGTAACAATGTGTAAAAGAGCATGTAGGATAAAATGAGACTTGGACGATGAAAATTAACATTTTCACTGTACAAATTTTTTACTTTGAAATAGAAAAATTACTATTGCACTGACCAATAGCCAATAATTCTTTAGTGCAGAATTAATAAATATTTAGTTAAAAATTATTTACTTTTGAATAATAGTACCATTTAGGAACGAAATGTCGTAAAAAAATAGAAAATACAAAATCACAACTTTATTTATTCAATCAAAATTTAATTAGGTTCAAATTTCAATTTAGGGCCCGATCATTTGTGAATGGCTATAATATGGTAGAAATTCACACATGACAATAGAGGTTTCAGACTACACCGTTTTAGCTAAAATTGGCAATAGAGAATGTTATCCGAACATGTAGCTTTTGGCAAGATCGGCCAACAATGTAATGTGTATAATGGCCTCCCAACTGTCAATGGATTGCAGAAATCGGGGGGGGGGGGGGGGGGGGGTGGGAAGGATTTAGCATTTTAGATTTTAACTTCTCCAATTCTTGGTACCTGCAGGATATGAACTGATGTCAGAAGAAGTTTATTATAAGAGCCATGTTTTTAACAAAAAAAATCAGTCATGATCAATTGACTTTCTAAGAAACCGCCAGTCTTAATGGACTGGAAAAGGACAATGAATGTTAATATTATGTGTGAACAGTAGCAGATGAAGAATCTATTAAAAGAAAGTTATATTTTATGAAATGTGTGGTTGGCGGAAGTTTCAAATACTTTCTCTTTCCTTAGTTCAGACCGTTAGCGAGTGGATGGGAGAGTTGAAGATACTGTCCATCATTAAATTTTTTTCTTTTGTTACGCTAAATAAAAGTGCCAGAATATTTGTACCCACAGGAAATAGAGGCTCATTCGTTACCAGAGATTGAAATAAACGTGAGTGGGTGCTGAAGCCGAAAGCCTACTCCTACGAAGAATAGGAACAGTCCAGAATTTTCTTCATTTGAAGATATTTTGTCTAACCAATGGATTCACGGACATCCAAGTCTCAAGCAATTTTCTGTAGCCTTTTGCAGCTTTATGTTTCTCTATAACACGTCTTCTGAAACTTGTTTGCATCCAGTCCAAGTTTACACTTCTTTGATAGCATACTTGTCAGTATTCCTTATTCCTTATTTAATGGGTAAAGCACCTGTGAAACCAACACCTCCTTAATTGATATTTTACCAATTATCTCTTGAAGACGTCATTAACACAGAGATTCAGTTATTTTTCTCCCTGCAATGTAGATATTTAGTAGATGTTCCCAATAAAAGACATGAGTGGTACAACATTTTGTGTGATTACTTTAGTTAGATTGTATTTGGCTATAAAATTACATAACAATCAGACCGCATTTTATTAGTAACCAATGCAAAAATCAAGGCAATTCCAAAGAGTTCACTAACTTTATCTTGCATCTGTTTTCCTAATGCTGTTCCTACATTACCACATTATCCTCATAGCATTAAAAATGGAGAAGGCTCCCTTTCTTCTTTGAAATGTCAGCCCTAGGGATAGTTATTACTGATGCAAAGTGTTTTAAGGAACAACCTTGGGCTTAACTAAGGACTCCAGGCCATATATGCAGCTATTTTTATTGGCCATCTATTTTACTAAAATGTGCTCTAAAATCTGCATGAAACCAGCATCTCTAACATGAGTCCATATAGTTTTCAATAGGATACAGTTGTGTGCTCTCTAACCACGGTGAAAAATATTTAGCTAGACAGTAGTAACAATGGTATAGTTATGGTTTTCATATTACAACCTCTTGTGACTATTGGAGGCATTTGGTGATCTTTTTAACCACATTTTTAACTATCATACTCTTTTTAAAGGGGTTGTCCCGCGCCAAAACGGTTTTTGTTTTTTTTTAACCCCCCCCCGTTCGGCGCGAGACAACCCCGATGCAGGGGTTAAAAAAACAAACCGCTCAGCGCTTACCTGAATCCCGGCGGTCCGGCGTCTTCATACTTACCTGCTGAAGATGGCCGCCGGGGTCTGCTCCCTCCGTGGACCGCAGCTCTTCTGTGCGGTCCATTGCCGATTCCAGCCTCCTGATTGGCTGGAATCGGCACGTGACGGGGCGGAGCTACACGGAGCCGGCATTCTGCACGAGCGGCTCCATTGAAGAGAGCAGAAGACCCGGACTGCGCAAGCGCGGCTAATTTGGCCATCGGAGGGCGAAAATTAGTCGGCTCCATGGGAACGAGGACGCCAGCAACGGAGCAGGTAAGTAAAAAACTTTTTATAACTTCTGTATGGCTCATAATTAATGCACAATGTACATTACAAAGTGCATTATTATGGCCATACAGAAGTGTATAGACCCACTTGCTGCCGCGGGACAACCCCTTTAAGTGATATGAATAATTGTATTAATAAAACAAAAAGTAAAACAATCACATTATCAAGCTAACAATGTAGTGTGAGATGTTGGCTACTGTACTTTAGAAGAAAAAAACATGTAGTTAAACCCTATATTCATATGAAGAGTTCAGATTAAAGGGGTTGTCCCGCGGCAGCAAGTGGGGTTATACACTTCTGTATGGCCATATTAATGCACTTTGTAATGTACATCGTGCATTAAATATGAGCCATACAGAAGTTATACACTTACCTGCTCCGTTGCTAGCGTCCACGTCTCCATGGCTCCATCTAATTTCGCTGGCTTCTTGCTTTTTTAGACGCGCTTGCGCTGTGCGGTCTTCTGCCTGGTGAATGGGGCCGCTCGTGCTGGAGAGCTGCTCACCGCGTCGTCATCGTAGCTCCGCCCCGTCACGTGTGCCGATTCCAGCCAATCAGGAGGCTGGAATCGGCAATGGAACGCAAGGAAGGAGAAGAAAATCCACGGTGCACCATGGGAGAAGACCCGCGGTGCACCGTGGGAGAAGACCAGCGGCGCCATCTTTAAAAGAAGAATAGAAGAAGCTGCAGAACGCTGATGCAAGTAAGTGCAATGTGCTTTTTAAAAACTAACCTATGCTTTCTTTTTAACAGGGCAGAATGCGGGGGTAAGTGAAAAAAAAAATTTTCCGCTTTCGCCGCGAGACAACCCCTTTAAGTTGTTAACTGTTAGCTTTAGTGTGAACATAAGAGATAAGTAAACTTTGCATTAACTTCTAACGATGTACAATACACCTGATTTAAGCCATCATATTACTGTAGGATATTACAGATTACTGTAGAATCCAAAGTTAGATTTTTTTATATTTAACTATGATATTCAAGCCACAAACTCTTCTCAAAGGAATTACCGATATATCACCTATGTAAAGTCAATAAAGCATATTCATTGTATAAGAAAAGGTTAGGCGTATGCCTTGTGTATCCCATGTAATGAGCCCAGCTGTGAGTACCACTTTAGCAGGACAGAGTTTCATCCTGTGGAAGTAAACAATGACGTTTCCCATTTAATGACTGCAAAGAGGAGAGTTTATACACAATAAGGGCTCGTTCAGATGAGTGCTGTTTTAGCGCTGTTAGCAGCGAGAAAAACCGCAGCTATAGTGCTGAAAAGATTGTGTGAATGGGCTATTTCACACTACTTCAAATAGCCCATTCACAGGGTCCGAGGTGCAGGCTGCATGTTCTCAAGGCTCCTATAGAAGCCTATGTAAAGTATGCAGCAAAGATAGGATAGGTCCTATCTTTGAGGGCACCCCAGAGCCGACATGTGAGTTTGCAATCACATTTCCTATCTTTGTTAGATGCGCTAAGTCAGCGCATCTAACAAGCGCTTATGTGAACGCTTCTATAGGAACCCATTGGTTTCTATAAAAGCGTTCTTTTGACATGCCTCTCAGACGCTAAAACAGCGCTTGTCTGAATGAGGCCTTATAGTCTATCTTTAAGGGCTTGTTCACATGAGCGCTGTGGGCACACTAAAGATCGCATGGATAGGTTAATTCCTGCTACTTGAAGGAGCCCGTTCACACGATTCGAGGTGTGTGATGGGTGCTTTCCAGCTCCCATAGGAGTCTATGGAAAGCATGCACCAAAGATAGATCAGGTCCTATCTTTGCGCGCACCTCGGAGCTTAGATGCGACCTGCAGTTGCATATCCTATCTTTGCTAAGTGCGCAAATTTAGCATAACTGGTTCCTATAGAAGCGCCTCCTGTGCGCACCTCTAATGCTTGTGGACAACACTCATCTGAATGTGGCCTTAAATAGAGTTTCTTAAATAGTTGTCAAAGTACATTAAACCATGGAAAAAGAGAGATAAAGTCTCTTATCAAGGTATAATATCACAACTATATTATCCTTTGTGTGTTTCAAACCCCAGTACACTTTTGCATAAAATCAAAAACAAACAGACTGGAGCTGGAAAGTTTCTCCCCCTCTGCCTCTCATAGTTTCAGTGGACACTCTTAAGTCTGGCTGTTATCAGAGGTATATAGACACATCTTTGAAACAGGTCCACGGTTAGGCCAAAGGCACATGGCATAATGCAAGTTGCACTCGAGAAACTCGCAGCTCTCAGATGCTGCACATTCACAGCCACAATTATTGATCTGTGTGAAAAATTTTGTATGTTAAAAGCCTGAAGAAAGGTGAGTATTCTTTTTTTTTAAATTTTATTTACCATTTCTTCTTGTTTTTCAGCGAAGGGCTTCTATTTAAAGCCCTTCCCTGCAAAACAATTTCAGGATGCTGGCAGCTAGATCCCCTACCGCAGCTGTCATCTGTGACAACTGTGGTAGGGAATTTTTTTTTTTTCTTCATCCCCATGCGGACATGGCAGCGGCGGACAGGTAAGTTTTGGTTGTTTTTGGTTGTTTTTTATTAAACTAAAATTATTGTTTTTCAGGAAAGGGCTTATATGTAAAGCCCTTCCATAAATAAACATTTCATGGTGCCGTCAGACCATTGATTTCAATGGAGCTGCCCGCAGCAGCCGCGGCTCAATTGAAAACATGTGGGAAGGTGCTCGAAATTTTTTCGAGCACTGCTTGGTGCTCGCTCAAGTAACGAGTACTCTCGAGTATGCTAATACTCGAATGAGCATCAAGCTCGGACAAGCATGCTCGCTCATCTTTAGTTGTTACCAATTCCTGATAGTGGAGTGGATTGTCACATACACGTCTACAGTAACAGAGGTTTTAAAGGCTCGAACGTCCTCATTGATGAGCGCAGTACAGCTTCAGTCATCTAATGATGCCAGTTAGGTGGCGAAACATGTCAGGGGGGGCTAGCATGTCACATTCTGACCGCACTCCTGATGATAAACTTTAGCTCCGTCCCCGATTATACTATTCATTCATTAGAACTACTGGCACCAATCAGTGACTATTCTGTGGAGCATTAACTGAGAATCCAATTGGGAAAGTCCATACCTCCTTGCTAGGGTTAAGGGTAAAGAATGGGGAGATTCCTTAGTCTCTATACTGCTAGATAGTGTCAAACTGTGAAATGACATCTACCAGATGTGAAGCTGCAGACATAGTTGACATATATATATATATATATATATATATATATATATATGTGTGTGTGTGTGTGTGTGTTGGGAGAATTTCCTGGAGAATATGCCAAACTTAGTACCCAAATACATTTTTAAATTATCCTACTATCCATAACTGTAGAAGCAGGACTACTATGAAACAGTGCTGCAAGACAAAAAGGCACCTGCTAAATATTTCCTTCTTAACTTGTTACTCCTTGGAAGTTTATGTATAGTATAACAGTACATTAACTATAGCTGTATATTGATAAAACATATATAATACTGATATAGCATGTACAGTCTTGTCAGGTGATACTTGCTAACTATGTGCAATGTCAGGTGGTACTACATTATGTTAGGGCAGTGCCACCTGCTGACTGGCAATTATAAAAGAATTAGTTTTTCTTGCTATAAAAACACCATGATTTGGCAGAGAAAAACATAAGTATCATCTAAATTATATATCTGTATGACCCAGACTATTAGTTTAAAAAAAATGTCTAATTTCTTGAAAGAAAATTGTGAATTCTCTCAAAGCATGAAAATAAAGACTTATTTATTAATTGAACTATTCTTTCATATTGTTTTTTTTTCTTTGTCCTTCAATTTGTATGCAAAGTAAGCTTGTTGGAAAGAAGCTTTGCGGATAAAACAAGACTTAGGAATTTATGAAGAATTTTTGGTATTTTGCATTCATTTGACTCTGATTTTCTACAATTAGGGGAAACATTTATATTTTACAAACTACCTTAGGTAATTAAGTAAAGTTAAATTATAAGAATCTTCTATTTGTGTCGTAAGCTACTTTTACTACTGTACTTTGTTATGAGTGTTAATTGAAGTTAATTAAAAGTAGTTTCTATTTAATTAAAATGATTTGTAAACCTAAATATAATTGCATATTTCCAGTGCAAAAAAAAAACAACCAAATATTAAAGGAAAAAGGTCTGTTTTTGTACAAAAAAACAGTGCTACTATTGCCCATGGGTAATGTTTAGGGTTGCTTATTGTGATCAGCCTGCAGGTAAGATTGTGCTGATTTTTGCAGAATCAGATCAGGTCTGCCCAACCTGATTTTTTACAAAAATAGGCTTTTCCATTGCTGCATGCTGAATGATGGTGGTGGTGCCTCTTCAATAAATGTATCTCAATGGTTAGCACTGTCATTTTTCAAGGCTGGGGTCCTACGTTCAAATTTCATCAATGGCAATGTCTTCACAAACTTTGAACCACGTCATAGAGATGTTGCATTCAGTCAGTTTTGAACCTAGAACTCTAGCGCTGCAAGGCAGCATTGCTAACAACTGAGTCACCACACTTCTTCATTCTTCTCCAAATCTGCCCAAGGACAACAACTGTGTTGAGCTAGCCTCCACTCCTTACATGCATTAATGAGCCTTAGGTTGCATGCACACAGGCGGGTCGGATTCAACAATGTCAATTGTAGACGAGCCATGGGTAGCATGGCTTCCATTGACTTCAATGTAAACTGTCCATGCGGAATCTGCAGGAAAATGGAGCATGGTGGGATTTTTCATCCGCATGCGTCAACCATAATTGGTTTCCGCTCATGTGCATGAGGAATCACTTTTGCATTGCATGCTATGGACAGTATTTGCTGCTGAGTCCAGAGGCGGTCACCAGCTCCGGATTCCGCAATTCAAATCCGCCCTCTTTTTAGGTACTTACTAAGGAACACCCCACAAGACCATCGACTTAAAGAATCAAATGTTTACTCGCTGTCTAATATAGATCGTAGTCTAAAAGTCTTATTCAGTGCTATGTCTCAATACTGGTATCATATATTGAAATAACGATAGCATCCTTGAATAGGAAGGCATGGATGCTCTACACAATGGTATAAGCATGGCCCCTGGAACATATATTTCAATTTTGTATTGTGTCTCTTGTAGGAGATAGAGAGTAAAACCCAATTGCAAAGTTGAAGGGTAGCATGTGAGAAGTAGAAATCTGCTTTCTATAGGTCCCATGGCCTTCTTCTGCTACGATAGGGGTAGATCGTCCAGAAAGTCATCTGCCATCATCTGCAGGAGATTCAGTTATCGATCTGCATTGAGAGTCCCTGGAATAAACACAGGTCCAATGACTAGTCCATGAATGTATTGTAGCAGAAGCAGGCCACTTTCTGCATCTCACATACTGCTATTCAACTTTGCAACTATTCAAGTTTTGCGCTCTATCTCTTCCAGAAGCACAATACAAAATTGAACTCCATGTTCCAGGACTCCTGCACCATACTATCATGTAGTGCATCCATACACTATTGTTATTTCAATATAGGACACCAGTATTGAGATTTAGGGCTGGATCCATTTTTTTGACTACATCCTGTATATCCCAACTCTTGACAGGTTCCATTATTATAATATAATTAATCTTATTCACTTAACCTGTCAGTGTTTTTAAGGTTATGGCTGATCCATATATGTGTGTGTGTAAATTATATATGACTCTAGTGGATGGATTAGGTTCATATGGCGCTTTCCCTTCATCAGCTCTCGCTTACACTCATTCAGTAATACAGAGACTGGAAAAACAAAAGTACAAGTGAAAGCGGGAAGATAATGTGAACATTTCATGCATAATCTGCTATATGAAATATATATTAATAGGGAAATTGCAAAGCATTCAGCTATTCTAAAATACCTTCCAGAAATGTTTTGATTTGGCTGTTTTCTGATAGCACAGGCACAGCAGGGAGCTTCTCAAGTGATGAATAACCGAATCTCCTAATCTTAAAATGGGCATTATTCACAGTCAACGACAGTCTAGTAGAAGAAACCACCATTTACATGTATACAAACAAATGCAAATATATATAATGGATAGATCCATGCTCTTTTTACAAACTGTTCTACACAAGTAAATGTAACAGCGAAAAAGAATATTTATTCCATGTTATATCATGTGTTAAAGCAGATTTTACTCCGGTGCCTTAACAATGACAGCACAACAAAAGGTGCAGCCCATAATATATGCACCTTGCATTATTTATTTTTCTATGTTTATTGCAACAGCCTCATTATGATATTAGATACTCATAGAAATTGGTTAACAATTTGCTTGCATGCTTCATAAAAAGCAATCTTGTTAAAGAGGTTGGACATATTTCAGTTTTATGACCTGTTAATTAGACAGGTCATAAAACAATGATTGGTAGGAGTCCAACATCTGGATCACTGGCAATCCCAAAGAGCTCCAAGACCCCATCATTGGCCTGACAGCTGGCCGAACTTGTGCAACTTATCTCCATACAGATGAATGGATGGAAAAGAATGTGTGAGCATGCTCTGCTTTTTTATCACTCCCATTCTTATGGTCAGCCAAAGGAACAGACAAAATTTTATTTCAATAGATTTTTATTAGAGTTATGCATGATATAAAACATTTTGTACCCATATAATAAAACATGTATCTAATTAGTCTTACATAATGCAAAAATAAGAGAAATTACACACAGAACTGTGTGCTACTTAAACAGCCAAATACATTGCATAATAGGGATAAATTCATATAGATCTTTCACAGCGATATGTCAAAAGAACAAAAAGGAGAAAAGTCTGTTAATTAAACATGTAAAGATGAAAGGCAGATAAAGGATCACTTAAGCATTATCAGAGACACTATAGTTAAATTGCTGTTGTTGAACTGGTAAAGTTGGTATACGAAGTCAACTGCCAAGATACTGAAGTCCCTTTCTTGAACCAATATGGATAGGAGGTAGTATTAATCCTATAAAACCTTTGATCAGCTGAATATGTGAACTGATATTATTAATTTGAGTAACAGACAAAATTTTAAAGCTATATATATATATATATATATATATATATATATATATATATACTGACAAGATAATCCCATTATCACTACTATTAAGTCAGACAGTTGTGTATCCACCTTGCCGCACAGTGATTTGACTTCGGGCTAACTGAAGAGGCAGTACCTGGAGAAGCTGGATTTTCACCCTTGATCTCTCGAAGTGGGATATGGTTTTTGCTACAAAGTCCCCAAGCTGTTACTCATAGAGATAGTATAAGTAGCTGCTAATACTGCACTAAGCTGAGGCACAGTACTTGATGGTGTGAACAGGTACTTATCCAGAAATATAGCAGGTCAGGTCTGGTGGCACAATAGCAATAACAAGGTCCAGGCAGAAAGTCTGGACTTAAAGGGGTTGTCCAGCCACACAGGGTAAAAATTTTTATAATGCTGCTGCTTCCCTTTCAGTAAGGATAGTAACACACAGCATACAGGGGCTCAAACCGGCAGGCAGATCAGCTGGAATGTCAGTTTCTTACCTTAGAATCTGATGTTCACTGCAGCTTTCAAAGATGGCGCCTCTGTGCTGCCTTCCCACAATGCTCTGCGCTCTCCCTCTTCTGTGTGCGCGCTCCCGATGGTAGTAAGAGACATGAAAAGGCAGGATTTCATGGCCTCCCTCAGCTCACGTCCTAGCCCCGCCCACAACACGCCCACCTCTATTGGACTGCTCTACCGTCTCTCCCCGCCCAGGCCCCGCCCCCTGCTGCATACTATACTCAGAGGGGTTGTAGCCAGGGGACACTTATACACTCATGGTTCAGGATAAAATCTTGGCATGAGTGTATAGTGAATGGAGAGGGGCTGGGGAGAGTCGAGAGATAACTCTCCTGCAGCCCCCCCACTGCAAGGCTACCTACTGCCCCCCCCCCCCACCCTGCTAAAGTAAAGTAAAACAAAACATTTCCCCACACACACATGCCCTCATAGTGCCCCTCCCACAGCGACCCCCCCTCACAATGACCCCCCCCCAACTTCTGTCAGCCGGGTCCCTGCACACACACACACATCACTGCACCCCCCCTTGCACACATCCATCCATCCATCCATCCATCTCTCCCTCTCCACCCCCCCCTTCCCCTGGGACTTCTGACAGCTGGGTCTCCAGACACCACGAACACACACACACATCACTGCACCCCCCCCCCCCCTTGCACACATCCATCCATCCATCTCTCCCTCTCCACCCCCCCCCCCCTCTTCCCCCGGGACTTCTGACAGCCGGGTCTCCAGACACCACGAACACACACACACATCACTGCACCCCCCCCCCTTGCACACATCCATCCATCCATCTCTCCCTCTTCACCCCTCCCCCCCCCCGCGAGAGCCCACCCCTCCACTCATTCTTACCTTGGAGATGAAGAGCCAGCAGCCACGCTTCCCCTGCAGGCAGAACTGAGCTTCCCAGCGGCTGAAGTTCTTCTGCACATGCGCAGAGCTGTGCTGGAGAAGCGTGTCTCCGTCGTCCCGACAAGAAGAGGACAAGAGACTTGTCAGAACCCATGGCAACCGAGGAGCAACACAGGGGGGGGGGGGGCATTCCAAAAGGTAAGTGAATAACTTCTGTTTTCCTAATTTACAATGCACAATGTATATTAAAAAGTGCATTGTATTGGGCAAACAGAAGTGATGAGACCTAATGTTTATGGCCGGACAACCCCTTTAATGTAGTCCAGTAATCAATGCCAAGGTCAGGGAGGACAAAAGTCAAAATAGTCAGAGTTGGGCAGAGTCAAAACCACAATATACATGAACAGAGGATTTGTCACAAGTAGTTAATGAGGCCAATTGTGTAATATAGCAAGAATGGGATCGGAAGAGGATGTTTTTAATGAACATGCGCTGGCCCTTTAAGAGAGTGGGCAGGAGCGGATGTCAGCCCTATGGGCAGACGCCAGGGGAGGACAGAGCACAGCATGCAGGATGGTGGCACCTGGTGACAAGTAGAGCAGGGAAGCAATGGTGATGTGCCATGACCTTTTTATCATATAACTTGTTTTTTCTTTTATCCAGTTCGGAATTGTTAGTATATCCTACGGAAACAAACCACAGTCAATGTTTACTTACATAAAAAGTATCATTGTGCTGACAGGTTTTGTTTGTTATGTGCACCAAACAAGTGTATTTAACATAGGTAGATAGAGGTGACTTGTCTAAAAAACAAGACCATACCAAGAGACTGAAAAAGTGATAAGGGGGGAAGTTTAGAAATTTGCCAAAATATGGCAGCAAGATGCATTACACATATGGAACACAATTTCATATATATATATTTTAATTTCACAAGACTAATTATGTAGACACACATATATATGGTTAAAAGTATTCTGTCATGCCTCAAAGTACTATAAACTAAGTTATGGTACTGTTAGGGAATGTGATAGACAGCCAGATGAGGTATTTTTTTTATATTCACCTATTCCTGCAATCCAGCAGTATCACATTCTGAAATCTGTGTGCGGCACATAAATCTGACTCTTTTCAGAGCTCCGTATGTGCACTCTTTTAGGGCTTAGTCACACGGGCGCATCGGCACCTGTACACGGGCACGATGCGCCCGTGTGACTGTGCCCGTGTTACTGCAGGAGGAAGATGGCCGTCTTTCAGGACGGACGACTCCCCGCAGCGCAGAAGAAAGATCACATGACCGTCAATGAAGCCAGACACATGTTCTTTCCTCCAGCAATGCAGAGAGACGTCCATCCTGAAGTGCGGCCGTCTCTATCCTGCAGTAACACGGGCACATGGTGTGACTAAGCCCTTATGCATGTCTATGGCAGAATACTCTGAAAATATACGCAGCTCCCTGTCACATCCCCTAACAGCACCATAACTTAAAGCCATTTACACACGAAGATAATCTTTCAAACAACTGAACGATTTTGCGACCTATTTGTATAAAGTGTTAATGGCCATTAACCTTTTTTTATCTTCATTTGCATGTAAAATGGCCTCCAGGAGCTGTTTGCAGAGCCCAGCCTGTGATCAATCACATGCCCAGCTGTGCAGACAGCTGCATTGTTCAGCTCGCAGCTGACAGCAGATTACAATGTTATCTACGGGCTCCCATGGAGAGAACAGCATGCGGTCTACTGAGAGATAAATGTGTTTGCTTTATCTCCCAGTGGTTGAACAATGGATTTTAAGTTCACCTTAAAATCATTGTTCAAACGAAAAGTACAAGATGCCGCGTTTACATGTAACAATTATCACTTATTTTCAGTCTTTTGAACAAATTTTGAGAGATAATCGTTACATGTAAATAGGCGTGACAGGTTCCTTTAAACCGAAGGGGTGGAGTTTTGCTGTTCTTATCTCCTATTGCAACCAGAGAAGTGAGGGAAGGATCCTTTTGCAGGCAGTTACCATACAAACACTGATTTGTAAAAACGGTTGACACATCGTATATAGAACATTTTTATATCTTTCTCAGTTTTGATTACAATGTGAAAGATAATAGGATTAATAGAAAGGAGAAAATGACTCCCAGTTGGGATTTTCTGATATTTTTGAGTATTTTCCTTACTTAGTATACCTACTGAGAAAATAAATAGGCCAACAGTACTGCTTAAAATCTCTCTCTATGCATTTCCAGGGCATGGCAATATGGAAATAGAAATAATCAACCTGCTTCACATCTACTCTTATATTATCAAAGTGGTATTTTTTCTTAGATTTTATCTGTTGTCAAAAAAAACTTAATGGAAAAAAATTAATAGAGCAGTACAGAAAATAGGAATGAGTCAGGAAAATTGGGTCTTTTTCTTTCATTTATCTATCTTTTAGCATATTTTGTAGATTTCTTTACACCGAATTACTTCAATTGGAACAATAATAATAACTCAGATAAGTTCTGTGTTTCTTTATGTTTAGCATACTTGTTCAATTTCTGTGCAGATAAATAAAAGATTCAGCCATGTCACTAGAGAACACAGCAGCATGTCTCTGGCATTGTTTGAGTCTTATCTGATGTAGATGTGTGTACCTCATGGGGAAAGGGAAAATATTGCAACAGACGGCTTGATATTCCCGAAGAATATAGTAAGCTTTATTAGCAATAGCTCCAATCCCTGACTGACAAATTTTTCACATTTTTTATCTTATTAATCCATGCTACTGTATGTAAATGTTATTCCTCTCTGCATAAGGGAGCCAACCAGCGATTTGTAATAAATGCTTATGAGTGCCTGAGGCTGCACTTAAACTTTAAAACATCTATTATTAAGTTGCAAAAAACACTGTAATGGCCAATCGTGACCTCATAGGAATTTAAACTGTGGTCTGCTACTCAGCATTAAAAATAAAAAAAAAATAAAAAAAATAATGCCTGAAGTTAAAATTATGAGCTCTGCTATTCTTAACAGCTGCATTTTGATTATTAAAGTGTATTTTACAACTGAATTAGAGGGCTTTTATGGACTCCAAGAATAAGATTTAAAAAGGTCATTAAACGTAGTTGTTTTTGTCACAGTGGGTGTCATAGTACACAATAGATAGTGAGGATTCTATAAGAGCACATTCGCTTTTTAGAATAATAACAAACATCGCAAATTGCTGTGTCTTTCGTAGATAACTGTTTCTTTCTTCACAGTGATAGCTTTAATGACAATTTTATTAATTTGATTAGGAATCCCACAGGCTGTTGTTATGTTTTTTTGGTTACCATTTGTCTTCAAAAACTGCTCAGATGGCATTATGGAGCCAAATGGAAATAAATGCTCCATATTTCATCCTCACAGACGTATAAAGATTCACAATAAAAAAGCCCAAAACCAAAGAAAATTAAAAAAAGATCATTCATTAAATCGACCGATCTATCTAACTACAGCAAACAAAAGCAACACTGTGCCAAGTTAGAGGAGTGCCAGCGTCACGACCATGATCCAGGTCCTTTAAATACTCGAAAACCAAGCTGCACATCCAACTGGTACAATAATCAGTGAAAATGGCCCCAGCGTGAGGGCTGAAACATTGTATCTACGGGAAAATAAATATGCTGATCACTTTACCAGACGAGGATAAGATTTTGGAGTATCTATGTATCTTTATATTTATATATCTTTCTCATATCTATCTATGTATTCTACAATGAAATTGGACGTAGAAGGCTTTTAAGTATGAACTTTCCCTGTTAAGGTCCTGCCACAAAATGTCAAGGGGGTTCTAGTCAGTTCCTCATTAAGACGTGTATTTGCTCTTGTACTCTGGATCTTTGTCTTGCTGCTTAACCAATTTGTGATTTTCATGTTGGTGTCCAAAATACAAAAATAATTTATTGTTTTTGTAAAAACAGTGCCATGTTTGCCCGTTGGGTGTCTCTTAATACAACTCTTGAGTGAATGTACTGTAGTTGAAATGCAATACTAGGTAGAGTCCATAGACAGATGTGGTGCTGTTTCAGGGAAAATAGCAGACTTGTTTTTTTCTAGTCCCGGAGAACCTCTTTTACATCACAGGCTAATGACAGGCCATTCTCATGATTGCCTTAATTATGACAGGTCACACAGACATTGAAGCAGCAAAGCATCGCCGCACTATCACTCTACAACCAGCAGGTTTGACTGTTGGTATTATTATGGAATGCTGGGTTAGATTTATGAGATATTTAATGGAACCAATGTCTCCCTTAAAGCAATACCAAACAGTTTGGGGTAGTTAATAACTTCAGGACAACCCATAGACTCAGAGGCATAAGTTGAAGCTTCTAGGCCCCAGTACGAAATCTGTAACAGGGCCCTCAACTCTAATGCTTTATTCATAGTACATGGCCCCTTATGTGGGGAAGAGAGGCTTTATGGGCCTTCTAAGGCTTCTGGGCCCAGGTGCAACCACATTCTCTGCATCCCCTATAGTTACGCCCCCACATAGACTATATACTTCCAGGCTGTTCCAATCTATCTCTACAGGGATGTTTTAAAAGGTTCTTGCAAAGAATCTCCCATCATTCCGTCCCTCCCAGCAGTGCCTTCATCATTTCCCCAATAGCTCCATTAATGATCCATCAGATTCTTTCATCAGTTCCACCCTCATGGCTCATTTATCATCTTTTCCTGGCGGCACCTTCATCATCCTCCCTAGCAGCACTTTCATACATCGGCAGATCCCTCCATCATTTTTACCCCCATTGCTCCATTTATTATCTCCCCTTTGTGCCACATTCATATACTTTGTATCAATAGCTGAAAAATAGAAGAAGTGAGATTGGGGCAAATGCTATTTCACTGCTCTGTGCATAAATATAGTTATCTGTTTAAATATGGGACACTCTATAATAAAGGTTTTTGTAGCTCAATTGCTATTATAACTCAGGGAGCTGTTTTGCCAGTGCCTATGTTCCCTGTATTCCTCCTGCAGAGAGTATAAAGCATTAATTTGCACCCAAAATTTTCATTGGACCCTTGCAGACTAGAAGACCACACATGACAGGCTATTTGGCATTGTCTAATAAACAGGTGTTCTTGTGTGGAAGACCTTACATATTTGTAATACTCAAATAAGAAAAGATAGTCCAACCCTATAATCTCATTATCCCTTCCTGTTCTGTGCTGTAAACATGTTCTGGCACTGAAAGTTAAAGGAGTATTCCCAAGATCGGCTTATATCACCTACTCACAGGATAGCTCCGCCTCTCCTACTCACTATACCGAGGCTGTGCGAAGGAGCTTGAATGGAGTAGCACCCAAGCATGCACAATACTGCTCCATTAATTTTCAATATGAATACCAAAGATAGCCAAGCAATTGAACTCAGCTATATCTGTCAGTCACTATCCTTTGAGTAGGTGATAAAAGTCAATCTTGGAATAAACTCTTTAGTACTCAGTAGCATATATTTATAGATAGAACTGCTGTGTCTGCACTATCATTCACTGCATTAAAATAGAAGGGCTCCCTTCTATTTTTTTTATGATTCCTTGGGAAAAGGATTTTTAGAGACAACCCTGGGTCTTGCTAAGGATCCCATGTTAGTCCTGAGATAATGTCTGTATAAGGATGCCTGAAGTATCATTTAACAGCTGCCTTTGTATTTTATATACATATGCAGTAAAGTACTGGAATACATAAGTATTGCAATGCATTATTTAAAAAAATTAAGGGAAAAAGCTCCCTAGTGGGACAAAACATATAACGTATTCGGTAAAAATAAAAATATATACATGTAAAAGAAAGAACAAACACAATTATGTATCATTAAATAACAGTAATAAAACATAGAAATTAGACCTATTAGGTATCATTGCAACCATCCATTACATTTAGCATTTAATTTAGAGTGTTTGGAGTGTATTTGTTTTGCATTTTGCTAAAAGAGAGATAACATAAATTAAGTATGCCAAAAATGAATTGATCATAGAATGCAAACACGACCTCACACAGAAAAATAAAAAAGCTTTGGCTCTTGGATGTAGTATGGCAAAAACAGAAAAATATTC
Source organism: Eleutherodactylus coqui (assembly GCF_035609145.1). Classification (NCBI taxonomy): domain Eukaryota; kingdom Metazoa; phylum Chordata; class Amphibia; order Anura; family Eleutherodactylidae; genus Eleutherodactylus; species Eleutherodactylus coqui. The sequence continues at coordinate 71,670,845 of NC_089839.1, forward strand.
GGTGTCCTGATTAACAGCATCCTTAAGGAGTTAGTAACATAGCAGCTTAAACAAGGTGTCCCTTCTTGTTTATTCACAATGTATTTCCTTTAGGGCGGAGGCACATGGCTGTATTTAGAAAGGATGTAAAAAGGATGCTACAGAGTATCAAAAGCCATTATTTAGGCTATGGTCACAGTTGAGCTTTTCATTTGCCTTGGAAATGTGAAAAAAGAATGCCATGATAGAAACAAACAGCGCCCGATGGACCCCATTAACTTTAATGGGGTCTGTTGGGCTTCCATTATACCACCTAGCATTCTCTACTTCAAAATAGCACAGCATGTGGCACATTTTTGTCTATAATTGTATCCCAAAGGTTCGAAACTGAGCCCCCAAAGCAAATGCGAAAAGAGCCCTAGTGTAAATACTGGCCCAAAGCTTAATTTAACCTCTTAATGACTGTCCACATGAAATTTTATGACACTTGTTAAGAGGCCTTATTTTACAATGCCATGTTTACACAGTGCTGTAGAATTAGTCCTACATGGAAGGCCTGTGTTTCGCTGAAGAGGGTGCTTGGCTGTCTAATACCAGCTAGACTCTTTTGCTAATGACCAGGATCAAAGGAAACTCTAATTCTATCTATTTAGCGCTTTGTTTTTTATGGTCAAATGACTGTGGAATGATCAGAGGTAACTTCCCCCTTGATTTGATCACCAAGTTTCCCAGTGACATGATTGGGGACTGCAGTCCCTTGTGCAATCAGTCCTGGAAATCTAGAAAAGGACTCTAGGGCTGTTTATATACTAAGCCTGCTGTTGGAGCTAATTAAGAGTCAGTGAATGATGAAAATGCTAAACATTATAAATTAAAAATAAACATATAACATAGCAATTGGTTTGAAGATTAAAAATAATTAGTAAAATATAAAAAAATTAAGAATTCTGCAAAAAATGTATACAAAACATGATAATTGTGTATAAAATCTATTTTCTTGGGCATATTTTAGATTAAAAAAAACACACTTATGAGATATCAACAGAAAAGTAAAAAATGAAGTATTAATTTAGAAGGCTATTTAGTATAAAACATGACCATTTAAAAAAAAAAAAAAAACTATTTTCAAAAATCATTAAATAATCATTAATGGAATTTTCCCATTAAAAGCATTTATCCCCTACCCACAGGATAGTGGATAAATAACTGATTGCTGGGGGTTCAAACATTGTGCCCCTCCCCCACCCCACCACCACTGATTATAAGACCAGCATTCCCAAATGCCACATATAAATGGAGTGACATGCTTGGCTGTTGCTCCATCCACCTCTTTGAGACAAGTGAAATTTAATAAACTTGGCAAACTTTGGGTGCTCCATTTTCAGGATCTCTGGGGGACCCAGTAATCAGACATTTATCCTCTATCCTGTGGATAGCGGATAATTGTCTTTATTGGAAAAATCTTTTTAAAGGGGTGGTCTCGCGAAACCAAGTGGGGTTATACACTTCCGTATGGCCATATTAATGCACTTTGTAATGTACATTGTGCATTAAATATGAGCCATACAGAAGTTATTCCACTTACCTGCTCCGTTGCTAGCGTCCTCGTCTCCATGGTTCCGTCTAAATTCGCTGGCAGCTTGCTTTTTTAGACGCGCTTGCGCAGTCCGGTCTTCTCCATTCAGCACGAGCCGCTTCAGTGTGCTCCCCGCTACAGCTCTTCTGCGCATGCGCAGACGAGCTGTCACTGCTCGGGAGCGCGCTGAAGCGGCCATTCTGCACCATCCTCTGTTAGAGGAAGGTGCAGAAACTGGAGCTGCCCAGCGGAGAAGCCCAGCCCAGCCCAGCAGCCCCGAGAAGCCTCCCAGGTAAGTGATGGGTCGGGGGGGCTGCCGCTGCGCCGGGGGGGGGCTGCCGCTGCGCCGGGGGGGGCTGTCGCTAGGCCGGGGGGGGGGCTGCCGCTGCGCCGGGGGGGCTGCCGCTAGGCCGGGGGGGCTGTCGCTAGGCCGGGGGGGGCTGCCGCTGCGCCGGGGGGGCTGTCGCTAGGCCGGGGGGGCTGTCGCTAGGCCGGGGGGGCTGCCGCTGTGATGGGGGGGCTGTCGCTAGGCCGGGGGGGCTGCCGCTGTGATGGGGGGGCTGTCGCTAGGCCGGGGGGGGCTGCCGCTGCGCCGGGCTGCGCCGGGGGGGGGGCTGCCGCTAGGCCGGGGGAACTAGCGCTGGGCTCCGGAACCTAGCGCTGGGCTCCGGGGCCTTCACCTGGGCTGAGGGTCTAGCGCTGGGGAGCCGGGGGCTAGCGCCGGTTACCTGCTGTCTGGTCGGCGGCTGCGGGGCGTCTGGTCGGCGGCTGCGATGCGTCCGGTTGCCATGGAGACACAGCTGGCGGCGTCTCGGGAGCGCGCACGTCGGGCTGCAGCGAGCGACGGGGAAAGAGCCGGCGGCCATCTTGAGGAAACTTTTATAAGTTGCTGAAACGCTGGAACGGTAAGTATGAACCAGCTAGAAATGTCATTTACAGGGGGGCTTTGTAATGTATGTTTAATGGGGGGGACTGGGCAAAAAAAAAAATTAACTGCTTCCTCGAGACATCTCCTTTAAGCAATTATTCTGCATTCCCATATGGTGCTGAAAAAAACACAATTTTTTCTGCCTAAAACTTCAGACAGATACATAATTATAAAATTAAAGTGTGATTGTTCTTAGTAAGAGGAACCAAGTAATCTTAGATATGATTCCTTAAGGTATGGTTGCTGAAATGCAGAGAAGCAAAAACGAAAAAAATTTAAGAAATTGCTTTATCAGGATCATGAACTGCAGGCAGCATGAACCCGACAAAGGTATGCCTATTAACCAATGTATGCTTTATTTTGAAGTTTGATTTAGGATTGGATCCCCGAGTCATGGAGGCGGACCACACCCCACCCACATCCTGTAGACTGACAGCTCTCTGCCTATACACAAAAGAGGAGAGAGCTGTCACTCAACATCCTGGGAGAGGCTGGCGTAGCTATCCTTTATGAACCGGAGCTCCATTCCTGAGTCAAACTTTAAAGTATGCTTAAACCTACATAGAGGCAATAGGCATACCTGCCCTAGGTTCATACTGCCTGTTTGGGCAATTTGAACCTGTACACAGAATCCCTATAACCTCTTAATTACCAGGTTTTTCTGTACCTAAAGGACCAGACACTTTTTAGGGATTTTACCAATGTGGTGGTTTTACTTCCCTTATTTTTTTTAATTCAGCAACCAAAATTATTTTTGCAGGGTTTTTTTCTATGACATATAGGGCTATGTTTTAAAATCTTTTCCACTGTATTTTTTAACCATTTTTTAGTTTTATTGGGGGTAAAAGGCTAAAAAAAATGTTTTCTTAACATTTATAGTTGTTTTTTTTTCTTAAATTAGTAACTTTATGCCAAAATAAAGTATGGGAATGAATTCCTCATTTTGTTTCGAATGTTTTGATATATAATATGCATGCTTTGGATTACAGGGTAGATACGGCAACAGTTTTGGTTGGAGTTGGCTTGGGGTCATTTTCTTTTTCATGCATATATTTTTATATTATTCTGTAATTTTTTTTTACTTATTTATGTAACTATTATTTAACATCTATGACCCCCCATGACGTCATATAAGACCTCTGGGTGGCATTCACTTGTTTTTTGTTTTTTTTACACACTTTTCCACTGTAGCTGCAGCATCCATAGGAGCCCCAGTTACAGGGGAAAATTACCCCCTGTAGTGACAATAATCACTGGCAGAGTTGATCAAGGTCTGCTAGGACCCTGCAGCTCTGCTGTAACAGTGGAACCTGGTGGTCACAGGATTGCTGGGTCGCCTAGTGAAAGAAACACTTCCACTTTCACTTCTTAGTATGTAGCACTCATACCCGGGTAAGAAGAAGGCGGAAACCTTTAAAAACTGCTTCTCCCTTCTCCTTTGGGTTCTCAGCTGTGACTAACAGCTGACAACCCAACCTGCTCCTGCAGAGGCTTTATCCCTTTCCAATCCACTGTCTGACAGCTAAAGACATTATAATTTAAGGCTGTACAGCTCTGATATTGGAAGACATCCGTCGGGGTTCTCTTACTGTATATTGCTAGCCTCTCTGCTGTCGGAGCCTATCCAACGTGTCACCTCATGCAGTACTGGCTTTAGCCAGCAGATAGCGCAGAAAAAGAGTAAGCCCTCTAGGAAAACCAGGATACAAATTGGATTGAAAAGGGTTCATCCCCCCGCCATGTTTTTTCTATCGGCCTGGATTAAAGCCCAGGACCAAGCGCCGTAAATTTACAGTGCTTGGTCTTTAAGGGGTTAAGGAACAAGTAGGTTTGATCATTAGGAGGTTAGTTAGTTTTACTATTTTATATTCTTTTATTCAATGAATTTGTATTTCATTGTTTTTCCTATCCTGAAAAACAGTTTTTAGCATATGTAGCAACAGAAATACTAGAGCCATAGAGCTGTCATGTAAGTTTATAAAATAAAAGATTCTCAATCTGATTTATATTAAACAATCTATTTTATAGTGTGCATTGTACACACAACAAACTTATTTCCTCATATAAATACTGGATGAAAAATTGAATTATTAATTAGTTACACTCATCCAGCAGAACATCTCATACACTTAAAATTTATTCCACCATGAAATGCCTCTAGGTATAAGATACATTTTACATGTTTGCAAAATGTTACATTTTTATGAATATTGACATATCTATTGCTAATTAAACCAGTACCTCACTGTTACTCCACAGCAAGGTGAAATATTTACAGAAAATAAGCAATATCTCTGCAAATGAGCCATGAAAATATAAAAGATTAAAAGGGGAGAAATTTGAAATCTTGCAGTATTTGTCATAATGTCATAGAGGATTGCATTTGCATGTTGTGTCTGAGACAGAGAATGTTGATTAGTGCGTAGTGAACTGTGTCAGCTTGTGTTTTACCTCATATTGATAACAATCTGGTTGCACACTATGTATTCTATGTAAATCTTCTAAATATATCCTTTATCATATATCTGTCACTCAGTAGTAAACTTTACCTGCACATTTGAAGAAATTGCTCACGATTTGAATTTTATGGTGACCAACTGTTAAGTTTTATTTAAACGGAATTATCCATGTTAAATAATCTTCTGCCGCAGTCACTGAAATCAATGGAACAAAAGATCAAAAATGTAAAGTAAATGTTCTCTATACTCTATAGAGGTTAGCATGGTTTCTTGGGAAGCAATGATGCTCTACTTGGCAAATCCCCACTGGTAAAATCTTCTGATATGCCATAACATTCTCGCATTCTGGGTTAGTGTGCTCTTTATTCCAGAAACAATCACTGGTTGGTAATATTTCTGTAGGCAGGCAACCATTAAAATGTGAGCTGATCTTTTGCAGGTTTTTGGTAGATCATAATGCCTAATTTCAACGATGAAGACTGCTTAGTCTACAGTTGTAGGCCATATTTATATATGGTTCAGTTCCTATGCTTTACAAAACTTACTATGGCCCTCGGGAAATAAATAGTGATCTAGTTCTCAGATCCCACTGTTATCATTGTATATTCCAGCATCAATCACAGGGTCATGTCATCTTCCTATGTTGACAATAAGGAGATTGACATCTTCTTGTCAGGGTGTGCTGCTGGGATCTGTAGTACTAAGGTTCCTAGCAGCACAGTTCTACAGGTTGGGGTTAATTGAGCTGGCTGGGAGGGGGGGGGGGGGGGGATTCTCCAGCAGCCAATCTCCTTTAGCCTGCAGCACATATAAACCCAGCTCCTATCAGTAGTTTATGCTGGTCTTTGTACTGTTTGGATGTATCGGTTTTCTTACCACTCAGAGCTGTTTGCATATAGGTCTGTTGTGTCTCTCTGCTTCCCTAAATACGGTTTGGACACCTGTAGTCCTTGTCTGTAGCACATACAGTGCCCCCCTTCCCCTGACAGATGTGGCCTCCAAACGTCTTATGTCTCGCTCTGTGTGTCTGTTGGTGGATCCCTGACACAGTTCCCTATGTATCCCCCCTGTATGAGGACACTTGGACTTGCTGTGAGTTTCATCTGTGTGCATGTGAGCTCTGGGTGGAGTCCGTGTGGTTTGCACTATATGTTGTAGTCTGCTGTAAGCCAGTGCCTGTAAAGCCAGTGCCTGTAAAATAGTATCCTGTTGTCTGTCCCATGCAGCTTGCTGTGTGACTTGTGTTCTGTTTGTCTGTGCTGTTGCAGCTTGCGGTGTGAACTATGTCCGGTGCTGCTGGACTCCTGTAGGGACTAGCGGTATAGCCAGGAGCTGTGAAGTGGCCCGCCAGCTTCCCCGTTTTGATCAAAATGTCAACTAATACCTGGTATTTATATATAGCTTATCACCTGTTACTAGTGGTTGCACTTTGGCTGCTGTATGCTGTGTTTTCTGGCTCTGTGTATGTGTCCTGTTCTGGTGGTGTGGTTCCTAGGAGCAGCTAGCGCTGATTTCCAATGACCGCTGGGCGGCCCTTTATCAGGGCGATGTCCCCGCTCAGGTAAGGCCATGTTATCTCCCCTGTAGCACAAGGCTAGTTGTCTGAAACCCTGTGTGTATCTGTCTTTGGTCTTTGCCTCTGATTGGCTCAGCGCAAGGACCAATCAGGAGCAGCTTTCAGCTATTGAATGACAGCTGAGAGCTGCCCCTGATTGGTCCCTGCGCTGAGCCAATCAGAGGCAGCACTCACTCACCCATTCATGAATTCATGAATGGGTGAGTGAGAGCTGCCTCTGATTGGTGAGGGCTGTGACCAATCAGAGGCAGCCCATTCAGCAGGCGGGGATTTTAAATCCCCGCCTGCTGAATACTACACAGAGCAGTTCAGGAGAACTGCCAGTCGGCCGCGGCTGAACTCCGGCTGCAGGGACAAGGTGAGTATATATATATATATTTTTTTTTACACATTTTAGGATGATTTTCAGGGAAGGGCTTATATTTTTAAGCCCTTCCCGAAAATTCATCCCGTGCTCGCCGGCAGCCCATTGCTTTCAATGGAGCCGGCTGTATTGCCGGCTCCATTGAATTCAATGGGCGAACATCGTTCTCTGCCACAGCTGTTACATTGAGCGCATATAATAGAACACAAGGAATCGCAGATAGGCACGATCTGCGATTCCTCGTGTCCTATAATTTATCAGACATCCGCATAAAAAGCGGCCATGTGTCCGATGCCATTGCAAAGCAATGGTTCTATTTATGCGCAGATCGTGCGAAAAAACGCCCGTCTGACCGAGGCCTAACAAAATCGCATGATGTTATAGTGAGTTTTTGAACCTACTCAGGCCTGAGGAAGAACCCCAAGTAGCTTTGAAAGCTCGCTATAACATAAAGTGTTTTTGTTAGCCATTAAAAGGTATTATCTACAAAATTACTTGGTTTCTCTTAAGTCCCATTTACACGCAAAGATGATCGCTCAAAATTGATTACAAAATTGATCACAAAAGATGATCACTCAACATAGCTTGAATGACAGTTTAAGCGATCATTTTGCATAAACTACTAATGGGTACTAAATGCTCATTAATAGCTTATTAGCTTAATTTGCGTGTAAATGAGGCTCCTTTCACTGTATGCAGATAACAGCAGGTGGTCTGTTATCTGCATACAGCTTTATTGTTCTCCCACAGGACTGCAGCTGAAAATAATATTAGCAGCACTCCCATGAAGAATCACAGTGTGCGGTCCCTGCTATCAGCTTGTCTGCTGAGCGATGGTTTTTATGCTGAACTAAAAATCATCATTCAGCCAAAAAGCAAACGATGGTAGCATTTGCACACAACAATTATCACTAAAAAGACATTGTTTGAGCAAAGTTTGAGTGATAATCGTTGCGTGTAAATGGGCCTTTACTGAGAACAATCACACTTTTTTTCTAAACGAGTAACACTTCTGAATTAACTTCCTAATTTCAAAAAACACTAGCTTTTCAGACAACATAAGCTCTTCTTTATGCTCAAATATTGATAGAGACAGAGATTGTGTACACACTGACTGCAGATCTGAGAGCTGTGTTAGTGCAGGGAAGCTGAGCCTGTGAAGACCCCCCATCCCCATAGCTAAGAACACTTCCTAATGTCCTAGCTGCTAGAGAAGCTGAATACCTAATGTCAACAATTGGATTACAGAGGGGTTGCACTACACACCTGCTTTAAGGCTCTTTCACACGATCGTATATCAGCTTTCGTTTTCACGGACAGCCGATATATGCTACGAGCTGCTACATTGGATTCCAATGCATCAGATCACATGGCCGTATTCCTGCGACATAAAAGCACCCAGCCGGCCAATATAGCATTGGGCGCTTTTACGTCGGGCCAAAAAGATAGTCCTGAAACTATCTTTCGGCTCGGAATATGTCGGCCGCTGCATTGACTTCTATAGGAGCCAATGACAGTGGCCGGAGAAGGGAGGTGACTGCTAAACTTGCTCCCCCTTCTCTCCTCCCCTCTGGCTGTTTGCAAAAGAATGGGGTGGTACTGTGGTGGAGCTATGCACCGCCCTGTCCCATCTCCTCCCATTGCTGACAGATGGAGGGGAAGTGAGTTGGCATGGCGGCCTCACGGCCTCGGCCTATATGCGCTGGGCCCATGCCGTCTTCACAAGTTTTTACTCCTCAGATTGTAGAGTATATCGTTTGGCCGTGAAAACGGCATCCGATATAATCTCGTGTGAAAGAGCCCATACAATATTAAAACTAAAAAAAATAATGAAAGTAAATGACAATATTAATGAGCCACACAGAGGCTATTAGATGAGCATTAGTTGTTGGAGGAGTTAGTATCCCTTTAAATTGACCCTTATGTGCATTTGTATGTCTTTGGTAGCATCTCTTTGGGGCTGCATATGAAAGATCAATACCAAATACAATTGTTGGTATTATGTAAAGGTTGATGATGATGATTATCCTAATAATAATGGCAAAAGTAGTTATCATTACTATCATCATTTTCATCATCATCAATGTAATTGCTACTTGCATGCTCCTTTATGCATTGTGCTCTAGCTAGCATCATCAACTCTACACATTATTTTAGCAAAATTATTAAATGCCTTATTAGCAGCACTCTTGAATATTTTTTTTTATTAGCAACATCTATATAGTGTTTTTCTGGCTTTGAAAGGCAAATTATTTCAAATTGATAGTAATGTGCAGAATGTCACAACATATATTAACTTTACAATATGTATTTACAATAAGTGGCAGATATGCCTTCACAACGTCATTATTATAAAGATGTGACATTGTGTTTGGAATCACTTTAATCACATCAGGGCACATAGTCCCTCTCAAATAAAAGAATTGCATTTCTATATAAAGATGAATAAAAAAATATTTTGTCAAAGTTAATATAAAGAGATTAGCAAAGAATTACTGAATATCGCATGTTGTCTGTTACTGGATGAATAGAAAATGATTATAGAAAGAGCTGAAATCATTTTAGAAGTGATGGAAACTGCAAGTATTGACAGCAACTTCCATTCTTGCCTAACGAATCAATACACAGAGAATAAAGTCACAAACACAATACAACTCTTTTAGCTGTGGATCGCATGAAATATACAGTACAGAAACACAAATACTAATCCATGCACACTTAAGGCAATGTAGATCCCATACGAACATGTAGGGATGGGATTATACGCACTATGTGAATTTTATGTATGTTGGGGTTACTTCACATGGGCACTGCGATTTTCGGCCGCCCGAATCTCAGCCGTAAATTGCATGGAGAGGCAGCCACAACCAAGTCGCAACCGCATCTTCCATTTTCACGCCCATTCAGACGGCCGGGCTGCGGTGTATATATGCTGCAGCCCAGAATACCGTAGGCCAGGGGGAGAGAGTTCAGCTCTGCTAAGCTCCCTCCCCCTTCCCTTTTCCTCTCCATCCCTTGCCAGCTGCCGACAAAGGGAGGGGGTGGGAGGCTAGCAAAGCAAATGTGCTAAACTCCCACCCCCTTTCCACCCCTTGCCAGGTGCCATCAAGGGGAGGTGGCAGGACAGGGCGGGACCTTAGCAGAGCTAGTCCTTCTCCTTCCCCAGCCTATGGGAGCTGCCGGCTAGCATAGGGCAAAGGACTTTAGCAACACAAGCCGCTCCTAAACTCCCTCCCCTCTCTCTTTTCTAATGGATCTCATAGGCTCCCATAGGAGTCTATAGGAATGTCCAGCGTATTCCTGCAAAAGATAGGTCCGTATGCATATGTATCTTTTCCGAATGGCCAATTTTACACACTGGAAAATCACCCATCTAAACAATTGCATTGGAATCAAATGCATCACATGATTGCAATTTAGGCCAGCGTTTTATCGCAGCAAAATGCTTGTGTGAATCCAGCCTAATGGTAATATCTTATACATTTTCCAAATTTGTGTGCCCTAGCCTAGAATTTAAAAGCATTTGTCGCACTATAGATCTAACAACATGTACATACCTACCTATCTAGCTACAACCACAGTGTTAAATCCATCCATTTCTCATTTGCAGACTCAGGCCTTAGTCAGACAGGTGTTTTTTCGTGCGATTTGCGCATGCGCATGCGTCCGGCGATTTTATAAAACCATTGCTTTGCAATGGTATCGGACACATGAGCGCTTTTTATGTGCTCGTCCGATAAATTATAGAACAGAAATCGCACCTATCTGCGATCTGCAATTCCTGTTCTCTTCTCTATATGCGCTCAATGGGGCCGGCGGCAGAAGCGCCGACCCCATTGAGAGCATATACTAGACAAATCATTCTTCTCTGCCACAGCTGTTACAGCTGTGGCAGAGAAGAACGATGTTTGCCCATTGAATTCAATGGAGCCGGCAATACAGCCGGCTCCATTGAAAGCAATGGGCTGCCGGCGATCGCGGGATGAATTTTCAGGAAGGGCTTAAATATATAAGCCCTTCCCTGCAATTCATCCTAAAATGTGTAAAAATAAAAAAAAATATTTATACTCACCTTGTCCCGGCAGACGGAGTTCAGCGCGGCCGGCCGGCAGTTCTCTGAACTGCTCTCTGTAGTATTAAGCAGCCGGGGAATTAAAATCCCCGCCTGCTGAATGAGCTGCCTCTGATTGGTCACAGCCTGACCAATCAGAGGCAGCTCTCACTCACGTGAGTGAGCGCAGGGACCAATCAGGGGCAGCTCTCACTCACACCCATTCATGAATTCATGAATGGGTGTGAGTGAGAGCTGCCTCTGATTGGTCAGGCTGTGACCAATCAGAGGCAGCTCATTCAGCAGGCGGGGATTTTAATTCCCCGGCTGCTGAATACTACAGACAGCAGTTCAGAGAACTGCCGGCCGGCCGCACTGAACTCCGTCTGCCGGGACAAGGTGAGTATATATATATTTTTTATTTTTACACATTTCTGGATGAATTGCAGGGAAGGGCTTATATATTTAAGCCCTTCCAGACAATTTATCGTGAGATCTACCGCAGCGCATTGCTTTCAATGGAGCCGGCTGTATTGCCGGCTCCATTGAATTCAATGCGCTGGACAGCTCCGTCCCGTTTCTATTGAAACGCGGCTAGGAGCAGTTTTTTCGGGCGATTTTTCGGCCCCGGTCACGTGATTTGCGGAAGCGCATCCGTCATGCGATCCGCAAATCGCGGCAAAAAACGCCCGTGTGACTAAGGCCTCACTGTACATGCGTGCATTCATAGTATGCACAGTCCATTCAGTTTGACTGTGAGGAGGGGGGAAGAAATGCCATTGCAAAGGTAGCTGCACTAAATAAAAATCTGAGGTATGATATACCATTAACATAGTGTGCCCACTCTGTGTATGTAGTGCACCATTCATACACTTAATAATAGTGTAGAGCACTGTGGCATGCTATGTTAATAGTGTATAGTAACACGCCAAATGACTGATACAGCTGTACAGACAGAGCATCAGATTCCAATTTAACACATGGATTTAGTGCCAGAACCGTAATCACTATAAAAATACACTACCGGAACTAAGTTTAGTACATAGATACAGTATCAGAACCAAGCTGAGTACATAAACATAGTACACAAACCAAGATCACTGCATAAATAATATAGCAGAGGATGAATGAACAATGACATTCAGTGACTCACAGGTGATGTCTTCTTCCTTTTTTTTCTCAATCCGGACCAGTGTCCATCATGATGACTACTCATGGCCATGATATGTCTCTGCAGAGTTTGCTGCCAATGTCATGGCTCTTTACTCTTGTAGCACATCTCCACAGTCTATACTTATAAAAAATACTATCCAAAATACTTATAGTGCCACATATTGCTTCCCCTAAATATAAAGGTGCCAGACATTATGCTCCTGCAATATAATAATGCTACACTGTGTCCCCCGAATAGAATAATGCTATGCACACTGTACCCCAGAATATACAGTGTAGTGCTATAAACTGTTTCCCTACATGCTGTGCCCACTAAATATTGTGACATTACACCTTTAGCCAACTTAATATAATGGCACCACAAGCTGAATACATTAGTGTCACATTTTCTATCCCCCTTAAATTAGTGAACATATAGTGCCCCATCCCGCAAATAATCAGTGCCACAATACTGTGTATCCAAAAAAATACCCATGCTGCACAAAGTGTCATACAGTGCTCACCCCCAAAATGTCATAACTACACACTGTCTTTCAAAGAATTATAGTGCCCCAAAGTACCACTCAATAAATTCGTGTATGTCATCTTAGATTTTAATTAAAGGAGATGTCTCGAGGAAGCAGTTAATTTTTTTTTTTGCCCAGTCCCCCCCATTAAGTACACATTACTAAGCCCCCCTGTAAATGACATTTCTAGCTGGTTCGTACTTACCGTTCCAGCGTTTCAGCAACTTATAAAAGTTTCCCCAAGATGGCCGCCGGCTCTTTCCCAGTCGCTCGCTGCAGCCCGACGTGCGCGCTCCCGAGACGCCGCCAGCTGTGTCTCCATGGCAACCGGACGCATCGCAGCCGCCGACCAGACGCCCCGCAGCCGCCGACCAGACAGCAGGTAACCGGCGCTAGCCCCCGGCTCCCCAGCGCTAGCTCCCCCGGCGCAGCGACAGCCCCCCCGGCGCAGCCCGGCGCAGCGGCAGCCCCCCCCGACCCATCACTTACCTGGGAGGCTTCTCGGGGCTGCTGGGCTGGTCTTCTCCGCTGGGCAGCTCCAGTTTCTGCACCTTCCTCTAACAGAGGATGGTGCAGAATGGCCGCTTCAGCGCGCTCCCGAGCAGTGACAGCTCGTCTGCGCATGCGCAGAAGAGCTGTAGCGGGGAGCACACTGAAGCGGCTCGTGCTGAATGGAGAAGACCGGACTGCGCAAGCGCGTCTAAAAAAGCAAGCTGCCGGCGAATTTAGACGGAACCATGGAGACGAGGACGCTAGCAACGGAGCAGGTAAGTGGAATAACTTCTGTATGGCTCATATTTAATGCACAATGTACATTACAAAGTGCATTAATATGGCCATACGGAAGTGTATAACCCCACTTGGTTTCGCGAGACCACCCCTTTAACAAAAACCATAGTCACTCTTTCCTTCTTCTCTGCCACCATCCAAAAAATTCAGGACATAGATACAATTGAAACTGGTAGGGAATCTGAGTCAGCATCTTGCTTCTTCCCATTTCAGCGAACCTATAGCTTATCAACTAGTTAAGGAAAACTACAGAGAACCAACAGAACCACACCCATCTGATTGTGTTTTTGGAATAAAAGTTGCACAATTTAAAAAGGTTGTCAATAAAAGCAAGAGTACTTACCCGTCCTCTCCCAGGGTAATCCAGCACTGCACCCCCATGGTCCTCTCAATCTTTGTTGTGGAATTGATACTACCTGGGCACTGCAGCCAATCAAAGGCCGCAGAGGTCAAGTGCCATTCTTAGCATCAATGCTCAAATGTTGGGAGCCATGATACCAGGAGAACAGCACCTGACTACTGCAGCTTCTGATTGGCTGCAGTGGTTAGATTGTATCCACTCTACAACAAAGACCAGGAGGGCCATGGGGTTACAGCACTAAATCTCCCTGGCAGAGGATAGGGAAGTACCACTGCTGTTATTGTTTTAACATGCCTGGACCAATTTTTAGGAAGTTGTCTCCACCAAGACAGTCAATTTAAATCTCCCGAAGCCTTAGGCACCAGCTTAATTGTGATTCGTTCAATGGACTCCAAATGTAATGTCAATGGATTTAAATGTAGTCATGCATACCACCATATGAAAATACAGTGGTATGTGCTGATTTCAGTGGACCATGCACCATATCATGGGCCTCATGCACAGTGCCTTAGAAATTGCCTAAACTGTTCTCTCTACAGGATAATCGCAAATTATGAACTGTTGGAGGTACTTGAGGAATGTAGTTCAGAAATGCTAATCTATAGTAAATCAGGCCGTTTATAACTGCTCATCACTATGGCTAGTTAAGGGTCTTAAATGAGATTTCCAACCATTTTGCCATGGGTTAGGGAATGGCATAAAAAATAAAATAGCCATTACTCACCCTTTCAATGCACCTCCAGTACAGCACCACCAACCCTTTCCCCTATGCATTGATCCCCACAGAAAGAGGAAGCAATGATATAATGTTTATTGCTCACATGAGTGCAGCAGCCAATCGTTGGCTTCAGTGGTCCTGTGTGCATGTTTCAGTAGGCACTATAGAAGAGGAGACTGGGTTAGTGGCACTGGACTGGTGGTACATTGGAAGAGTGAGTAATGGCCATTTTATTTTATTATTTCATACCATTCCCTACCCTGGAGCAAGTTTTTCTCAAAGGCAGAAACCCTCTTTAATCCTAATATTCCTTAATAGGGTATGTAAAATGGGTTTTCAAAACCAGACAACCCTTAATGAACCAGTATAATATTGTGTCTTTACTGTATATCTACAGAGCTCCATACAATTATAATGTTTTCTTCTCTAGATAGAGAACTACAGCGCATACTTACAGTAGATCACTTTGTTTCAGTTGTGTAAAAGTAGACATAATAATTTCAATGATAATAAGTATTTGGTCAAATACAATTACTAGCATTTTACAGTAGATTATACAATTCAAAGGTTAAGATCTTAGAATAATAAACTAAAAGAAGCCTGATGATGGTGTATTTTGCTGTAATTGTCTCCTTTATGCTTTATTAGGAATCAATGCAAGTTCAAAGCATGTTAGATTTAGAAGGTCAGGGCTTTTCAGTCTAAAAAGTTCATTTTCCTTGCATTTAAGGGTCTTAGAAAAATATGGTGTTTTTTTCATCTATTGCAGAATGTGAAAAAAGAAGAAATAAATTATTTGGCCAGATTAAATCAATTTTAGGGTGCAGTAACACGAGTGGGTTTTTTTTTTAGCACATGTATAAGCGCGATAAAAAAATTGCATCTATTAGAACCAATGCCAATGTCTGAGTTTTACACGTGACCATAGGAAAAAATGTGAAACCCCTGCATGCTGTCACATTCTGGGGTTTCACTTTGTTGTCAATGGGGCCCATGGCAGCAACACCAGTCCTATTGAAAACATAGGGAGTAGATCGAGGTTCCCTGTCATAGATGACAGCTGTGGCAGGGGATGCCTTCATCCCCGCAGGGACCATGAGGGATGAAGGAATCCCCTGCCACAGCTGTTACCGCTGTGGCAGAGGACCAAGATGCTTTCCTATTGCTTTCAATGGGGCCAGTGCTGCTGTCACAGCCGCAGCAGTGTATACCGATCACACTATTATGTGCGGGGGTTTTTTGTTTCAGTCAACCAATTTTTAACACATGCGATGTGCGATATTTTTTTTTTATTGCACATATACATGTGCTAAATAATCGCTCATGTGACTACACCCTGAGGCCTTAGTCAGACGGGCGTTTTTTGCCGCCATTTGCGCATGCGCATGCGTTTGGCGATTTTATAAAACCATTGCTTTGCAGTGGTATCGGACACATGAGCGCTTTTTATGCGCTCGTCCGATAAATTATAGAACAGAAATCGCAGATCGCACCTATCTGCGATCTGCGATTCCTGTTCTCTTCTCTATATGCGCTCAATGGGGCCGGCGGCAGCAGCGCTGACCCCATTGAGAGCATATAGAAGACAAATCATTCTTCGCTGCCACAGCTGTAACAGCTGTGGCAGAGAAGAACGATGTTTGCCCATTGAATTCAATGGAGCCGGCAATACAGCCGCCTCCATTGAAAGCAATGGGCTGCCGGCGAGCGCAGGATGAATTGTCGGGAAGGGGTTAAATATATAAGCCCTTCCCTGCAATTCATCCTAAAATGTGTTAAAATAAAAAATATATACATACTCACTTGCTCCCGGCAGCCGGAGTTCCGTGCGGCCGTACTGCAGTGGGTGTGAAGGGGGTGTGAGTCAGACCTCTCCCCTGATTGGCTCAGCGCTGAGCCAATCAGGGGGCAGGTCTGACTCACACCCCCTTTACACCCACTGCAGGCCGGCCGTGCGGAACTCCGGCTGCCGGGAGCAGGTAAGTATATATATATTCTTTATTTTAACACTTTTCTGGATGAATTGCAGGGAAGGGCTTATATATTTAAGCCCTTCCCGACAATTCATCCCACACTCGCCCGCAGCGCATTGCTTTCAATGGAGCGGGCTGTATTGCTGCTCCATTGAATGCAATGCGCTGGACAGCTCCGGCCCGTTTCTAATGAAACGCGGCTAGGAGCAGATTTTCGGGCGATTTTCGGGCACCGGTCACGTGATTTGCGGATGCGCATCCGTCATGCGATCCGCAAATCGCGCGAAAAAACGCCCGTCTGACTAAGGCCTTAGACAGAGGAGAACACTTTTAAGCCCTCTGTAGTTTCTTATACAAAGGAAAAAGTCCAGCACCAAGCAGAATGAAAGCTAGGATTCTATATTAATAATTACAATAAAAACTAATGGCACAGTCCACATCACAATTACACACTTCGAATAGGTAAGCTATTAGTCATAGCATAGATTCATATGATGCAGCCAAGCAATTTGAAACAAGTCTGACTAATGACAGGCAAAACAAATACATCCACTGCTGAGATTATAAATGAAAGTAAAGTAACAAATTACAAATGCATATATTATAATATTCAACAAATGAAAAGAGATCACTTTTCCAATTTAGACAATCAAGAAATCTCATGTATAAGGTTACGGTCCTAAAATCTTCCCTGTAAATAATTGATGCTGCCAGTCACCTCCCTGCTTTGGCTTTCATACCATTTCAAAGCCAAAGAAGGACAATCCATCAGTATTACCTATATGCTGTTCTGGAATGTGGCTGATAGTCACAGCATTAAGCCCCCCCCCCCCCCTCCCCCTGCTAGACCAGCAGAAGGTATGGGCTTAATGAGAAGAGCAGAGTACTGGGAGGAGGTTCTGTCCTTTCTATGATGTGGGCTGTGATGTATCTGTCACCGCTCAAATTAGATTGGCCAGAAGGATCTGGAAGGTTCTGAAGTTGGGAGTGAAGGTTAAAGGACTTGAGACCCTATATTTTAACCCAGTGGGTGGTGCTGCAAGGAGCAGTGAGTATGACTGCAAAAGGACTATGATGCTTCTGAAATAAGCTGTGAAAGCGATACAGAGGGATCAGGGAGAGAGATGGCACCATGGAAAAGCTGTTTCCACAGAGAGGACTATAGACTGTATCTGGATGGCGTGAGAGGACACCAGGGTCTAGCAAGAATATGGAACATTGTGATCCAGTAAAGGATCAGGATGCTGAATTTCATGAGCATTACTTAAAAGAAAACCAATTGGTGTACACCATGTGAGAAACTTGATGATTAGTAAGCAGGCCTGCTAGCAACTTAGGAGGGATAAAGGCTCCATATGCATAGAGATTTAGAGTTGCAGAAAGGAGCCTGGACAGAGAAATTAATAGGTTCAGGAGTTTTGATGCAATGTGAAGGCTAAATTGTGTGATTGCTACTATGCAATGTCATTTGTGAGGGCGAAATGAGTTATGAGGAATAGCAAGCATATTGTGCAAGCATGATGAAGTCTGGACGAGACCTGCAAGAATTGTGATAGTCGAAGTCTACGATATCTGGTGTCTCAGTAGTAGAGACAATGCCCCTAGGAGGTAAAAATAAATTGGTCTTGTCAAATGCTAGCAGCATCAGTAATGGCCAATGGCCAGTATATATTTTCAAGGTGACTCATTGTGACCCAGTCTGTGATAGCTGTTCTATTATGCAATGTTTAACTATTACGTACCCTCCAATAGAGTGAAAACACTATTACACGTTCTAGCTCTATTTTGCAAAAAAAAATATGTGTGCTGCCTCCATCTCCATCCTGTCATTGTCTTCACCATCCACCTTCAACATATGCAGAGCAGTGAAGAGCTTTTTGTCCATGTAGAACAAATATTCAGCTATGTGGGTTTTGAGTTCCCTTGATGTACAACCAAAATGTAGTCAAATAGATAAAGTGCGAAAAATTTCATAAATGACATGGTCAAAATCGCAATTGATAAAAGAATTAATGCTAAGTTCCAAGTTCCCACAAAAAGAGTGAAAAACCTTTTTGCAATTAGCTGTAAATTTACAGACATTGCATCAGCTGTTCTGCAATTAAAATGAATGGTTTGAAAGAGTCAGATGTTTTATTGTTGTTAGGTAAATTTGTCAATGCACTAGGTGATAAGATGTTTCTGGTGGCTTTACCTCTCCTGGCAAACCAATGGCAACTGTTTTCTGTTTAAGGCTTTATTTCCACGAGCGCATATACAGCATGTTTTCACGCCCAAGTGCATATACCGTACCCATGTGAAGCATTGATTTCCAATGCAGCTGTTCCCACGGCCGAATATATGGCAAATAAATACGCCTGCAGCATAAAGAATAGAACATATACAAAGCCGGCGTATATACGCTCAACTAAAACATAGTTCTGGAACTATGTTTTGGCCAATATGCGTCGGCGGGTCCTATAGTCTCCTATGGGAGCAGGGAAAGAGAAGAGAGGGGGAGGCTTTTTTGCAGCGTCCAACACTGCAAAAAGCTTACAGGTGCCTCTATATAGGCACTGGAAGACATCCTGAGGATTTTGGCAGTGCGAGGATCTATTCGGGGTGCGGCGGTCGTGGGAATGGGCGAGAAAACGCTGGCCGTGATCGCGGAAAAAAGCCCATTCAGGTGCTTATACGGAGTAGGAGTGAAAACAGAAAAACGCCGTCGCCTTATATGCGTTTGTGGGAAAGAGCCCTAAGTTTGTGATCTTGATGAAGAGTTGGCAAGTATTTATTAAGTATTTAATATGTTTGAAATCACTGCTATAGGCTGCGGAGAAAACTATATTACTGAAGAAATTAGCTTTATATTCATTAGGGGGTACAAAATCATAGGCAATCACATGATCTATTTTTTGACAAAAGAAGAAAAGTATTTTTGGTTTATAACTTTATTTAGTCAGTTTATTAACTTTTTATTTCATTTTATTGCACAGGTGATATAATTATTATTAGTGCCTCAGAAAGTGCCACAGGTGTTCTCCAGATAGAATATCCTCAAACTAGAACCTGTTGGGGATACTAGATGAATAGAGTTAAGAAGCACTGCTTTATAGTATGATATGCTGTTTGTAACTATTCATCACTATAGCTAGAGGATGTGTCCTAATAATACAATTAATGTATATTTGCAGATCTCCATACAATTACTTTGTTTCCTTCTCTAAAAACAGAATTACAGAACTGACTGTAGATCACTTTGTTTCAGTTGTGTAAAAATAAGTATAATTGTTTCAATGATGATAAGCTTAGCTACAGTACATACTATAACATTATAAAATAGGCTATACAATTCAAAGGTTAAGTTCATGGTATAACAAGCTAAAAGTAGCCTAATGATAGTGTATTTTTTGTAATTGTCTCATTTATGCTTTGTTGAGAATCAAGTCAAGTTCAAAACATATTAGATTTATAAGGTCAGGGTTTTTCAGTGTTAAAAATCCATTTTCTTTCCATTTAAGAATCTTGGAGAGATATGGTGACTTTCTTCCTGTATTGCAGAATGGGCAAAAAAATAGTTACTCTTTTTGGCCAAAAGAAATCAATTGTATACAGAAGAGAAAGTCCAAAAGCCACCAGAGCTAAATTTAATTAGATTTTTATTGTAAAAAAAACAGCCATCACACTTAAGGATTTTGAACATGTAAATTCTTAGTCATAGCTTAGATTTGTGGGCTGCAGCCAATCAATTTATAACAAGGTGGATGAATGACAAAGCAAATATGCCCACTTCTGAGACTATAAATAAAAACTAAGTAACAAATAGCAGAAACAGAAGTAGGTCTAAAGCCACTGATATGTAAGATTAAAAATGAAAGTGAAAAAATGGGCCTCTACCTGAATTTAAAGAAGACGTAAATTATGAAAACGGCAAAAAATGGTCAAAATCATATTAAAATCGAGAATGAGGTCATAGAATGCATGCAAGACTTCATCTTTCTTGGCTGACCAGGATGGACAATCTACGCTGGAGATAAAACGTAGGATAGCGAGGCGTGGCTAGCAGATGAGCGAGTGAGACGTGCGCTCGCCTCGCTCCCGGCCCCGACAGCAATCCCGGACCTAAAAAGAACCCCAGGACATCACTCACCGGCCCGATGGTGAAGGGAAAGTCAAAGGAACACTCCAGGAAGACGCCGACCCGACAGGGGAGCGGACTGTCGGCTTTCCTCAGAGCCGCGGGAGACAGTGGGGAGCACGATGCATCGGGCAAGATGGCGCCGCCGGCAATGAAGAGGGCAGCGCACGTGGAGGAAGTGGGGGTGCCGGCTCTGCTGGAAGCGCGGAGCCGGAGAAACAAGTCTCAGCAGCTCAGCACACAGGAGCAGCTGAGAGGAAGATGCAGGCGGACCGGGCGGCAGCAGGGGCAGAGGAGCCGGCAGCACACTGGGGTAAGGACAACTCTCCCACACCACACAGCCCCAAGACCCAAAGGGGACAGTCCCACACCCCAGTCCAGGGTACAAGAGACAGGGAGACAGAAGAGACCCTGCTAGCTGACCACAGGGGAGAGAGAGCCGCACAAAACATGGCAGCAGGAGGCAGTGGCCCCCATGTC
Source organism: Eleutherodactylus coqui (assembly GCF_035609145.1). Taxonomy (NCBI): domain Eukaryota; kingdom Metazoa; phylum Chordata; class Amphibia; order Anura; family Eleutherodactylidae; genus Eleutherodactylus; species Eleutherodactylus coqui. The sequence goes on from NC_089839.1 coordinate 71,691,895, forward strand.
CAGCAGCCCCCCCAGCCTCAGAGACCCACACAGAGAAGGGGCGAAGTAAGCGGCCCTGGGAGAAGAGAGCCTGCAAGCGTGACCAGCGCTTCAGAAGGGTCGAGCGCAGAAGACTCCGCAGCCCCCGCCCCGTTGCCCGCCATAAGCACCACACCACACGCGAGCACGAAGCAGAAGAGTGCGAGCAGAGTAATGTGCCTAGCGCCCCCGAGACATGACTCCCCGGGGGAATGGGACTGGAAGGAACACCTGCGAGCCCTCCCCACTAAAAGCTAAATCAACGGTCTCTTTCAGAAGATGGAAACATCCCACAAGAACGACATCGCTGCCTTACAACAAGATATATGGCATCTAGGTCAGAGATTAGAAGAGATTGAGAGGGAGCAAGAGATAGTTACTAATACCATGAACGACCACACCCAAGAGCTCACCCAGCACCCACCAGATATCCGAACTATACAACATGATTGACGACTTGGAAAACCGTCACCGAAGGAACAACTTAAGAATCAGAGGCCTCCCAGAGGAAATTGACAATGCCCAGTTAGACAAATGGGCGAGAGAATTCTTTAACAACCTGCTACAGAGACCACCGGACACAGAAATAGAGATAGACAGAATTCACCATTCGCTGGGACCCAAACCCACTGATCCGACCAGACCAAGAGACGTCCTTTGCAGGGTGCATTTCTACAAGCTGAAGGAACAAATCCTCCACCAAGCTAGAAAAAAGAGCGACCTGTCCTACAAAGGAACCCCACTAATGATCCTGACAGATCTATCACGGCGGACCCTCCAGCTAAGAAAAGCTTTGAAGCCCCTACTTACTTTATTGCGGGATAAAGAAATCATTTATCGCTGGGGATTCCCATTCCAGCTTCACGCCAGCAAGGGAGGTAAAACAGCCACATTCCGAAGCCTGGGAGACCTACCCAATTTCCTGGGGACCTTCGAGCTGCCACTTGTGTCCCTACCGAACTGGCCCAAATCAGCCTCCCTGCCGACACCACCTCCAAGAACTGAATGGCAGACGGTGGAACACAGATCGCGTCGACGAAGAGAGAGACCCCAGGAGACTGGGGAACCTCAGAAATCCAAGTCGGGAAAACCAACCTGAAAAGAACACTTAACCACCACTTCGCTTGTTCGGCAGAGCGAGGCAAAGTTGCAAAGGGGAAGGCGAGTTTCTTGGGGTCCAAGGGGTTCTGGGAATCAGACTCACTACAACAAGTTTAAAGTCATAGGGGTTGGGAGCAAAAGCTTGTAAATTTGTTAGTTTCTGCTACTATAGCACAAGCGATGGCAAAGTTAGCCCTCGCAAACTATCGGAATATGATAGAACACCAGCTTGCCACCAGTTATTTGTTTTTATTGCTGTTTTTGTTTTTTCTTGATTTACCTCACGTGTCTTCCCCCGCCCCCCCCCCCCCCCTCTTTTCCCAATTCCCTCCCCAAACCTGGGGGCGGTGGGGGCTCTACGAGAAGGCGGTTCTCCACTGAAGACAACCATGGCTGAGCTGACATGTAGCACATACAACGCCAGGGGCCTAAACTCCCCCCAGAAGAGAGGTCAGATAATCTACCATCTCCACAAGAAAAAATTTAGGTAGCTATGTTCCAGGAAACCCACTTTAGAGCAGACAATGTTCCAGCATGCAACTCCAAACTATATCCCATCTGGTACCACAGCCCACACCCCACAAAGAAAGCGGGAGGGGTGTCCATAGCCCTACACAGAACCCTTAGATACAATGTAATGGACACCGCAACAGACCAAGAGGGCAGATTTGTCTTTCTAAAAATAGAAATGTCTGATATGTTGTATACTTTGGCTAATATTTATCTTCCCAACCAGGAACAAGTACCAACGGCTACCAAGATCCTAAAGAACTTGGTCGAATTCGCCAGCGGATCCAAAATTATCCTGGGAGGGGACTGGAACCTGGTACTGAACCCAGAAATAGACTCTTCATCAGGTAGGACCTCTGTACCCCGATCAGCACTACAGCGACTCAAAAAAACACTAAACGCCCTACACTTGGTGGATCTGTGGAGGATCCTTCACCCGGGGGAACAGGGACTACACATTCCACTCGGCAGTACACAACACGTACTCACGGATAGACATGCTCCTAGTCTCACAGAGTCTGTTGGATTGCTCCCCGAGGTGCTCCCTGGGCGACTTTATCTGGTCAGACCACACCCCAGTGTACGGTGGGTTCTCGGTATGCCCAGGCCGCGCGGGAATCACCTCGTGGAGACTCAACGACAACCTGCTCCGTGATTCCCTCTGTGTCTCAGACATTAAGGATTTAATTACTGGATTCATAGCGAATCACCAGAACGACCAAACACCAGCCCCAGTCCAGTGGGAAGCGTTAAAGTGCGTTGTCCGGGGAATCCTAATATCGCACGGTTCCAGACTTAAAAAAGAAAACTCAGCGAAACTACGCACACTTATTTTAAATTTACAAACCAAAGAAGAAGACAACAAAAAATCCCAAAGCGACGTACTTAAAGCCGAAATCTCCTCTATACGGCAGCAAATACTTAAAATCCTCGACCAACATTCATTAGCCCAGAGAGACAAACTACGTAGAGGGACATTCGAATATGCAGATAAATGTGGCAGCTGGTTAGCCAGAGCCCTCCACCCTAGATCGTCCCCCACCCATGTCACCAAAATAAGGATTGAGGGTGGAGACACGTGCATGCCACAACAGACATATTGGAAGAATTTAAAAAATACTATTCTAAACTATACAACATCAGAGACCAAACACAGACTGACACCCAGGGACTAGATGGCGAAATTGAGGCCTATTTGACCCTAAACGCCCTCAAAAGAGTGACAACCGAGGAGGCAGCAAGTCTAGACGAAGACGTCAGTGAAGAGGAGCTCACTACAATCATTAAAGATCTAAAAGTGGGCAAATGCCCCGGCCCAGATGGCTTTACAGCCAGATTTTATAAAACCTTCAGAGGAGAAATCTCCCCCCTAATTCTCAGAGCCTTTAATGCGGTAGAACGAGGGTGCCCATTCCCGACACAATCCTTAATGACCCACATTTCAGTTATTCCAAAGCCAGGGAAGGATGCCTCGGTCTGCGGCAACTACAGACCCATATCACTTCTCAATATAGATATAAAACTATTCGCTAAACTGATAGCCACACGATTACAATACTCCATACCGCGGTTGATACATGGAGAACAAGTAGGATTTGTCCCCGGCAGAGAAGTCAGGGACAATACGGTTAGATCCCTATCGTTGATGGCCAGAGCAGAGGTCATGGGTGACCCGTTATGTCTCCTGGCGGTCGACGCTGAGAAGGCGTTCGACAGGGTCGGCTGGCCCTTCCTCTCGGCCACATTGGACAAAATAGGGGTGGGACCGAAAACAAAAGACCGAATCATGTCCCTATATCGAAATCCCTCAGCTAGAATTTGGGTAAACGGCTCCCTGTCGGACGCCTTCCAAATAACAAACGGGACCAGACAGGGTTACCCACTCTCCCCATTTCTTTATGTGTTAACCATGGAAACGCTAGCTAATGCAATCCGTCAAAATGATTCAATTAGAGGGATCTTGACCGGGAACATTGAACACAAGATGGCTCTGTTCGCGGACGACCTGCCAATTTATCTGTCCAATCCACGAGTGGGACTCCCCGTAATCCTACAAGAGTTTAAACGTTTCGGCGGAGTTAGCAACTACAAAGTAAACACCCAAAAATCAGAGATCCTGAACGTGACGTTGCCGCAGACCGAGGTATCACAACTAGAGGCACAATTCCCATTAAAATGGAAACGGTCCTCGATAAAATACCTGGACATTCAACTCCCGGCAGACACCACACAGATCTTTAAACTCAACTTCCTCCCATTCCTGTCAGAACTTGAAAAGGACCTTAACAAATGGAACTCATTGTTCTTGTCCTGGAGTGGCAGGGTCAACGTAATTAAAATGGACTCGCTACCGAAATTCCTCCACATATGTCAGGCGGTCCCGGTGAAACTCCCAAACTACTACCTAAAACGGCTTCGAACCCTCATTACAGCGTTCGTTTGGAGAGGAGGAAGCCACGAATGCGCTTCTCGCTCCTCATCAGACAAAAGGAAAAAGGGGGCCTGAGCTTGCCTAATTTCACCCTCTATCATAAAGCCTGTCTCTCAAACTGTGTGCTAGACCTAATTAAAGACAACAGTCATAAGCTCTGGGTTGCTGCGGAACATGCACTGGTCCCGAGAACCCTACGAGGAGCAGCATGGATCCCACCTAAACTCATAAAAGAGATCCCCAACATCTCCCCGTTTGTAGGTCAGTTACTCAAGACATGGACAGAGTTCGGGCAAAAAAAAGGCATGGTTTCAGTCCCTGGCCCCCTAACCCCTCTCATAACAAATCCACAATTCAAGACAACGTTAGAGGGCACGTCCATACTAGGCTTACACACGTCGCCACTACCAAGAATTAGAGACGTAATGTCCAACACGAATTTAAAACCGTTGACTGAGCTCATAGATGAGAGAGGATCCCGTCCCGGCTATTGGCTACAATATTTTCAGCTGAGGGGGTTTGTGGGGTCCCTGGCTCCCCGGGTGAACCTAACGGGCGCGCTAACGCCCTTTGAGCAAATGGCCATGTCGTCAAACACACAGAGGCACATGATTTCATCCATATATAGGCTGATGCTGAATCGAGAGACAGAAGACCAAAACCCTGCATACACAGAGGCCTGGGAAAAGGAACTAGGTCACAGCCTACCAAGAGAGGACTGGGAGAGAGCCTGGACACTATGTCACAAAATGTCCTCTGCTGGTAAAGCACAAGATTTAAATTTCAAAATTTTGTCTAGATGGTACAAAACTCCCGACCACCTACATAAAATTTTCCCCCAGACACCACCAACTTGTTGGAGATGTAACGCTGACATAGGGAGCATGTCCCACATTTGGTGGAGTTGCCCGGGAGTGTCTGATTTGTGGAAGGAAACTATTGACCTATATAATCATATCTGTAAGTCACATCTCAGACTCACGCAGGAGATGGCCCTTCTCTCAGTCCTCCCAGGAACTATCAAAAGTATTAAACACAGTGTCCTTAGATTCTTCATACTAACAACCAGAAGGGTCATCCCCAGACTCTGGAAAACCACGACCCCCCCCCCCCCTCAAGAGGGATGCGGGTAGAAGAAATAAACGACCTCATGCGCTTCAACGAGCTGGGGGCGGAGGAGGGCGAAACTCAGGAAAGATTCTACCATACCTGGCAGACGTGGACCACATTTAGGTCCTCTGAACGATTTAAGGTCTGGGTAGCTACGGGCCGTCGGTAGAAGACATTGGTAGACCCCAGAAAGCTCCCGGAAGTTGAGTGTGGTTCTTCCCGGGGATGGGCTCTACCACCTCAAATCGTGCTCCAGAGATCCACCACCTCCAGCTCCCCATATAAGCCTAACCCCTCCCTCCCCTCCTCCCCCCCACCTATCCCATACCACCCTGTCTGTCAATTATGTTTTCGTTACAGTTTAAGTTTTGATAAGTTAGGGCAGTATTCAACTGCCTGATTAGGAAGGAAGGAAAAGAAAAGAAAAGACGCATAGTCAAATTCTTGTAATGTAAAGAATTGATTTACCTTTGTCTGTGATACTGCAAGTCAATACAAATCCATAAGCAAATGACAAATGTATGTTAATGCCAGTAAAAATATGCGAATAAAAATATTTTGAACAGAAAACGTAGGATAGCATTGGGGCAAAGCACAATGCAAAACATGGACAAAATCTGGAAAAGTGGGTATATAGGCATAGCAATGAAATGCAGGGTAGTGCAAACCACCATTTTCCCCATAGCCATGTATCAATGTGAAAGCTGGACTGCGAAAAAAAGCTGATGGTAGAAAGATTGATGCGTTGGAGCTGCGGTGCTGGCGAAAGCTGCTGCATATGCCCTGGATGGCGAGAGTAACAAACTGAGAAGTCTTGAATCATATAATACCCAATATGTCACTAGAGGGGAAGATGACCAGACTCAGATTCACGTATTTTGGCCATGTAATGAGAGCAGAGTCGCTAGAAAAATCTATAATGCTTGGACAGATTAGTGGCAAAAGAAGACCCAGTGGCCAAAGAACACGATGGCTGATATTGTCAGAGCTGATACTGGCATGGATATAACACAACTGAAAGAAGCAGTGCAAAACCAAAAAACATGAAGAGAGTTCGCCTCTAGGGTCACCAAGGGTCATGAATGGCTAAACAGCTTTTTTATTCTATTTTTATTGAGAGATAAAGTAACTAAAAAACACAATTCTTGCATGACACATTTTCTTTTTTTCACAGCATTTATCATGTGACATTAATAATGCTATTCTTGGTTTTTCGTACTTCAGAAGGGTTTTTGATCCTCGGATTACTCTGATTGCCAGATTGGAATTGGAAAGGATTTTTTTCCCCCTTAAATTTGAAAAATTGACTTCTACCTCATTAAGAGTTTTTTTTTTGCCTTCCTCTGGATCAACATTCGGGATGAATAGGCTGAACTGGATGGACATAAAACTTTTTTTTCAGCCTAACATACTATATTATTGTGTATGCAGCAACGATAATTATGTAATAATAAGGCAGAGCATAATATGTGAGCCTTTACTAGACCAAGGGCTACCATAAAAATCATCGGCAACCCATGATCTCATCACAGGGGGCAATGGTAAATCAGAGAGAGGAACCCCTTTAGCTGATAGTTTACATGCCACGGTCATGATTGACCACTCATGTAAGCAGTCAAATAGGTGCAATTTGAGCTAGCTCTTATTGCAGCTGTTTGTAGTGGGTGTCTACGGTCAAAAAACAGCTGGCATCAGCCGGATATACAGCGGGCTCAGCTTCCAAATCCACTTCATCATTAACCCACACTTTTTTGACATACATATACAACACAAAGGGAATGGGTTAATTTTAGGACATGGAAAATGGGTTTTCAAAACAAACAACCCTTTAATTAATCAGTATAATGTTGATTTTGTTTCTGCATATTTTCAAAACTCTATGCAATTATTTAAGTTTCTTCTTTATATACAGATTTACAGCACATACTGTAGATCCCTTTGTTTCATTTGTGTACGAATAGACATAATTTCAATGAAAATAAGTACTTAACTACATACAATATCCAGCATTATAAAGTAGGTTGTACAATTGAAAGATTTAGTTCCTGTTATAATAAATTATAAGTAGCTTGATGATAGTGTATTTTGTGGCAATTGTCTCCTTTACGCTTTGTTGGGAATCAATGCAAGTTCAACATTTTTCAAGGCTTTTCAATCTAAAAAAAAGTCATTTTATTTACACTTAAGGGTCTTAAAAAGACACGGAGATTTTTTTTCCCATGATAGAGAATTGATAAAAAAATAGCTACTGTATTTGACCAGATGAAATCAATGTTAAGTTGTTATTTTGAGTTGGGTGTATTAAAGGATAATATAAAATGAAAAGGGTTGTTCCACCATAGCAACTTACGACACATTCTCCAGTTGCCCTTTTTGCAGTTCACTACTTACCCCAGAGGTCTGCTCTGTAAATCCTTCATCATCAGAGACAGATCTATATTCCTTAGAATTCTGCGGACCTACAGCTCCTTGAAATACAAGGGCCATTGTGTCCAGCTGCACTACAAGAAGATAACACGTTTGCAGATGCATTGTGATATATTGGACAATGTCCTGATGGTAAAACCATGGGTCCTGCCATTCACGTGAATGTTACATTGACACATGCTACCTACTTAAACATTGTTGCAAACCAAGTACACACCTTCATGACAACTGTATTTCATAATGGTAGTGGCATTCAGCAGAGTGTACATGTGTTCTCAATGGTGAGAGGGGAGTAAGCTGCTACCAGTGTCCGGGCAACAGCTTATCACATGTGAGAACAAAGGACTTGAACTTTTTAAATCCAAAATGCCTGATCCATCTTTCCCTCAACATCTACCATCAGGGAAGTGTTGACACACCACCATAGAGATAAGATAGTCAGCTGGTTCAGCTGACTTTGCTCTTATATGTATGAGTACCTTAAAGTGCTATTCCTATTTCACACTTTCATGGCATATCTACAACATATGCTATAAACGTCTGGTACAGATGTGGCAAAATTTAACTGAAAGTTGATAAGTTATCTTAACACAAGAAGCGACCCCTTAAAAGCTATTGAAAAGTCAAGACAAAGTTCAGTGCTACAGTTCATTTAATACGTTGTCAACTTAAACTTTGCTGTATGATATCAACATGATGGTCATTTTGAATGCCACCATCTTGGATTCAACTCTAATTTTTTAATTGGGAAGGTTTGTGTGTGATATATCAAACTGGTAGATAATTTTACCAGAAAAACAATGGTTTATTGTAACATAATGGTATTTGTTCTCATGTTAACAGTGATTTTTCTCCATTACAGGCAATGTGAATGATGGTGTTATCTCAAGCAAAATGTGTTGAGACCATCCTTACATCAGGTGAGCAAAGAACACATGTCATCACCACAGATTTCAATCAACGCCACTGGACCAGACCTCCCAATTACCCTAGTGCAGTTGCCAAACTTCTTTCCAAATTCTGAGAAAAAGGGTCAGTCACTGATTAATCAAGCAAGAACCCACAACAGTGGTTGTAAATACAATTATGTTAAAATAAAGCTGGTGAAAGTCTCTGCTGTCATGTCTGCCGGGTGCACCTCACCACAGCACGGACGCAGGGTGATGTTCACACAGAACGCAAAAAGAATACGCCAAACCAGAGCTGCACAGTGAACACCACTACAGGAACAAAAAGATGGAAAATAACTGTCCATTACCTAACAGGGAAGTGAGAAGCCCCTGCCTACAAGCAGAATAATTGTCCTGATAAGGACAGCCCCGCTGTCTTCTCTGGGCCCTGACTATCCCCTGCAGGAACCCCTGGAGAAGTGCACTGACACAGCAAAATGAAACTATAAAGATAACCAAATAGTAACAGAAATGATCACCAGTGCGTAACTTAATTGGAAATCTTCCACTCAGCAGACAGGCACCAACCTACACCAACCACTCCTCTATAGAACTGAAAATAAACAGCAAGGGGAAGAGGGCATGGTAGGAATATAAATCTCTCCACACCCGCTGATAGGTAGAGCAGCTAGAGAACCACACCCCAAACCCTTTCTCAGGTATGACATAGTTAGCATACAAATATGCAATAAACTGAGAGATAACAGCCCGCAATCTCTGCACAGCATGCATTAACCCTAGTTCTGCATAATAACAGGGTGATGGATCAAAGCGTGTATCATGGCCCCCATGCCACGATGCCATCTCGCCTGACAAGCCGCGACCTCTGCCAATTTCATACATACCTACCTTCCAATTGGAAAAATTAGAATTTTATCAAAGATGGCAACATTCAAAATGGCCATCATCTTACTAACATGGCCTAACAGGTTCCCCCCTCCCCCACATGTTGTATGCAAAATTGGATTACCTTCTGTCTTATTATTTTCCTTTTGTATAGATGGTTCCATACTTTCGAGACCCCCTGTATTTATCACCCAAGGACAAAAGAGCTCCAATTTCATATATAGAGTTTTGGTGCATCTGAGTTGATCAGCACCATTACTTTCGTCTTTACTTAGGAAATTTGGCTAGTAAACTAAACTAGCCTTTGTCTCCAACATGAAATGACAGTGTACGGTATCTTTGCAAATAGAATATAGTAAATTACATTGAAATCTTTTTTAGTGAGCACATAGAAATCCCTTGTCAATCCTGCATAGGAGAAATTCCAAGCAGCGGACTGTTGTAGTTTAGTGGCTAATGTACTTTGCTAGCACTTATTAGGATAAGAAAGTGCTGTATGTCACTAAAGCTGTAATGAAACAATCTAATTTCATCTTCTGTGTAGCCTGAAGTAAATTTACTGATAACCGGTGCAATGAATGTTAGGAAGAACCCAATCAGCAGGTGCTTTCAGGAACATTATCCTATTAAAGTGGGACAACTTCATATGGTTGTTTAAGGAATAGTCAGGAGCAAGTGATGGAAGGGAGGGTTTGATAAAGAGACACTGTACATGTTAAGTTAGGTTTTTTTTGTTTTTTTTTTGCTAAGCTAAGCAGCGGAGAATTGATATGTTAGCAATGAAGTGCAATGACAATTAAATTGTAACTGACCTACATGTTACCATCATTATGCTTTCTCTTTTTACTGCTTTCCCTCTTATTTAATCACACAGTATGGGGGTTTTATTAGGCAGTAATGTTAAAATCTTCATCCATTTAGCCATAAATGTTTGACTGGTGATCTATCAGTGTTTCTTGTACTATACAAACAAAACCATTTTGCTGAATCATTGTTGACTTGTTTGTGGTCTAATTTAATGAGAGTAATAACTTACATTACCGCTGGTAGAGAACACAGAAATCCTACTAGCATGAGTAAGCTATATAATTTCTATTCATACCACTTCTATATTCATTGGTTCTACTGTGACAATATGCATATGCACATTTTTTCTAACATTCCAGGGTTCAAGCTAAGTTCTGCTCCATTATAACAAAGCAGCGGTTATAAATAATGCACTGATAAATTTTGTACGGAGATACAGCGTTAGCAACGTAACTGCAACATGCTGGGGCCAGGGGATATATGCATAATCAACGGTAGTATAAATATAGGAATTCGGGAATGTTTTACTGTTTTCATTGTATACAGATGGTTCAAGAAATTCTTAATATTAATTGACTCTTTAGAATAAAGTATTTCAGTCATTTTTCTACTAATATCATTATTATTATTTTAACTACTACTATCCATTTTTACTACACTTTGTGTTTATTGTTTTTTCTTTTTGTTTGACTTAACAGTAATTGTAAGTTTACAGCCCTTATGGACCAGACTATTTTAGTTCTTAAGGAGGAAGCTTTTTTTTGGGAAGGGTATTAAATATTGACAATGAAATGAAACTAAGCTCCAAATATATGAATAAAGTGGATTGATTATTGTAATTTGGAGTTAATTGGTGGTTAATATGGCTGTCTGTTTTATGTAACCCATTTACAAATGTTTTATTAGAATAAGCTAAATAGTAGACCCCAAGGACTTTGTGTAATACTTCACTTCACTGCAACAGTGAAAATGAGTATTGGTATTGTGGTCTTTCCATCTACCTTAACAGCTGACTGCAGTGGTGTAGACTATGTGACAATATGAAATCACATTTGAATTTTGGTAAAATTGCAATCACGACTTGACAGATTTACTCTAACTCCACTATTTGACAGGGCTTGTCCAAACTGGTCAACAACTTCATTTACATTAATTATGAAATATATTAATATTCACATACAGCATATGAATACTTAATAGTTTTTAATGTTACAAATTTGAGTTGTTAGAACTTCAAGGATTGCTAAATAAGCTGAAGAAGAGAAAGATGAGGTAAACTTAGGAAAAAAATCTGCAGAATACAAAGCTGCTCTCTGTGGCCAGCAATGGCCAGAATTATAGTTTAGGGTCCGCTACACATGCATGCCGCTCTCATGCAGTTCCGGGCAGCTGTAAGCGTTGGCTGCTCTTCCTGTGTTGATGGGTCCGACATGTCTGCTTTTGCCCAGCACTGAGAGGGTTTACCAGTTCTCTGGATCTTAGCTCACCTGTGGGGTTATGTAGGCATTAGTTCTCTATTTAAGCTGGGCTGTGGCATTTCCACTTAGCCTCAGGATTGGTGTGTGTTCTTACACTCAGCTTTCTTTGGTCATCTTCTGTTTGAGTTCTATATTTTTGCTGTCTGAGCTCTGCATCTGTCTGTACGTTTGTTTTCTGTCAGTTTTCTATCAGTTCCCATTCCTGTTTATGATTTGCCCTTGCTCTGTTCTGCATTTTTGTTCTCCTCTGTCTGCTGCCAGTCCCTGCGTTTGCTTCCCCATCAGAGATAATCAGACCCGAGGTTCCAGTGCAGTGCCACCCTTATCGAGGCAATCGCCTTGCTTGTAGGTAGGGGTCTGCCATTCCCTCTGCAGCCAAGGGTCAGTCTCCCTTTTCCTGGCAACAGTCCCTCTATCCAAGGAATCAACTGCCAACCACTCCAGGACTGGTCTAGGCTTAGTTGGTTGGTCCAGTGGATCCACAATCCATAATCCGTAACATATAGAATCAGTCAGACTAACTGTTCTATGCTGTTTCTGTAACTACCATAGAAGTGAATTAGAGTTAGTTAAATTGCACAGTACAGGCCAGGCCTTTTAATGAGACTATATAGCCTGGTATCCTACTTTTCCTGAATCCACTGAAGCTTATGTCCGAGGAGAGATGTCTGTAAGATTCAAGCACCCATCCAAAAGCTATGGTTGCCTATATGTGGCAGATGGGCCCACATATTTTGACCAAAATATGCTCTAGGACCCTTGCATTTTATTCCGTTAGTATATATAACAATTATGCATTTTTATTCAGATATTAAATGTATACAAGTGCTGAATCATGTGTTTCTATTGCTGTACTTGTTGCAGCCAGAGGCATAACTTGAAGCTTCTGGGCCCCAATGCAAAATCTGTAACAGGGCCCCCAACTATAATGGTTTATTCATAGTACTAGGGGTCCTATATGGAGAAGAGAGACCTTATGAGTCCCCTAAAGCTACTGGGCCCAGGTGCAAACGCATCCCCTGCATCCCCTGTAGTTATGCCCCTGGTTGCAGCTATGGCTTACGTGCACCTGTGTATTTCATTTATTTGTTGGAAGTACTGATTCAGGTAGTTGGCTCAAGGTTGACTCAGTCTTTCATCCTTCAGAGGTCGGTAACATGAGTATCCAGCTTGGTGGGGGTAATAAATAAAGTACCTGAAGGTGTTGCGGAATAATTTGGCGCTATACAAATAACAAGATTTAATTATTTATCTGTGGTAACTGCTTGTGGATTACCAGTAAGTGTCAAGCCTGGACTTGCTGTTTCAATTGGCAAGAACTGCATTCACAATTCTGTTTGCTATTACATGCAGTCAGCAATCCTATTCACATATACAGTATTGTGTAAAGGTTTTAGGCAGGTATGGAAAAAAATATTCCAAAGTAAGAATGCTTTCAAAAACAGAAGTGTTACTAGTGTATTTTTTTCAATTAACAAAATGCAAAGTGAATGAACCTAAGCTAAATGTAAATCAAATCAATATTTGGCGTGACTATCCTTTGCCTTCAAAACAGCATCAATTCCTCTAGGCGAGCTTGCACACAGTTTTTGAAGGAAATCAGCAGGGTGTTTTTTTTTTATAACCCTTGAAGAACTAACTACAGATTCTCTGTGGATTTACACTTACTTAAATCCTTCTGTCTCTTCATGTAATCTCAGACAGACTCATTGTTGTTGAGATCAGGGCTTTGTGGGGGTCGTATTATCACTTCCAGGACCCTATGTTCTTCTTTGCGCTGAAGTTATTTGTGTAATGACATTGGCTTTATGTTTAGGGTCGTTGTCCTGCTGCAGAATTAATTTGGTGTCAATCAGATGCCTTCAATTTTTTAAAAATAGTCTTGCTTTGCAGCTTTTTTTCACACCTGCCTAAAACTTTGACAGCTTGATACAGTATGGAAAGATGAGGATTTTAGGTGAAAATGTTCCTAGAAAAGTTGAATTAGTCAAGTAAGTGTTCTGTGAGAGCATCTAAAGTTCCTTTCCTTCTAGTTTCAAAATATTTGAGAATTAGGTCAGACAGACAAGGGGAAGGGGGCAATTGGGAACAAAATAGGACTGACAATAGTGTGTTTCGAGATAAAAGAAAGAAACATATAAAAGAGAAATTAACCAATTGTGTGATATTTCACATTTGGAAAATGAGGGCACAAAAGATTAAAAGGTGGAGATGTACATACAGGTTTTCTTTCGAGAGACAGATTCAGTCTGAGAAAATTTTATAGAGAGATAAAGAAACAAAATATGAGCTGTATTTAAGATGACAGAAGTATAGTGAAAGGAATACTGGAAACTTTTCTAAGTACAAAATCTGTGTAGTTTTCCGAAAACCAACAGGCAGATGCGGAACAAAGTTAAGATTAGGAATTATTATGGCTGAAATGTAGTTTTAGGACAGTCCCTATGGAATTTAGTCAACTAGGACCTCCTCTCACCCTAAAAAATGTGCCCCATCTGACTTCAGACGTCAAATAATACTGACAACCTTAATTATAATGTTGCATAATTAAGTCAATGCAAATATATGTTTGTTGCTATTAATTCTATTATGCACTTCAAGACAGTCAGCATTCAAACAATGCTCATTTTTCTTAAATCTGTTGCAAACGTCCATGGCTGCAGAACATTATAATTAGTGTTAAAGGGGTTTTCCAGGTAGAATACTATTGATGAACTATTCCCAGGATAGGTCATCAATAATTGATCGACTGGGGTCCGTCGTCCAGGACCCCGACCAGTCGGCTGATTGTGCATCCGCTGACAGCCCCACAATTACAAGGGGTCAGAGCAGAAGCATCGGAAGTCTCTGCTCCGACCTCTCTCTAGTGATCAGCGTTTGTAACTGCAAGTGCGGCTCTCATTGAAATCAACACAAGCCTTGCCTGCAGTTACAAGCGCCGGCCACTTAACAGAGGTCAGAGCAGAGACTTCTGCTGCTTCCACTTCTACCCCTGTGTAATTGCAGCGCTGTCAGCGGGTGCACAATCAGCTGATCTGTCAGGGTCCCAAGCGACAGACCCCAGCCGATCCACAGATCAGGCAATGTGAAAGTTAATATGGCTGATTTCATAAGTCCTAGGGGATTTTTCCTGTTCTATAATAATTAGAGATGAGCGAGCACCAAAATGCTCGGGTGCTCGTTACTCGGGACGAACTTTTCGCGATGCTCGAGGGTTCGTTTCGAGTAACGAACCCCATTGAAGTCAATGGGCGACCCGAGCATTTTTGTATTTCGCCGATGCTCAGTAAGGTTTCCTTGTGTGAAAATCTGGGCAATTCAAGAAAGTGATGGGAACGACACAGCAACGGATAGGGCAGGCGAGGGGCTACATGTTGGGCTGCATCTCAAGTTCACAGGTCCCACTATTAAGCCACAATAGCGGCAAGAGTGGGCCCCCCCCAAAAAAAACTTTTACTTCTGAAAAGCCCTCATTAGCATGGCATACCTTAGCTAAGCACCACACTACCTCCAACAAAGCACAATCACTGCCTGCATGACACTCCGCTGCCACTTCTCGTGGGTTACATGCTGCCCAACCCCCCCTTCCTCCCACAGCGCACACCAAAGTGCCCCTGCGCAGCCTTCAGCTGCCCTCATGCCACACCACCCTCATGTCTATTTAGAAGTGCGTCTGCCATGAGGAGGAACCGCAGGCACACACTGCAGAGGTTGGCACGGCTAGGCAGCGACCCTCTTTAAAAGGGGCGGGGCGATAGCCCACAATGCTGTACAGAAGCAATGAGAAATAGAATCCTGTGCCACCGCCATCAGGAGCTGCACACGTGGGCATAGCAATGGGGAACCTATGTGCCACACACTATTCATTCTGTCAAGGTGTCTCTGCATGCCCCAGTCAGACCGGGCTTTTTAATTCATAGACACAGGCAGGTACAACTCCCTATTGGGAAGTCCCTGTCGACCGACAGCATGGGTGGCTCCCTGGAACCCACCGGCGATACACAAAAATATCCCATTGCATTGCCCAACACAGCTGAGGTAGTAATGTCGTGCTTAATGCAGGTGGGCTTCGGCCCACACTGCATGCCCCAGTCAGACTGGGGTTCTTTACAAGTGGAAACAGATGCATTTATAATTCCCTGTGGACCCACAGCATGGGTGGGTGCCAGGAAGCCACCGGCGGTACATAGAAATATCCCATTGCAGTGCCCAACACAGCTGAGGTAGTAATGTCGTGCTTAATGCAGGTGGGCTTCGGCCCACACTGCATGCCCCAGTCAGACTGGGGTTCTTTACAAGTGGAAACAGATGCATTTATAATTCCCTGTGGACCCACAGCATGGGTGGGTGCCAGGAAGCCACCGGCGGTACATAAATATATCCCATTGCAGTGCCCAACACAGCTGAGGTAGTAATGTCGTGCTTAATGCAGGTGGGCTTCGGCCCACACTGCATGCCCCAGTCAGACTGGGGTTCTTTACAAGTGGAAACAGATGCATTTATAATTGCCTGTGGACCCACAGCATGGGTGGGTGCCAGGAAGCCACCGGCGGTACATAGAAATATCCCATTGCAGTGCCCAACACAGCTGAGGTAGTAATGTTGTGCTTAATGCAGGTGGGCTTCGGCCCACACTGCATGCCCTAGTCAGACTGGGGTTCTTTACAAGTGGAAACAGATGCATTTATAATTCCCTGTGGACCCACAGCATGGGTGGGTGCCAGGAAGCCACCGGCGGTACATAAATATATCCCATTGCATTGCCCATCACAGCTGAGGTAATGTCATGTTTAATGCAAGTGGGCTTCGGCCCACACTGCATGCCCCAGTCAGACTGGGGCTCTTTAGAAGTGGACACATGTAGTTACAACTCCGTGTGGACCCACGGCATGGGTGGCTCCCTGGAACCCACCGGCGGTACATAAATATATCCCATTGCAGTGCCCAACACAGCTGATGTAACATCAGCTGTAATGCAGGTGGGCAAAAAATTAATTGGATTACACTGTAGGCGAGGGCCCACAAAAATTGGTGTACCAACAGTACTAATGTACCTCAGAAAAATTGCCCATGCCCAACCAAGATGGCAGGTGAAACCTATTAATCGCTTTGGTTAATGTGGCTTAAAGGGGTTGTCCCGCGCCGAAACGGGTTTTTTTTTTTTTCAACCCCCCCCCCCACGTTCGGCGCGAGACAACCCCGATGCAGGGACGTACAGAAAGCTCACCGGAGCGCTTACCTTAATCCCCGCGCTCCGGTGACTTCTATACTTACCTGTGAAGATGGCCGCCGGGATCCTCTGCCTCCGTGAACCGCAGCTCTTCTGTGCGGTCCACTGCCGATTCCAGCCTCCTGATTGGCTGGAATCGGCACGTGACGGGGCGGAGCTACACGGAGCTACACGGAGCCCCATAGAGAACAGGAGAAGACCTGGACTGCGCAAGCGCGGCTAATTTGGCCATCGGAGGGCGAAAATTAGTCGGCACCATGGAGACGAGGACGCCAGCAACGGAGCAGGTAAGTATAAAACTTTTTATAACTTCTGTATGGCTCATAATTAATGCACAATGTATATTACAAAGTGCATTAATATGGCCATACAGAAGTGTATAGACCCACTTGCTGCCGCGGGACAACCCCTTTAAGTGGTAACTAGGCCTGAAGGCAGCCCAGTTTAACGAAAAATTGGTTCAAGTTAAACTTTCAACGCTTTTAAGAGCATTGAAACGTATAAAAATTGTTTAGAAAAATTATATGAGTGAGCCTTGTGGCCCTAAGAAAAATTGCCCGTTCGGCGTGATTACGTGAGGTTTCAGGAGGAGGAGCAGGAGGAGGAGGAGGAGGAATATTATACACAGATTGATGAAGCAGAAATGTCCCCGTTTTGGATGGTGAGAGAGAACGATGCTTCCATCCGCGGGTGCAGCCTACGTATTGCTTAGGTATCGCTGCTGTCCGCTGGTGCAGAAGAGAAGTCTGGGGAAATCCAGGCTTTGTTCATATTGATGAGTGTAAGCCTGTCGGCACTGTCGGTTGAAGGGTGGGTACGCTTATCCGTGATGATTCCCCCAGCCACACTAAACACACTCTCTGACAAGACGCTAGCCGCAGGACAAGCAAGCACCTCCAGGGCATACAGCGCGAGTTCAGGCCACGTGTCCAGCTTCGACACCCATTAGTTGTAGGGGGCAGAGGCGTCACGGAGGACGGTCGTGCGATCCGCTACGTACTCCCTCACCATCCTTTTACAGTGCTCCCGCCGACTCAGCCGTGACTGGGGAGCGGTGACACAGTCTTGCTGGGGAGCCATAAAGCTGGCAAAGGCCTTGGAGAATGTTCCCCTGCCTGCGCTGTACATGCTGCCTGATCTCTGCGCCTCCCCTGCTACCTGGCCCTCGGAACTGCGCCTTCTGCCACTAGCGCTGTCGGATGGGAAGTTTACCATCAGTTTGTCCACCAGCGCCCTGTGGTATAGCATCATTCTCGAACCCCTTTCCTCTTCGGGAATGAGAGTGCAAAGGCTCTCCTTATACCGTGGGTGGAGCAGTGTGTACACCCAGTAATCCGTAGTGGCCAGAATGCGTGTAACGCGAGGGTCACGAGAAAGGCATCCTAACATGAAGTCAGCCATGTGTGCCAGGGTACCTGTACGCAACACATGGCTGTCCTCACTAGGAAGATCACTTTCAGGATCCTCCTCCTCCTCCTCAGGCCATACACGCTGAAATGATGACAGGCAAGCAGCATGGGTACCGTCAGCAGTGGGCCAAGCTGTCTCTTCCCCCTCCTCCTCATCCTCCTCATGCTCCTCCTCCTCCTCCTGAACGCGCTGAGATATAGACAGGAGGGTGCTCTGACTATCCAGCGACATACTGTCTTCCCCCGGCTCTGTTTCCGAGCGCAAAGGGCCACTCTTCTGTAAATAATTGAGGAGGCTGACTCACACTGCGCCGCGCAAGTTGGAGTTGGTATTCCACTATAGCTCTACGCTGCTCATAGAGTCTGGCCAACATGTGGAGCGTAGAGTTCCACTGTGTGAACACGTCGCACAGCAGTCGGTGCACTGGCAGATTAAACCGATGTTGCAGTGTCCGCAGGGTGGCAGCGTGCGTGTGGGATTTGCGGAAATGTGCGCAGAGCTGGCGCACCTTTCCGAGCAGGTATGACAAGTGGGGGTAGCTTTTCAGAAAGCGCTGAACCACCAAATTAAACACATGGGCCAGGCATGGCACATGCGTGAGGCTGCCGAGCTGCAGAGCCGCCACCAGCTTACGGCCGTTGTCACACACGACCATGCCCGGTTGGAGGCTCAGCGGCGCAAGCCAGCGGTCGGTCTGCTCTGTCAGACCCTGCAGCAGTTCATGGGCCGTGTGCCTCTTCTCTCCTAAGCTGAGTAGTTTCAGCACGGCCTGCTGACACTTGCCCACCGCTGTGCTGCCACGCCGCGTTACACCGACTGCTGGCGACGTGCTGCTGACACATCTTGATTGCGAGACAGAGGTTGCGTTGGAGGAGGAGGAGGAGGAAGGTGCTTTAGTGGAGGAAGCATACACCGCCGCAGATAGCACCACCGAGCTGTGGCCCGCAATTCTGGGGGTGGGTAGGACGTGAGCGGTCCCAGGCTCTGACTCTGTCCCAGCCTCCACTAAATTCACCCAATGTGCCGTCAGGGAGATATAGTGGCCCTGCCCGCCAGTGCTTGTCCACGTGTCTGTTGTTAAGTGGACCTTGGCATTAACCGCGTTGGTGAGGGCGCGTACAATGTTGCGGGAGACGTGGTCGTGCAGGCACATCGGGAAAAGTAGTGGCGACTGGGAACCGAGTAGCGCGGGGCCACCGCCGCCATCATGCTTTTGAAAGCCTCCGTTTCCACAAGCCTATACGGCAGCATTTCTAGGCTGATCAATTTTGCAATGTGCACGTTTAACGCTTGAGCGTGCGGGTGCGTGGCGTCGTACTTGCGCTTGCGCTCAAAATGTGGCGCTAGCGACGTCTGGACGCTACGCTGAGAGACATTGCTGGATGGGGCCGAGGACAGCGGAGGTGAGGGTGTGGGTGCAGGCCAGGGGACGGTAGTGCCTGTGTCCTCAGAGGGGGGTTGGATCTCAGTGGCAGGTTGGGGCACAGGGGGAGAGGCAGTGGTGCAAACCGGAGGCGGTGAACGGGCATCGTCCCACCTTGTGGGGTGCTTGGCCATCATATGCCTGCGCATGCTGTTGGTGGTGCCTCCCCAGCTGATCTTGGCGCGACAAAGGTTGCACACCACTGTTCGTCGGTCGTCAGGCGTCTCTGTGAAAAACTGCCACACCGTAGAGCACCTTGACCTGTGCAGGGTGGCATGGCGCGAGGGGGCGCTTTGGGAAACAGTTGGTGGATTATTCGGTCTGGCCCTGCCTCTACCCCTAGCCACCACACTGGCTCGGCCTGTGCCCACACCCTGACTTGGGCCTCCGCGTCCTCGCCCGCTCCACGTCCTATGGGCCTACCCCTACCCCTCAGCATGGTGTATTACCAGTGATTTGATTTCCAAGGCAGGAAAGAAAGTGGCGCAAGCCTGCAGCCAAAATACAATTTTTTCCCTTGTTTTTCAAAGGACAAGCCACACTGCGTGTATTCAATGAATACTACTAAGTTTAATAACTGTGTTGCGGCTCTGCAAAACTGTCACAGAACTTTACTGTTGCAGAGTTATTAACTGTGGCAGAGCAGGTATTTCCCAGGCAAGAAAGAAATTGGCGCAAGGCTGCACTCAACCGTAGCTGGTTGCGTCTGATTTTTTTACGTTCTCCACGCAGCACACACGTACCCAGAGCCCTGACGGCTGTCAGAGGCAGGGCAAATATACTTTTTTCCCTTTTGTTTAAAAGGATAGGCCCACTGCGTCTATTCACTGAATAATAATTTTAATAACTGTGTTGCGGCCCTGCAAAACTGTCACAGAACTTTACTGTTGCAGAGTTACTAACTGTGGCAGAGCAGGTATTTCCCAGGCAGGAAAGAAATTGGCGCAAGGCTGCACTCAACCGTAGCTGGTTGCGTCTGATTTTTTCTGAACGTTCAGCGCACAGCACACACGTACACAGAGCCCTGAGTACTGTCAGAGGCAGGCCAAATAGAATTTTTTCCCTGCTTTTTACAAGGAACACTCACACTGCGTGTATTCAATGAATACTAAGTTTAATAACTGTGTTGTGGCCCTGCCAATTTGTCCCAGAACTGCAGTGATGCAAAGTAATTCGCTACCTACAGCACATCAGGGATTTCCCATGCAGGAAAAAAATTGCCGCACGCCTGCGGTAAAACGTAGCTGACTGCGTCTGATTATTTCTGAACGTTCAGCGCACAGCACACACGTACACAGAGCCCTGAGTACTGTCAGAGGCAGGCCAAATAGAATTTTTTCCCTGCTTTTTACAAGGAACACTCACACTGCGTGTATTCAATGAATACTAAGTTTAATAACTGTGTTGTGGCCCTGCCAATTTGTCCCAGAACTGCAGTGATGCAAAGTAATTCGCTACCTACAGCAGATCAGGGATTTCCCATGCAGGAAAAAAATTGCCGCACGCCTGCGGTAAAACGTAGCTGACTGCGTCTGATTTTTTCTGAACGTTCAGCGCACAGCACACACGTACACAGAGCCCTGAGTACTGTAAGAGGCAGGCCAAATAGAATTTTTTCCCTGCTTTTTACAAGGAACACCCACACTGCGTGTATTCAATGAATAATGTATGTCTTCTGGCCCTGCCTACACAATTCTATCCCTGTAGTATTAATGCCGGGTGCAATGCTCTGCACAGCCGGTTTTGAGAAAAAAAAAAAAAAATGCAACACTGCTAACAGCAGCCTGGACAGTACTGCACACGGATAGATGTGGCCCTAGAAAGGACCGTTGGGGTTCTTGAAGCCTACACTAACTCCTAACACTCTCCCTGCCTAACCCCCACTTCTGTCCCTATTGCAGGGCGCAATGCTCTGCAGATCCAATTTTGGAAAAAAAAATAAAAATACTGTGCTAACACAGTACTGCACACTAGTAGATGTGGCCCTAAGAAGGGCCGTTGGGGTTCTTGAAGCCTACACTAACTCCTAACGCTCTCCCTACAGCAGCTCCAGCACGATAGTACTTTCCCTCAGCTAAGTCACAAGGCATGTGTGGCGAGCCGCGGGAGGGGCCGATTTTTATACTCGGGTGACATCAGATCTCCCCAGCCACTCACTGCAGGGGGGTGGTATAGGGCTTGAACGTCGCAGGGGGAAGTTGTAATGCCTTCCCTGTCTTTCAATTGGCCAGAAAAGCGCGCTAACGTCTCAGAGAGGAAACTGAAAGTAACCGGAACACCGCGTGGTACTCGTTACGAGTAACGAGCATCCCGAACACCCTAATATTCGCACGAATATCAAGCTCGGACGAGTACGTTCGCTCATCTCTAATAATAATGTAAAAAATTACGAATCACAAAATCAAAAGGAGTACTGTATAAAATGTGTTTTGAAATTGCATAAATAAATGTTAAGGTTACCATTTTCATACATTTATATGGTCCTGTGAGACATTTGTGCTATTGCTAATTTTATAATATTCGCAAAACTTTAGTAAAAACTGATTACACGTAAAAAGTTTGGTTCAGTCCAAATTAGTTCAAACCAAACCAGAACTTCACTAATACCCCTAAAACTGGTGTATGAAACTGTCTAAGAGTCGTAAAGGTCTTCTATTTTCAGTGGTTAGCACTGTTACCTTGCACCACTGGGGTCATAGGTTCAAATCTGAACAAGGATAAATTTACATACATGTTGTGTGTTCTCCTTCTTCTCCTCCAGAAGAAGAAGCAGAATAAAATGTAGCAACCTCAGCAGCAGCAGCATGGTGGCTCAGCACTATTGTTTTGCAGCACTTGGGTCTACATTTTAAATCTGACCAAGGACAACATCTGTATAAATGTTTGTATGATTTTGAAGAAACCAACACAGGCAAAGCATAGAAAATCCATGCAGATGTTGTCCTTGGTCAGACTTGTACACAGGACCCTAGCCAGAGGCTGCTGGGCCCCAGTGCAAAATCTGGAACTGGGCCCCTAACTATGAAGGTTCATTGATAGTATTGGTTTGCTATATGGGGAAGAGAGACTTTATGGGCCCCCTAGGGCTCCTGGGCCCAACTGTAACGGCATTCTCTGCACCTCCTACACTTACACCCCTTACCCTAGCACTGCAAGGCAACAGTGTTAATCATTGAGAGGAGCAATACTAATTTTAATGAGTTCAGTAGAGACCAACATTTAGCAGGGTTTGACTGTTTCATTTCACTCAATACTAATTATAATATACATATCCGCTTCTGCAGAACATCAAACTACCTATGAGATCTCAGCTACTGCAAAACCTAATACTGCACTCCTCAGAGGATACAGAACCTGATAATATACAATTTAGATTTGTAGAACCTCATAATACACACCACACCTGCTGCAGAAGCTCACAAAACGCACCATAGAGGTCAAAAACATCTCACTGCCTAGCTCAGACATTGAAGAACATCATAATGCACATCTTGGAAGATAAAGGATCTCAAAATATACACCTTAAATGCTGCAGTACCTAGTAATCATAACACTTCAGCTGCTGCGGAACATCGCAATACACACCGAGAAGGCTATGGAATATCATAACACAAATATGTAGGAGGCTGTAGAACATCATAATACAACACCAAATAAGGGTTTACTCCGGACACTTGACTAGCGTGCAGAGCTAAAAGGGATAAGTGTTGGATTGCCACGGAGGCACTTACCAGGCTCTGGTCCCAAAGAGATGACACGTGGCCAAGGCCAGAGCAGGATTGCAGACCACCTTCGACACCCCTAGGATAGGAAATGCCAATAAACTAGATGAGGGGAGTAGTAGTAGTTATTACTCATGGAGACACCATTCCCACACACTGGTATGCTACGCAGTGGAGAAATAACACAGAGACTTGAATATAGTACCTTGGGTCCCCAGGAATGATTAGGGCTGGGTATAACTTTCCTTGAAGTAACTTATGCAAACAATTATTCAACACAATGCAAGTACAATTCTTTATCGTGCAAGCAGAACAAAGCTTAGAGATCAGTTCACGTTATCTGTACAGCAAAGCTCCTGGACTGGGAGCAGTCTAGAGGAGGAAAGGGGGGCAGACACTCTGGTGACAATTTACCTATAACATTCCGGACGACAGACACGTGGGTATGACTCAGCAGTGTACCTCTATATGGTGATCCTGGAGTTGGATGGCCATATAGGAAAACTTGTAATATGAATTGGTACCTGTACGATGGGTCTCTAAATACAGAATTATTGGAAGATGCTCTCTCTTAGGATCTTGGGACTCACTTCATTCAAATCCAAACTTCACATGCTACGGAATACCTCTCCTTCTCCTCTATCTTCACCTACATGGAAGCTGAAGGTGCTTCCATGTGGCTCTGTGTTAGCACTCTCACTGAAGATGGACTTGAACAGAACTGAACTCCTTTCCTAATCTCAATCTCTCACATTTATAACTTCACTTAGACCACATGACATGACAAACTGTTACATTTACATGCAGCAATGATTTTATTAAAGTTAACCTTTCAAGTGCCACAGCTGTGCAACACATACACTGGATATGACAGGACAAGCTTTACACAGTGCATCTACATAGGACAAACATGTATGACATTTATGGAGGGGAACAGGATGGTGTTCTGGGCCACTCCAATAATAAACACCTCAATGCAACAGAAACATGCAGGAGAGTCTGGGCCACAACTCCAGCCAACTACATATCCTCTGCCCCATGATCAACTATGTGTAAATACATTGTGTTTCTTTAAGACCTTGAGAATTCTGTGCATCTGTTACAAATGAGTAGGTTGTTTAGGATGGCACGGAAATAAATGCTGGTAAATAATGTACTTACTATCACTCAATTGGAGGATGCATTATTTCAAGTGTTAATTAGAGGCTAAAGTCCACAGATCACACACATTGCAGCTTCAAAGTCACTATATATATATATAAAGCCTCTGATCTGTTTTATTGATAATTGCAAGACGGACCTCCCTATAAGAGGGGCAATGTCACAGGTGGCTATCTTGACTTGGGGTCTACTTTCCTACAGTGGGGTCCACTCACCAAGGAATCATCTTTCCTGCAGTTCTGTGGTCATTAGGGGTTGACACATGTACTGAAACATAAACTACTATGACCGGGCAAAACTAACTCTGATGCTACATCTTTTCCTCCTGGCCCTAACGCTTTCACCTAGCAAGCAATATAGCTGGGAGGGAGACTGCCTCTCCTCTCTCAGATGTCTCGTCAGCTTGTCCCTCATTGTTCTAACCTGCAGCCTGTTCATTGCTCTAGTCATTCACAGTCTCTGGTCATGCAGAAGGAAGACTTCCTCTCCTGTCATACATGGGCTCTCTTTCTCTGGGATGCGCTGGCATCTGTGGCTGTCCTTGGATCAGCATTGTCATGGTGACCACAACTCTTCCCCAGCAGGGAATATCACTCAGTTCCATCCATCACAGCAGCAGGAGGGAAACTTTCTTTAGTCTCTTACCCAGTCCCTGGTAAATTATTATGTGCCTACTTTAAGCCTCAATGTACCATTTGTATCTCTGCTATCCACTGGGCTCTCCCTGCTCCAGCAGGGTCTTGTCAGCGCTCACCTCCAGAAGTTAAAAATGAATAAATCTTGTTATTTTTATAGTGCCAACTTATTCCACAGCGCTTTCAGGTAATTTATTACCCCCCTATCAAGCTGCGTACTCATTTTACCAACTTCAGAAGGATTAAAGGCTAAGTTAACCTTGAAGCTAGCTACCTGAACCATGCAGGGATTGAACCCACAACTTTCACCAGCAGTGACTGCATTTCTGCTGCCTTAACACTCTGCATCACATGAGGCTCTTGTGAGGGCACACAATGCAGCATGTGCTACACTTCACCACCAAAATGGTTCCCACGGCCACTTATATGGAACCTCACTTACTAAACCTTAGAACAGGTGATGTACTAGCTGCATGACCACTCATCATTCCAGGATTGTCCACACTTCTAATCCTCTGTTGCCTTTTCACATGGGTGATGCAGCAGCACTATCTAGCAGCCGATGTGGATAATAGCACCACAGCGGCTACATACAAGAATGCTGTGCCACTCGTTTCAGTTTGAATCCACTGAGTCATGACTGACTCCTAGCGTGACATCACATTGTGACATTTTCTTGGCACACTGTTTTGGTGAGTGGTTTGCCATTGCCTTCCCCAGTCATCTTTATCCTCCAGCAGGCTGGGTAGTCATTTTACCAATCTCAGAAGGGTGGAAGGTCATCCTTGAGCCAGATACCTGAGGGGATTGAACCCACAACCTTTAGGTTGTGAGCAGGAGCTTACGACTGCATTTCTGCTGCCTTAACACTCTGTGCCACATGAGGCTCATTTGAATCCACCTTAGAATGGTACTAGATGATCATTGGTACTAGACTAGCTGGGGCTAAGATTTTAAAGATCCTTAAAAAATCTTCTTTCCATACTTCTCTTGTACTTTCCCCCTTCCTTACTGTTCTTCCACTTTCTCTTTCCATCCTCCTCCCCATCAAGAGCCTAGGTTTCTCTTTATTAGCCACCTTCCCCATTATCAGCGGCCTACTTGAGATGATGGTAAATAGGTGAAGCCATATTAAATGTATTTCAATTATCCTCTGCATACCAACTGATACACTTAGCTGCATTCTTACTTCCTACTTGCATCCTCTGCCACTTACCTGCAGCCCACATTGCCAAAAGACTGAAAATATAGTACAGGAAAGAAGTAAAGGATGAAAGAATAATTAATTTGCTATGTATCTCACCTTTTAGATTTTCCAGTGATCAAGTCAGGAAGTACTCACTATTCTGGCCAATAGTGGGGGAATCCAAGTGTGGGATTCCCCACTACGAAATTTATGCTCCATATCTGCATATCCAAATATGGATAGGAGTTATTTTTTTCAGATGACTCCTGAAGGCAAAACAAAAGGCTGATTGTCACACTAACTCATAAATCCTCCATTGATTTACAAAAAGGGGACCAAAAGTGAGCCTGGTTACTACAGGCCGGTAAGTCTCACTTCAGTAACGGGAAAAATTTTCGAGGGGATTCTGAGAGACGCCATCGATGAGCACCTCAAGGAGAACGAGGGAATAACTCCTCACCAGCATGGATTCATGAAGGGTCGCTCATGTCAGCCAAATCTGATCAGTTTCTACGATGAAGTAAGCTCTAGGCTGGACCTGGGAGAATCTATTGCTCTCGTATATCTGGACTTCTCTAAAGCGTTTGACACCGTGCCACATAATAGGCTAATATACAAAATGAGGCAGCTCGGATTGGGTGAA
This sequence comes from Eleutherodactylus coqui, assembly GCF_035609145.1. Lineage (NCBI taxonomy): Eukaryota > Metazoa > Chordata > Amphibia > Anura > Eleutherodactylidae > Eleutherodactylus > Eleutherodactylus coqui. The sequence goes on from NC_089839.1 coordinate 71,718,983, forward strand.
AACGTGTGTAATTGGGTAAAAAATTGGCTCAATGATAGAAAGCAGAGGGTCGTAATAAATGGCTCATACTCTGATTGGGCCACTGTCGCTAGCGGGGTGCCACAAGGTTCAGTATTAGGCCCCATTCTGTTCAATATATTTATCAACTACCTGATAGAGGGGCTGCACAGCAAAATATCAATATTTGCAGATGACACAAAATTATACAATATAATAAATGCAACGGAGGATAATGTGCAGCTACAAACGGACCTGGATAAGCTAGGGGCTTGGGCAGAAAAATGGCAAATGAAGTTCAATGTTGATAAATGTAAGGTTATGCACATGGGCAGCAAAAATGGATGTTACCAATATACACTTAATAGGGCACTGCTAGGGAAAAGTGATATGGAAAAAGACCTGGGGGTACTAGTGGATTGTAGACTAAACTGGAGTAACCAATGCCAATCAGCTGCTGCAAAGGCAAATAAAGTTTTGGGATGCATTAAAAGAGGTATAGGGGCGAAGGACGAGAACATTATCCTTCTATTATATAAGGCACTTGTCAGGCCCCACATGAAATACTGTGTACAGTTCTGGTCAGGAACTGTGGAACTCTCTGCCTGAGGACGTAGTGATGCCAAAATCCATAGAGGAGTTTAAAAGGGGACTTGATGTCTTTCTGGAGAGGAAGGATATTATAGGCTATAAATCTAAGGTTATTCGTTAATCCGGGTATACAGGCAGGTAGGAACTATTACGGGCTGATCCAGGGAACAGTCTGATTGCCATTAGGGAGTTGGGAAGGAATTTTTTCCCCAAAAGAGCTAATTGGCTTCTGCTCTTGGGTTTTTTTGCCTTCCTCTGGATCAACAAAACAGGAGGCTAAACAGGCTGGACTAGATGGACATTGTCTTCATTCAGCCTTACGAACTATGTTACTATGTTACTATGTTATGCTGAAGATATAGAAGGGAGCAAGGTACCATGCTACACATATTCTGGGATTGCCTAAAAGTGGCAGTCTGAGGTCTATCGTATTACTTCTAGATTCACATCATTTCTGCTGCATCTCAGTGATATCCCACTGTCTTCCTATAAATGCTTGGTGGTGCGCCATCTGATTTGCACGGTAAGAGCTTGTATCCCAAAGTTATGGCAACGAACTTTTCCCCAACCATTGCGATGTTACTTGGCAAAATACAGAAGATCATGTGGATGGAGGACAGCAATGCCACTCTTAATGATTTACTGGAATACAGAGCTCTGTCTATTTTTTGAACTCTTAGATCCATCTCAATTATCGGGCTTGTGCTTGAACTAATGTACTCTTTCTGCCCCACTATCCTCTAGTACCCTGCCACTATTGAACCCCCATTTTTGTGTGTGTTTTCTTCTTGTTTATTTGACACAGTTCTCCTCTGTCATTGCAACAAAGTAGATTCATAGACATGATAACCGTTCAGCAAATCTGTTTGTTCCATACTAGGAAATGAAAATGGGCCTGTGCACCATTTTGTCAATATTTCATTGTTTTCTTAATACTTGAAAACGTTACGTAAAATAATTTATAAAAAAAAATACAACTCCTTTAACATTACTGCACAAATATAGTGGACTTACAATAATTTTTAGGATATTAAAGCCAAATGTTTATTGAATGTGATTATTTTTTCTAAGTACTGTAAGAAAAAAAATGATTTTGAAATTCTGTTATTGCATGAAACTATATTGAAGAATGAAATAGACATTGAAAATGCACTCTCCAACAGTGAATACAATGACAATGACATATAATACAACAACTTCTATCAGTTTTGACATATTACTGAAATAAGCGGCCGTATATAAAATTCTATAAATAGATAACATAGCTTCTGCTTTTTTAAGTCATTACATTATAACCTATGTACTATATGTATTTAAAGGGAGATTTAAACGAGGTAAGAGCTAGGGATTATTTAATGGTTTTGCATTTATAATCTAATCTGGGTCATTACACAACCATTTAGAGGTCATTAATGAGAGTTATTTTATAGTTGTATTGGAATATTCTAAGGGACATGGTAAAAGTTACTGTCAGTAAATTTTTATGACTATTCCTAGCAAAACGTATTACTCTAAAGATTTATTCATGTAACAATGACTATAATAAAAAGCATAATAAAACAATTTCAAATGAAATTAATGCTTCAGAGTAAGAAATCCAACCTGCAGGAGCTGCATTCACAAAAAGGAAAAAAAAAGCTTCCTACTTGGCTTAAAATGAAGTAGATGTAACAAAGGCCATATCTGTACGGTCCTCAATACAACAAATGTTACAATATATCATTGAATGTAATATATTCAGACACAGAGATTGTTTAATTTCATCAATGTACGGTATTATCTCTCAAGACATTTGTACATTGAAATTAGCTAGGCTGTTCATCTAAGATCTCTGCTTCCAGGTCTCCATTCTTCATTAGAACCATGCGTAGGTTCGAAAGCTTGCTATGACATCATGTATTTTTATCAGCTATTAAAAGGTATCATATCTATAAGATTACTTGGTTTCTCTTGCTGTGAACAATCACATTTTAGACCTATTTAAGAAATGTTGTCCAAGACGGATACACTGTGTAATGCCCACTTCAGGGTCCAATATGGTGGTACATGACACAGCAATTTTTTCATTGGTCATATTTAAATCCCTGTGTTATGCACCACCTCTCTGGTCCTGCATGAAGCAATCTTTGCCTGGATTGTTCTTTTAGAACAGTCAAATCAATATTGCATCCGAATATATTTACTTTATACTGGTGGGTCCAGTTGCAACCACTAGATAGCACAAGAAAAAAAGCTAGTAACTGTAAGTCAAGAAAGGGATGGAGCTCACAAGGTAGAGATGACAAAAGCTTGATAAGTTACAATGATTATATTTAGGGTGTGTCTTAAGTTCACAGTATGGTGAAGAGATACATAAGATAGGGTACATAGATTAGAATACATGTTGTAGGAGGTATGGTAAATGTCCACACTGGTCAATTCTCTGTGCAACAGGAGTAAGGTCCCAGACTACTGAGGGGTTGCACAGTCTTAGTTCAAGTCCTATTTACAAAAGGATCCCACCCTTCAGTTTGCAACAACAGCAATGCAGTTGAATAATGAATTTGTAACAGTACTCCACTCAGTTCCATTTTATCTTCACAGGGGTCAATGTTAATGTCACAAGGACCACTTTAAAGGGGTTTTGTAGGTCTTAAAAATTGCTGACCTTTCCACAAGGTCATCAGTAGAGGTAACTTATGACAGGTAAGCTGTAACATGTTATGTATCATATAGCACTCAAACGCTTTATTTTGCACAGGAAGAGGGATACTCTATAATTACTTGGATTGTCCTACAAGAGCCTGTTGGGCTACCCTCTGCCTTAAGCATTCACTGACTTCATAGGACTAGAACACAAAGGACACTTTCTAAGCCACGAGGCAACCAATTCCCTGCTATGTACTGGTCAATTACTTTATTACTCAGGGCTCAAGTTTCACATAGTACATAGCTCCTCACAGGTCAAAAGTAAATACAGCCCACACAGTCTTCAAGGCACATTCATCATAGAAATATAGAAACACAGAAAATTGACAGCAGAAAATGACCACATGGTCCATCTAGTCTGCCCTTATATTATTTCCTTTTTATTTCTCTCTTAGGATAGATCTATGATTATCCCAGACAGCTTGAATTAATTTATTGTTGATTCATTTATTATTGATTTTCCAACCACGTCTACTGGAAGTTTGTTCCGAACATCTACTACTTTTTCAGTAAAAAAATATTTCCTGACGTTGCTTTTGATTTTTCCACCAATTCATCTCAGATTGTGCCCCCTTCCCTCCTGAACCTTATTTTTTTTTTTTTTCATATTTAAAAGGTTTGATCATGTCCCCCTTTCCCTTCTCTCCTTTAGGCTATACAAATTAAAGGGGTTGTCCCGTGCCGAAACGGGTTTTTTTTTTTTTCAACCCCCCCCCCATTCGGCGCGAGACAACCCCGATGCAGGGGTTAAAAAAGAACACCGGACAGCGCTTACCTGAATCCCCGCGCTCCGGTGACTTCTTACTTACCCGGTGAAGATGGCCGCCAGCATCTTCTCCCTCCGTGGACCGCAGGGCTTCTGTGCGGTCCATTGCCGATTCCAGCCTCCTGATTGGCTGGAATCGGCACGTGACGGGGCGGAGCTACACTGAGCTACACGGAGCCCCATTGAGAAAAGCAGAAGACCCGGACTGCGCAAGCGCGTCTAATTTGGCCATTAGACGGCGAAAATTAGACGGCAACCATGGAGACGAGGACGCCAGCAACGGAACAGGTAAGTGAATAACTTTTGATAACTTCTGTATGGCTCATAATTAATGCACAATGTACATTACAAAGTGCATTAATATGGCCATACAGAAGTGTATAGACCCACTTGCTGCCGCGGGACAACCCCTTTAAGTTCTATAATTTCTTTCTTGATAAGGAACAAAAGGTTTCAATAATGACTTATGAAAAACCCTCCATGAACCCTATGAACCCTCCATGTAGCTAGCAAATCAAGTTCATAAGCAAGCGGATTTACTACCCGCGTGATGACAAAGGGACCCACGTAACGCGGCGCCAGTTTCAAAGATGGAACCTTCAATTTGAGATTTCTAGAAGACAAATATACCTTCTGTTCCATCCTGTAGGGTTCAGATACTGACAGACTCCTCCCATTAGGCAACTGCATACGAGCCCCCGTTCCTTTCAGGTTCTTCCACACTTTTTTCCATACCCCCTGCAGCGCATCTGTGGTGACATCAGCTGCAGGACAGGCCGACGGAGTAGAAATAGCTGTAGGGAAGCGAGGATGCTGACCATATACGCAGAGGAATGGAGATACCCCAGTGGAAGAACAAGTACGGTTGTTTAGTGCAAACTCTGCCAACGGCAGGAATTCTGCGCACTGATGAGCCTTTTCGCTAGCAAACAACCGTAAATATTGCACTAAATCCTAGTTCTTCCGCTCAGTCTGGCCATTAGTTTGCGGGTGGAATGCTGAAGAGAAGGAAAGCGACATTCCCAGGTTTCTACAGAAGGCTCGCCAAAATTGCGCAACAAACTGAACCCGCGATCAGATAGTATGTTCTCGGGAACCGCATGTAGACAAATGATTTCTTTCACAAAAATCTTGGAAAATTCTATCGCAGAAGGTAGCTTCTTTACCACCACGAAATGTGCCATTTTGGAGAAACGGTCTACAACAACTAGGATAGTGGTGACCTTCTGAGACTCAGGTAGATCGGTGATAAAATCTACCGATAAATGTGACCATGGATGAAAAGGCACCGGTAAGGGTCTCAGAGGCCCCTCCGAATGCCGCCGACTTAACCTGCATACACAGAGCATCCCATAACAAAGTTGTGGATCTCCCGAGACATGCCTGGCCACCAGTAGTGTCTAGTACAAAGATCCAGAGTCCCCTGAGCCCCCAGATGGCCTGCGAGAACAGATGAGTGAGACTCTTCAATGACTCTGAGACGCAAGGTCTCTGGCACAAACCATCTGCCCTCCGGCACCCCCAAGGGAGCGTCCTGCTGACAATTTTGTAGATGAGGAATAAGATCAGATTCTACAGCTGCCACCACCACCCCTGGTGCCAAGATATTCTCAGGGCCACTGTCTCACTTTCCGATGAACCGAAACTCCTTAAGTGGGTGTCTGCCTTGACGTTCTTCTCCCCTGGAATATATGTAACGATGAGGTTAAACCTGGCAAAAAAAACAATGCCCACCTGGCCTGATGAGCCGTGAGTCTCTTAGCATTGGGCAGATATACCAAATTTTTATGATCAGTATACACGGTAATGGGATGCCTTACCCCCTCAAGATGGTGACACCACTCTTCTAGAGACCACTTAATCGCCAATAACTCACGATTACCCACATCGCAGTTATGTTCCGCCAAACTGAACTTCCGCCAGAAGAACGCACATGGACTATATCCAGGTCTCCTACTGACGTCCTGAGACAATACAGCCCCCGCCCCCATCTCAGACGCATCGACCTCAATGAAGATTGGTCGCTGCGCGTCAGGCTGCACTAGCACCGGGGCAGCAGTAAACACACTTTTGAGATGACTAAAAGCCTCTAGGGCCTCAGGCGACCATCTTACCCAGTCGGCACCCTTCTTGGTAAGATCGGTCAGGGGTTGAGCAATAACAGAATAATTCTTAATGAATCTATGGTAGAAATTTGCGAAACCTAAAAACCGCTGGAGAGTTTTCAGGTTATCTGGTCTGACCCATTGGGAGATTGCTGCCACTTTATCAGACTCTATTGAATCTCCGTGGGTGAAATCCCATAACCAAGGAAAGACACTTGTTTAGTACCAAAAATGCATTTCTCCATCTTGACAAAAAGTTGGTACTCACGCAAACGGGTCAGAACCAGCCTCAGGTGCCACACATGTGAGTCCCAGTCTGGGGAGTACACCAGCAAAAATACCCCCAGGAAGTCATGCAAGACTGCGTTCATAAATCCCGGGAACACAGCGGGGGCATTACAAAGTCCGAAGGGCATGACTAGTGATTCGAAATGTCTGAACGAAGTGTTGAAGGCAGTCTTCCGCTCACCTCCCATTCGGATGCGAATTAAATTGTAAGCCCCCCTCAAGTCCAATTTGGAAAACCAGTGGGCCCCTACCACCTGATTCAATAAATCAGGAATCAGGGGCAAGGAGCACTGGTTCTTCACTGTAATTTTATTCAAAGCCCGATAATCCACACAAGGCCTCAATGTCCCATCCTTCTTCTCTACAAAGAAGAGACCTGCCCCGACAGGGAAACTGGATGGCCTGATATGTCGTTTGGCCAGAGATATAGGACTTAAGGGCTTCGTGCTCATGCCCAGACAAATTGAAAATGGCTCCCTTAGGGATGGGACTGTCGGGGATCAAATCAATACCACAGTCCCACTCCCTATGGGGAGGCAAAGTCTCAGACAGTTTCTTGGAAAATACATCATGAAAATCGGACAAATACTCAGGAATAAGTATGGTATCTGCTGAACACATGGATATAGTAGCTAAGTGACTATGACAGGAGAACCCCAATGTGTCAATTCTTAAGTGGACCAATCAGATCGGGGATTGTGCAGTGCCAACCAGGGCATACCAAGCACTACATCAACAGACATCCTTTCCATTACCAAGAACGACAGATTCTCAGAATGGAGAACACCCACAGTGAACTGTAACATGGGAGTCCTCCATTGTACAATCCCTGCAGACTGAGGGGTAGAATCAATACTAGTGAAGCGTATGGGAATTTTTAATGCCGAGAATTCAGTCATCAAAACTTAAACTAATCAAATTGGCGGCAGCACACAAATCAAAAAAACCTTGACCAGACCGAGTGAAATTCCAGAAGCCAATCTGACAAGGCACCAACAACTTAGGGAGTACCTGTATGATCCTATGTGATCCTCCCAAAGATCGCCTAGGATCTGAAGTTTTCCGCTGGTTCAGACTGATGTTGTAGACACTTCTTAGGGCAGGTCGCTACACGATGTCCGGCTTTCCCACAATAGAGGCAGAGGCAATGAGTCATCTGGAACCATCGCCGTTCCTCGGGACTTAGCTGATCCACTTCCATAGGCTCGGCTCCAGAAGTTGGCATGGGAAAAGGGGGAGCGGGTCTGCCAGATTCCCTACCCTTACGGGCCTGACATTCCTCTTTTCTAGATCTCAGCCTCCTGTCAGCTTTGAACGCCAATTCCATTGCACCATTGAGTGTCACGGGATCGGGATGAGAAATGAGTAGATCCTTGACAGCATCAGAAAGACCCAACAAAAACACATCTTTAAGGGCGCTATCGTTCCAAGAGGTTCCACCTGCATGCAGTCTAAATTTAAAGCAATAGTCCACCACCCACTGCTGCCCCTGACGTAGAGACATGAGATGAGATACCGCCAACCCCGCACAGTCCGGCTCATCAAAAATACCTCCAAGTTCCTAAAAAAGCAAATCAACTGAGTGCAGGTAAGCCGAACTCTTAGGCAAGGAGTAGGCCCATGTCTGGGGGGAACCCTAAAGTAAGGACATCATCAATCCAACTTTCTGGGATTCTGAGGCGGAGGAGCAGGGCCACATCAAAAAAAAATACAATCTACATGCCTGCTTAAAAAACAAAAAACTTGTTCCTCTTCCCTGAAAATACCTCAGGAAGAGGACACTTGGGCTCGGGAAAAGCAGGGGCGGTAGAAACATGCACTAACTCCAGCTGCTCCTGACCACCATACGACCGGACAGGTCTTGGATCACGACCACTAAATCCTGCAACTGACTTGCACGGGTACCCATGGCCTCCATCGGAGAGCAATTTTAAGGGCCAGTTATTATGTTAGGGTATACTACCCATGATACACCAGCCGGGTGGCCCAAGATCTCACCCACAACCCCTGTCCCTGCCTGCTTGCCTCCACTCCTGGCTAACCCCAGGCGGGCAACTGGGCCTACTCTCACTAGGGACTGAAAAGGGACGCTGGTGTACCTGGATGGAAAGGGTAGAATACCGACAGAAAAAAGGCAGATGTAAATAACCAACACGAACAATACTAAGCAGAACTGAGACAGATGGCAAAACATGGCGGACAATAGTAAAGTATAGCAGACAAGATGACGTAGGTAGGAGACCAACAGAGGCAGACTAGCTAGCACACTGAGGGAAAGCAATAACTGGCAGTGATTGCAAGTCTCTGCCCGACCTTTAAACAAAAGCCTCCGCCCAGGGGCGGAGAGAGGGAGACATCAACTCCCGACAGAACATAATAAAAGGAAGCTCGTGCACAGCAGCTGCACTCACAGGTGCCGCGCGCCACCAGCACCACGCCGCCAACGCCAGCCAGCCACCCGCGGCCCCGGCAGCCAGACAACAAGCTGGGGGGACGCGCCCCGACCACAGGACCCTGCACACCGCCGCCACGGGAGGACTAGCAACCGCCGCATGGTAACACATTACTACTGCTGCCAGCCCTATTGAAAGCAATGGTATGCAGGCAATCCTGAAAATCACTGCGGGGTTGCCTGCATCCCATTGCTTTCAATGGGGTCGGCAGCAGTAGCACGGGGCCCATTGAAAGTAATGGGATGGCATTGTAGTCCTTTGCCACAGCTATCATAGCTGTGACAACTGTGGCAGGGAAATTCCTTCATCCCCGCGGAGAGTCCCCCTGACACTGAACACTGTAACAGTGCTGTCACAGTGTTCAGTGATGAGGGGAGTCACCACAAGGAATCTTTCTCTGCAGCATGGATCTTACCAGCACACGGATGTGCTATCTTTTGCAAGTGTGACTATTTTGCGCCTGTAAAATATGGACATGTGAACACACCATAGGAAACCAATAGTTCTATCTGACGCACTTTTTTGTGCACATAGCGTGCGCAAAAAAATGCTCATCTGACTTCGCCCTTATACTGTAGTGTTTATTCAATGTTCTTTTAAAAAAGTTTAATGATCCTGTCCTAATACTTAAAGAGGCTATCTAGTTTAGAAAATACATTTTTATATACCCTATTAGGGAATTTGGATTTAATAGAGGGAGCCCAAACTTCAGGATCTCTTTGTCAAAGTGAAGACCAGCTAGAAAGAATTTATCTTGCTCATGAGGACCAGTCATGTTCTGCATTACACAGACAACCCATTGATTTACCTCAAATGGGCCCTGTGTAATGTTTAATGTGCTCAATAGAGGAACTTAACACTATAGGCCCTTTTACACAGAATAGGTATTCAAATGATCGTTGAATCATGTTAAAATGGATGCTAAAATTGTCCAGTGTTAATAATGTCCAACGGTTGAACAATTAATGTTAGTTTATTTGCTTATCGTTTGTTGTTCATTTTATGCAAGCATAGAAATGATGGCTCATCATTTGCCAGTTGTTGGCAAAACCGAAGACGACCGTTCGGTTGTTCACAACCTATTCCCAGGATTTCCCAGAATCCGCTGACAGACCAACGATGGACTGAATGAGCTATGACGAAAAAATTAAACGATTATCTGCCATGTAAACAGACGTCATTTGAAAGCAAATAACTCACTCATCATTCACTTGCTTGCTTGTTTCAACGATTAATTGCTCGGTGTAAAAGATCCTTTACTATCAAGCTTCATCACAGATTACAGCTGATCTCTGTGACTCCCAGCAGGGGGGCACTTTTTGATCAGCTTATTGTCAAGGGTTTTTTCTAACCATTAGGGATTGCCCCAAACCATTAACCCCTTTAATGTTCATTTATAGCTTAATGAGTATTTTCCCATGAAAAAAAAACTTAACTTTTAGTTCCTTAAGCTATTTTCTCTGAAGTTGTTAAAATCATATTAAACCATTTCTTAGCTATAAACACTTCTGGATAACAAACAACATGACCTCCATCATAACTCCTAAAGATGCTTTTTAACAACTTGACAAAAGAGGTATTTAATAGTCTTCTTTCATATTAAAAAAGGCACTAGCAATTTTTGTACAATTGTGATATATTTGTAGCATTCATTATTTACACCATTATTATGTTAGCATTAGAGATGAGCGAGCGTACTCGTCCGAGCTTGATACTCGTTCGAGTATTAGCGTGTTCGAGATGCTCGTTACTAGAGGCGAGCACCACGCGATGTTCGAGTTACTTTCACTTTCATCTCCGAGACGTTAGCGCGCTTTTCTGGCCAATAGAAAGACAGGGAAGGCATTACAACTCCCCCCTGCGACGTTCAAGCCCTATACCACCCCCCTGTAGTGAGTGGCTGGCGAGATCAGGTGTCACCCGAGTATATAAATCGGCCCCTCCCGTGGCTCGCCACAGATGCATTCTGACAGAGATCAGGGAAAGTGCTGCTGGTGCCGGAGCTGCTATAGGGAGAGCGTTAGGAGTTATTTTCGGCTTCAAGAACCCTAACGGTCCTTCTTAGGGCCACATCTGACCATGTGCAGTACTGTTGAGGCTGCTTTTAGCAGTGTTGCACAATTATTTTTTTTTGTATATCGGCCTTGCAGAGCATTGCGTCCGCAGTCTGCAGTCATTGTACAGAGTATAGGGCCAGTACTGGTGAGGCAGGGAAAGAGATATTCAGGCTATATAGGCAGTGGGCTTTTTCCAAAAAATTGATCGCCGTCATCCCGCCAGAGGGAAACAGTATACATAATATTATACACTGCCTACAGTATCTATCTGCTGGGGGTAGTAGTCGTAATTAATACACAGCTAAGCGTTACAGCAGGCTTGCGCAAAATTGTTTCCTGGATCTGCTGTCTCTGTTACATGATCGCCGTCATCCCGCCAGAGGGAAAGAGTATACATAATATTATATGCTGCCTACAGTATCTATCTGCTGGGGGTAGTAGTCGTAATTAATACGCAGCTAAGCGTTACAGCAGGCTTGCGCAAAATTGTTTCCTGGATCTGCTGTCTCTGTTACATGATCGCCGTCATCCCGCCAGAGGGAAACAGTATACATAATATTATATGCTGCCTACAGTATCTATCTGCTGGGGGTAGTAGTCGTAATTAATACGCAGATAAGCGTTACAGCAGGCTTGCGCAAAATTGTTTCCTGGATCTGCTGTCTCTGCTACATGTTTGCCATCATCCCGCCAGAGGGAAACAGTATACATAATATTATACGCTGCCTACAGTATCTATCTGCTGGGGGTAGTAGTCGTAATTAATACGCAGCTAAGCGTTACAGCAGGCTTGCGCAAAATTGTTTCCTGGATCTGCTGTCTCTGTTACATGATCGCCGTCATCCCGCCAGAGGGAAACAGTATACATAATATTATACACTGCCTACAGTATCTATCTGCTGGGGGTAGTAGTCGTAATTAATACGCAGCTAAGCGTTTCAGCAGGCTTGCGCAAAATTGTTTCCTGGATCTGCTGTCTCTGTTACATGATCGCCGTCATCCCGCCAGAGGGAAACAGTATACATAATATTATACGCTGCCTACAGTATCTGTCTGCTGGGGGTAGTAGTCGTAATTAATACGCAGCAAAGCGTTACAGCAGGCTTGCGCAAAATTGTTTCCTGGATCTGCTGTCTCTGTTACATGATCGCCGTCATCCCGCCAGAGGGAAACAGTATACATAATATTATACGCTGCCTACAGTATCTGTCTGCTGTATCACCTCAGCATTTTAAAAAAATAGAAGCAAAATACTTAAAGTGGTTGTCCCGCGCCGAAACGTTTTTTTTTTTTTTCAATAGGCCCCCCGTTCGGCGTGAGACAAACCCAAGGGATGGGTTAAAAAAAAAAAAAATATATATGCTACTTACCCGAATCCCCGCTCTGCGACGACTTCTTTCTTCCTTCTCCTAGATGGCCGCCGGGATCTTCACCCACGATGCACCGCGGGTCTTCTCCCATGGTGCACCGTGGGCTCTGTGCGGTCCATTGCCGATTCCAGCCTCCTGATTGGCTGGAATCGGCACACATGACGGGGCGGAGCTACGATGACGACGCGGGACCAGCTCTCCGGCACGAGCGGCCCCATTAACCAGGCAGAAGACCGGACTGCGCAAGCGCGTCTAAAAACGCCAGAAGATAGCGAATTTAGACGGATCCATGGCGACGGGGACGCTAGCAACGGAGCAGGTAAGTGAATAACTTCTGTATGGCTCATAATTAATGCACGATGTATATTACAAAGTGCATTAATATGGCCATACAGAAGTGTGTAACCCCACTTGCTGCCGCGAGACAACCTCTTTAAGGCCTACTACTGGCCTTTGGCCACTTGACTGCTTCTGCGCTGTGAATTCCACTAGCTCAGTCATACGCACCTACGTCTCACTACAGGCGTGCGCAAAATTGTTTCCTGGCTCTGCTGTGCGTTCCGTAAGGGAAGTCAGCCTCCAACCACAGGCCAATAAGCGGCAAAGTTAATTACAGCGTTCTGTTTCTGCACTACTGGTAATACAGCATGCTGAGGGGTAGGGGCAGGCCTAGGGGACGTGGATGCGGGCGAGGATGTGGAGGCCCAAGTCAGGGTGTGGGCACAGGCGGAGCTCCTGATCCCGATGTATCGCAGCCGACTGCTGCGGGATTAGGAGAGAGGCACGTTTCTGGCGTCCCCACATTCATCTCACAATTAATGGGTCCACGCGGTAGACCTTTATTAGAAAATGAGCAGTGTGAGCAGGTCCTGTCGTGGATGGCAGAAAGTGCATCCAGCAATCTATCGACCACCCAGAGTTCTGCGCCGTCCACTGCTGCAACTCTGAATCCTCTAGCTGCTGCTCCTCCTTCCTCCCAGCCTACTCACTCCATTACAATGACACATTCTGAGGAGCAGGCCCCTGCCCAGAATGGCCAGCAATGGTTCCTCTCCCACCGGAGGAGTTTGTCGTGACCGATGCCCAACCTTTGGAAAGTTCCCGGGGTCCGGGGGATGAGGCTGGGGACTTCCGGCAACTGTCTCAAGAGCTTTCAGTGGGTGAGGAGGACGATGACGATGAGACACAGTTGTCTATCACTCAGTTAGTAGTAATTGGAGTAAGTCCGAGGGAGGAGCGCACAGAGGATTCGGAGGAAGAGCAGCAGGACGATGAGGTGACTGACCCCACCTGGTTTGCTACGCCTACTGAGGACAGGTCTTCAGAGGGGGAGGCAAGTGCAGCAGCAGGGCAGGTTGGAAGAGGCAGTGCGGTGGCCAGGGGTAGAGGCAGGGCCAGACCGAATAATCCACCAACTGTTTCCAAAAGCGCCCCCTCGCGCCATGCCACCCTGCAGAGGCCGAGGTGCTCAAAGGTCTGGCAGTTTTTCACTGAGAGTGCAGACGACCGACGAACAGTGGTGTGCAACCTGTGTCGCGCCAAGATCAGCCGGGGAGCCACCACCACCAGCCTCACCACCACCAGCATGCGCAGACATATGATGGCCAAGCACCCCACAAGGTAGGACGAAGGCCGTTCACCGCCTCCGGTTTGCACCGCTGCCTCTCCCTCTGTGCCCCAACCTGCCACTGAGATCCAACCCCCCTCTCAGGAAACAGGCACTACCGTCTCCTGGCCTGCACCCACACCCTCACCTCCGCTGTGCTCGGCCCCATCCACCAATGTCTCTCAGCGCAACTGTTGGAGCGCAAGCGCAAGTACGCCGCCACGCACCCGCACGCTCAAGCGTTAAACGTGCACATAGCCAAATTTATCAGCCTGGAGATGCTGCCGTATAGGGTTGTGGAAACGGAGGCTTTCAAAGGTATGATGGCGGCGGCGGCCCCGCGCTACTCAGTTCCCAGTCGCCACTACTTTTCCCGATGTGCCGTCCCAGCCCTGTACGACCACGTCTCCCGCAACATTGTACGCGCCCTCACCAACGCGGTTACTGCCAAGGTCCACTTAACAACGGACACGTGGACAAGCACAGGCAGGCAGGGCCACTATATCTCCCTAACGGCACATTGGGTGAATTTAGTGGAGGCTGGGACAGAGTCAGAACCTGGGACCGCTCACGTCCTACCCACCCCCAGAATTGCGGGCCCCAGCTCGGTGGTGGTATCTGCGGCGGTGTATGCTTCCTCCACTAAACCACCCTCCTCCTACGCAACCTTCGTCTCGCAATCAAGATGTGTCAGCAGCAGCACGTCGCCAGCAGTCGGTGTCGCGCGGCGTGGCAGCACAGCGGTGGGCAAGCGTCAGCAGGCCGTGCTGAAACTACTCAGCTTAGGAGAGAAGAGGCACACGGCCCACGAACTGCTGCAGGGTCTGACAGAGCAGACTGACCGCTGGCTTGCGCCGCTGAGCCTCCAACCGGGCATGGTCGTATGTGACAACGGCCGTAACCTGGTGGCGGCTCTGCAGCTCGGCAGCCACACGCACATGCCAGTGTCTGACCCACGTCTTTAATTTGGTGGTTCAGCGCTTTCTGAAAAGCTACCCACGCTTGTCAGACCTGCTCGGAAAGGTGCGCCGGCTCTGCGCACATTTCCGCAAGTCCCACATGGACGCTGCCACCCTGCGCACCCTGCAACATCGGTTTAATCTGCCAGTGCACCGACTGCTGTGCGACGTGCCCACACGGTGGAACTCTACGCTCAACATGTTGGCCAGGCTCTATGAGCAGCGTAGAGCTATAGTGGAATACCAACTCCAACATGGGCGGTGCAGTGGGAGTCAGCCTCCTCAATTCTTTACAGAAGAGTGGGCCTAGTTGGCTGACATCTGCCAGGTCCTTGGAAACTTTGAGGAGTCTACCCAGATGGTGAGCGGCGATGCTGCAATCATTAGCGTCACCATTCCTCTGCTATGCCTCTTGAGAAGTTCCCTGCAAAGCATAAAGGCAGACGCTTTGTGCTCGGAAACAGAGGCGGGGGAAGACAGTATGTCGCTGGATAGTCAGAGCACCCTCCTGTCTATATCTCAGCGTGTTGAGGAGGAGGAGGAGCATGAGGAGGATGAGGAGGAGGGGGAAGAGACAGCTTGGCCCAATGCTGAGGGTACCCATGCTGCTTGCCTGTCATCCTTTCAGCGTGTATGGCCTGAGGAGGAGGAGGAGGATCCTGAAAGTGATCTTCCTAGTGCGGACTGCCATGTGTTGCATACAGGTACCCTGGCACACATGGCTGACTTCATGTTAGGATGCCTTTCTCGTGACCCTCGCGTTACACGCATTCTGGCCACTACGGATTACTGGGTGTACACACTGCTCGAACCACGGTATAAGGAGAACCTTTCCACTCTCATACCCGAAGAGGAAAGGGGTTTGAGAGTGATGCTATACCACAGGACCCTGGCGGACAAACTGATGGTAAAATTCCCACCCGACAGCGCTAGTGGCCGAAGGCGCAGTTCCGAGGGCCAGGTAGCAGGGCAGGCGCAGAGATCAGGCAGCATGTACAGCACAGGCAGGGGAACACTCTCTAAGGCCTTTGACAGCTTTCTGGCTCCCCAGCAAGACTGTGTCACGGCTCCCCAGTCAAGGCTGAGTCGGCGGGAACACTGTAAAAGGATGGTGAGGGAGTACATAGCCGATCGCACGACCGTCCTCCGTGATGCCTCTGCCCCCTACAACTACTGGGTGTCGAAGCTGGACACGTGGCCTGAACTCGCGCTGTATGCCCTGGAGGTGCTTGCTTGTCCTGCAGCTAGCGTCTTGTCAGAGAGGGTGTTTAGTGCGGCTGGGGGAATCATCACAGATAAGCGTACCCGCCTGTCAACCGACAGTGCCGACAGGCTTACACTCATCAAGATGAACAAAGCCTGGATTTCCCCAGACTTCTCTTCTCTACCAGCGGACAGCAGCGATACCTAAACAATACGTAGGCTGCACCCGCGGATGGAAGCATTGTTCTCTATCACCATCAAAAACGTGGACATTTTAGCTTCATCAATCTGTGTATAATATTCATCCTCCTCCTCCTGCTCCTCCTCCTGAAATCTGACTTAAACACGCCGAACGGGCAATTTTTCTTAGGCCCACAAGGCTCAGTCATATAATTTTTGTAAACAATTTTTATACATTTCAATGCTCATTAAAGCGTTGAAACTTTCACCTGAACCAATTTTTATTTTAACTGGGCTGCCTCCAGGCCTAGTTACAAATTAAGCCACATTAACCAAAGCGATTAATGGGTTTCACCTGCCCTCTTGGTTGGGCATGGGCAATTTTTCTGATGTACATTAGTACTGTTGGTACACCAATTTTTTGGGGCCCTCGCCTACAGTGTAATCTAATTAATTTTTTGCCCACCTGCATTAAAGCTGACGTTACCTCAGCTGTGATGGGCACTGCAATGGGATATATTTATGTACCGCCGGTGGCTTCCTGGCACCCACCCATGCTGTCGGTCCACACGGAGTTGTAACTGCATGTGTCCACTTCTAAAGAACCCCAGTCTGACTGGGGCATGCAGTGTGGGCCGAAGCCCACCTGCATTTAACATGACATTACCTCAGCTGTGATGGTCAATGCAATGGGATATATTTATGTACCGCCGGTGGGTTCCAGGGAGCCACCCATGCTGTGGGTGCACACGGAATTCCCATTGCGGAGTTGTACCTGCCTGTGACTATTTATAAAAAAAACGCGGTCTGACTGGGGCATGCAGACACCTTGACAGAATGAATAGTGTGTGGCACATAGGTTCCCTATTGCTATGCCCACGTGTGCAGCTCCTGATGGCGGTGGCACAGGATTATATTTCTCATTGCTTCTGTACAGCATTGTGGGCTATCGCCCCGCCCCATTTAAAGAGGGTCGCTGCCTAGCCGTGCCAACCCTCTGCAGTGTGTGCCTGCGGTTCCTCCTCATGGCAGACACACTTATAAATAGACATGAGGGTGGTGTGGCATGAGGGCAGCTGAAGGCTGCGCAGGTGTGCGCTGTGAACACTGCGTCGTGCAGGGGGGGGGGGGGGTGGCAGCATGTAACCCAGGAGAAGTGGCAGCGGAGTGTCATGCAGGCAGTGATTGTGCTTTGTTGGAGGTAGTGTGGTGCTTAGCTAGGGTATGCATTGCTAAGGAGGGCTTTTCAGAAGTAAAAGTTGTTGGGAGGGGGGGGGGGCCCACTCTTGCCGCTATTGTGGCTTAATAGTGGGACCTGTGAACTTGAGATGCAGCCCAACATGTAGCCCCTCGCCTGCCCTATCTGTTGCTGTGTCGTTCCCATCACTTTCTTGAGTTGCCCAGATTTTCACAAATGGAAACCTTAGCGAGCATCGGCGATATACAAAAATGCTCGAGTCGCCCATTGACTTCAATGGGGTTCGTTATTCGAAACGAACCCCCGAGCATCGCGATAATTTCGTCCCAAGTAACGAGCACCCGGGCATTTTGGTGCTCGCTCATCTCTAGTTAGCATACATCTTGGTTTCACTTGTATTCATTTGTAGTTCTAAAAAATATTGATTTGGTGCCATCTGTTGTCTGTCATAATCATTGTGTCAACTAAATGTTTATTGATGCTCTCCCATTGTCTTGGAATTGCTTTGTGACTATCCTAAAATTACATCAATAAGGCCTCATTTTATTCAGGGCTGTAAATACTTTGTTAATTATCGATTGGTTTTGCATTTGTTGGTTGTGCAGTCCAACGATCTTCCATTATTTGTAATGTGATGGCCAAAGTTATATTTTTTCTATACATACATATATTTCATGATATTCAGTAATCAGATTAGTAAACTTTCAAGGAACTTAAAATACTCTTCTCAATGTAACTCTGTTTAGAAATGGAAAAGTACTTTAAATCTCTCACAATATGTACTGGTCCAGAGAAAAGATTCCTAACGAGTGTATCAAGCTTTTTCATTATTATATATCTGTGTAGATTCATTCTGCATGGTAGTAGTTGCTGACTTTCCCCCAGTACAGATTCCAACAAGGTACTCCATATTCAATGTCTTGATTTAACTTTTAAATGCAGTGCTTTTCCTATCAGTGCTTCATTATTGCCTGACGAAGGCACCTGTCTGCTCTGAAATCTTGCAAATATATATATTTTTCTGATTAGCCAAAAAAGGTATCACCTCTATAATATTTCTGTTTGCATTATATTTAATATCACATAGATTTTTCTGCTAATATGGCACTATATCTGCACTATTTTATTACATGTGAAACATTAACATACTTGCTCCCTCTATCTCAGGGCTTCTACCCACAAGCTTCGGTTTTTTCTCTAGCGATGCAAGATAGAGTGCCTCGCAGCGAAGAGAAAACGCTGCAATATTGCTGCGATATTGCTCATTGTTTTCAATGGGGCCAGCAGCAGCCCCAGCCCCATTGAAAACATAGGGAATACATCGCGGACTTTCACCACAGCTGTCACAGCTATGCCAGAGGATTCCTTCAACCCCACAGGGACCGCGGGGATGAAGGAATCCTCTGTCACAGCTGTCACAGATGTGGCAGAAGTCTGTAATACTATCCCATTACTTTCAATGGGGCAGGCACTGCTACAGCCCCATTGAAAGCAGTGGATTTGCAGCAATAATTTTCGAGGAAGGGCTTGAAATATAAGCCCTTCCCTGAAAAACATGGACAGCTGTAAAAAAAGTAAAAAATAAATAAATATATATAAATATATATATATATATATATATATATATATATATATATATATATATATATATATATACCAGTGGTGGTGAACCTATGGCACGCGTGCCAGAGGCGGTTCGCAGAGCGCTCCCTACTGGCACGCACCCCATCGGCCGCTCACCACTTGTGAATACCAGCAGGGGCCGCGGCTTCCCTGCCGGTATTCACAAACGGCACTGCTAGCCGCGCTGATCCTGGCACACACTGACTTCAGCGTGCAGCTGGAATCCCTCTCCCCCCTGCCCCGACGTCTCCTACTACTTGGTTCCGCCGGGAGGGGGGAGGCGTCCAGCAGCGTGTGTGTCAGAGTGTGTGCCGGGAGCATATTAACACTTTCTTCCCCACTTCTGCAGCAATCAGCAATTCCCAGCAACCTGATTGGTTGTTTGGGTTGGCTGATTCACCAAACAACCAATCAGGTTGCTGGGAATTACCTATTGAGGCAGAAGTGGGGAAGAAAAAATTAATATGCATGCCGGGACCATCGCTGACCAGAAGAGGAGCTGAGCTTCCAGGAGGAGGAGGAGGAGGGGTAGGAGGAGGAGAAGGTTAGTATGTGGGTCTCGGGAGGGGCACTGTGGGGTGTGACTACTGCACTTGGGGGGCCACTGTGGGGTGTCACTATTGTACTACTGTCAGGGTAATATTCTAAGTACAGCACCAATCAGGCCCACCCCACTTGCCCCGCTGCCGGCGGTAAGAAGAGACACCACACGGAGGTCTGGTATAGTTTCTTACAAGGGACATGGCTCTGCTTTATTACAGATTACATGAGATCTTATACCCTTTGTCTCATCACCAGGAATGGGTGATGGGCTGATAACCATATATGGGAAGTCCGGATTTCCGGCCTGAGACAGTGAAAACAGTCGTTATCTTGATATGGCGCCTCTGGCTTATGTACAGAAAATCACGTATTCAATTAACTCCAGTGCAAAGAATCACCCACTCAATTCTAAGAAAGCGGCCAAGCATGCACTCTCCATATATGGGAAGTCCGGATTTCCGGCCTGAGACAGTGAAAGTTCAGAAAATCTTGATATGGCGCTTCTGGGAAAACAGCCAAGTACGCGTCCTTCGTCCGATTCTTCTTTGCTGTGTTTTAAAATACATTTTGTTCAAGATACATTTTGTCTTCGCCTGGCAAGGCCTTTGGCATATCTGGTATAAGGCGACGTATTAAGTTTTTTCATAGAGTTAGTACAAATGAGAATAAAGTTAGTATACATAAAAAGAAAGGCATATAACTATATCTATATAAATGTATATATTCCAGTGTTTTCTTTTCTACCTACAAGGATATATATGTATCCCTCTCAAACCCTCCTAAAAAACTTAATATGGAGATCAAGTACCAGGCCTCGCACTCTTCCTCGGTCGTCTCTCCCTTGCGTCAGGGTTTCTCCACTGCCCGTAAGTCCCTACTCCTAAAGCGGGGGATCCCTACCTCACCTCAGAAGGAGGCCATGGATTCCCTGGGCTTATTTCCGGGCATCCATACCCTCTCTCTGTACGAGTTAACACCCCGCAGGGTTTGCCCTCGCCGGAACCTAAGGTCTTCTGCACTTTCCCTAGGCAAATGGGAAGTCCACTGACAATCCATCTTATGAGACCGGGGCAGGCGCAGTACTAGTACATTTCTCTATTCTTCTGGTAACGTACGTGGTTGGCATTATCGGAACTGGCTCTTCATCTTTTTTCAAACAAGGGAAATTTTGGTCATATTAAAGGGATAATACACAAACAGGAAATTACATACCCCACCTCTTCCTGCTAAAATCATATCCAGGGCTACTCTATTTTGGAATGCCATGGATGCAGTGGGCCCTAACTGGTCAGCTAACCCTTGTAAAGCATCCCTGGTGTAGTTTACAAACCTCTGCTGATTGGAATAGATATAATTCATCCAATCTACATTATTATTAACAGTGACAATAGCAAATAAGGACTCAAAACCTGCTTTAACCTGATTTCTAGAATTAAATTCATCTGGCACCCCCCTTGGCACTCCTATTGCATCTATGTATACCTGTGGATCAAAGTTACCACCTAGAGCGTCAATTTCTCTTTTAGCAGGATGCGGTGTTGGATTCTCACCCTCAGTGCAGTCTTCATATTGCACATTTGATTATATTAATTTGTTCTGAAACAGGGGGCTAGTGTACAGTAGTCAAAGGTGTGTGTTAGAGGAATTGTACCACATTATAGCATGTAAAGGATATGCAGGATCATTAGTTTTTTTCAGTGCGAAGTGTGGATCCAAGTGGGCTTTCCTTCGAGCTTGACTGCAGTTGGGGTGGTGAGCAACATCTGGTAAGGACTTTCAAACAGGGTTTATCTCTCAAACTTTTCCACATAGACCCTGTCACCTGGTTTCAGATTGTGACTCTCATCTGTAGGACCTGGGAGAAAAGCAGAGACTGCAGAATGCATTATTGACAATTCCTTGGAGAGACCTATGACAACATTAACAAGAAAATCATTCCCCAAACTCAGCTACTGTGGCATGTACCCTCCGGAGAAAAAGAAAAACTAATAGAAGACACTCAATTCAAAATTTACCCATTTCCTCCATTGCCTTTTGTATCTACTTTCCTCCTACTCCGCGGATGGTAGGGTGTGTGAAAGGCCTGGAATATACCCAAAACAGACATGATGTGTTGCATTATTTCACCTGTGAAGTGTGTACCTTTGTTTGACTCAATCACTCCCGGTACCCCATATCTGCGGATTACCTTATTCATGAGCTTCTGTGCGGTTACCTGCTTATTTACTTTGGTAACAAAGTAGGTCTCCAACCTGAAAAACATCAACAACAACAAGCACATATTCATGCTTCCCAACAAGTAGGAGCTGAGTGTAGCCAATTTGCAATCCCTGAAATGGGTAGAGTGGTCTAGGCAAGTGTGATGTGGCAAATTTTACTTCTGCCCTGTTGCTTTACGGCAAAGATCATGCAAAACTGGACAAATGATGCAGCAGCTACAGAAAACCAAGGAGCAACCCGTCCTTGTTCAAGCGTTGACATCATTGCTGCTTTGAGAGGTGCGTTTTTCCGTGCGTCAGCTGGGCCATCATGGGGCACAGGAACTGTGGTAGGCAAGTTCTGTTGACTGTGCGCCACACACCGCCCCTTTTTAGTCCATTTTTCCTTTTCTTCCTTGCTGGCTTGTAACTGTAAAGTCTTTAGCATATCAAAGTCCAAAGTTTTTATCAAAGTCCAAAGTTTTTATCAAAGTCCAAAGTTTTTATCAAAGTCCAAAGTTTTTATCAAAGTCCAAGTTGTTAGTCAAAGTCCAAAGTGTAGTCAAATTCTTCTTTTCTTCTGTTCTTCCACGGCTTGAGGGCCGCTGCCTTTGCTGTGTGGTCTGTGATGGCGTTGCCTCTTGTTTCTCCGGTGTAGGAATTGGTGTGAGCTTTCCATTTTGTCAGGTAGAAGTAGGGCCTCCGTGAGACTGCACCGCTGCACCATTTTTAATTGGCTGTCCTGCTGAGGTAAGAAACTGTCTGGCCTTCCATGTTGGGCCGTAATCATGAGCTATGCCAAATGCATACCGGGAGTCAGTGTAAATGTTTGCCGTCTTACCTTCTGTCACTCTACTCGCCTCAGTGAGGGTCTTTTTAGTTCAGCTTCTTGTCCTGAAACATGCGGAGGCATTCTGCTTTTTAGGACATCTTGTTGTGTAACCACTGTATATCCAGTGTGGAGTCGTCAATCACCCTGGTACCATCTATAAAAAACAACTCAAAATATGCATTATTAACAAGGGCTTTCAGTAACTTTTTTTAAAACTTAAATTTTCTTGTTGCATCACTGCTAGACAATCAGGCTGATATTCTATTTCAAATAGATCAGAATCTTGTTGCAAAAAATTAAAAAATTTAAAAATGGCTTGCAAAAAATTTAAAAATGGCTGATTTGCAATACCTAGATTACCTATGCCTTCTCCTCCCCCCCTTTGAACCAGGGTAC
The DNA here is from genome assembly GCF_035609145.1 of Eleutherodactylus coqui. Taxonomy (NCBI): domain Eukaryota; kingdom Metazoa; phylum Chordata; class Amphibia; order Anura; family Eleutherodactylidae; genus Eleutherodactylus; species Eleutherodactylus coqui. Next base: position 71,742,036 of record NC_089839.1, read on the forward strand.
TAATTTGGAAGAATAGTAGCCGGGTTTAAGGTAGTACAACATTATAAAAAGATTTGATGGATGCAGATAAGGCCTGTAAGATGTTAGCACCAATAACAGAAACATGAGTTACAACGGGGAAAAATAACCTACAAACATCTACTAATATTTGAAATGTGATATTCCTTTAAGTGAATTCATTATTAGTCTGTTCCTGCCTGCAATGTCTTATCAAATTTGAGACAGGAGAAAAAACAAAACAAAAACTTTTACTAGCTGCTCAAGATCCTCACCCCCTTCCTTGTCAAGAAGAGGGATGAAACATTACGTACTTTACATCATCTAGCTCCACCCCTTCGATATTGGCTCCGTGCGTCTTTCTTCACAGCTCATTTCAGCTTAAGGCCTTAGTCAGACGGGCGTTTTTAGCCGCGATTTGCGCATGCGCATGCATCCGGCGATTTTTTAAAACCATTGCTTTGCAATGGTATCGGACACATGAGTGCTTTTTATGCGCTCGTCCGATAAATTATAGAACAAAAAATCGCAGATCGCACCTATCTGCGATCTGCGATTCCTGTTCTCTTCTGTATATGCGCTCAATGGGGCCGGCGGCAGCAGCGCCGACCCTATTGAGAACATATAGAAGACAAATCATTCTTCTCTGCCACAGCTGTAACAGCTGTGGCAGAGAAGAACGATGTTTGCCCATTGAATTCAATGGAGCGGCAATACAGCCGCTCCATTGAAAGCAATGGGCTGCCGGCGTGCGCGGGGTGAATTGTCGGGAAGGGGTTAAATATATAAGCCCTTCCCTGCAATTCATCCTAAAATGTGTTAAAATAAAAAAAAATTGTATACTCACCTTTCCGCTGCAGCCGGAGTCCAGACGCGGCCGCTGTCAGTTCTCCTGAACTGCTTCTTGGCACTATTCAGCCGGCAGGGCTTTAAAATCCCCGCCTGCTGAATGATCTGCCTCTGATTGGTCACAGCCCTGACCAATCAGAGGCTGAAAACACTCACACACCCATTCATGAATTCATGAATGGGTGAGTGACTGCTGCCTCTCAGCGCTGAGCCAATCAGGGGCAGGTCTGACTCACATCCATTCATGAATTCATGAATGGGTGTGAGTGAGGCATGCCTCTGATTGGCTCAGCGCTGAGCCAATCAGGGGGCAAGTCTGACTCACTCCCTCTTCACACCCACTGCAGGACGGCAGCACGGAACTCCAGCTGCCGGGAGAAGGTGAGTATACAATTTTTTTTTATTTTAACACATTTTAGGATGGATTGCAGGGAAGGGCTTATATATTTAACCCCTTCCCGACAATTCACCCCGCGCACGCCGGCAGCCCATTGCTTTCAATGGAGTGGCTGTATTGCCGTCTCCATTGAATGCAATGCGCTGGACAGCTCCGGCCCGTTTCTAATGAAACGCGGCTAGGAGCAGATTTTCGGGCGATTTGCGGGCGACTTGCGCGCACCGGTCACGTGATTTGCGGATGCGCATCCGTCATGCGATCCGCAAATCGTGCGAAAAATCGCCCGTCTGACTAAGGCCGAACAGTCTACACGTCCACATCTCAACCATGCAAAGTCCCATGCATGGGGGGGACTTTTATCCCCAGTCATTACCTGCATCACACACTCACCACAGCCCGAACACGGGTCACTAACTCTCATCCATCCATGCTCTCAAGTTTGCTCCGTCACCCCCCATTGAAGGTGTACCAGTACATACAGATGCACAGACAAAAAAGTGTGACAAACATACATACATCAGTTGAAAAACATTGAGGTGAGTGCTATAATGTACATGATTCTATTGAGATGAGATTGTGAATGAGCGCTATTTATGACAAATTATGTGAAAAAAGTTTGCTGAGTGACTGAGACATTCTATCTTTCTTATCTACTGAAGCTATTATATGTTATATTAAACGCTGAAGTGTTTTAGAATCTGTGGGTATTTTTCAGCCCCCCTTGTCTCTCTTTCTCTGTATTTGACCCTGAGCTGAGAGTCAAGTCTGAAAGCCCCCACCTTTGTAAAACAAACTGTTATCTCTCTACGAATATGAAACACAGACTGAATTGTTTTAGCTTAACTATTCCCTGCATTTGAACTCATAATTAACACATATGCTGGGACCTTGCAACATTCATTTTCAACCCCTGTATAAGTAAGAATATATCTTATAAATTGCTATATTTCCTGCCTACTAAGACAGTATAATTAATTAAATTCATTTCAAGCCTTCATTCCTTTACAGCAAGCAGAGATATTATCCAGGGTTATTATTGCATTTTCTCTCGCTTTGTTATCTTCTTGACCTTGGAAAGCTTACACAGACTCTACAGCTACATGTCAACAAAACTCTTCTCCCCTAAAAGCAAGCTCAGTTAACTATTTGCACATACAGTATATATATATATATATATATATATATATATATATATATATATATATATATATATATACACACATATATATCCACCTGGTATGGATTATACATATTATACACCTTTTACTCTCTCTTTGCCAACAAATCACATGTTTTATAACCTTCTGCTCGCCTTTGCTTGTTACTTCAGCACTTTCTAGCAAACCTTGATCTTCCAAGGCACCTCTCAGTCCTAAAAACCTCCTCCCAGACACCATTTTTGTAATCTACCGTGCGGGTCGGTGTCACACATTTTCATAACTTTTCTTACATTCTACAAATTCATCCACACGGCGGCAGCCCTTGAGGGGCTCTGTCTTCTTTAATAAGATCTTACGCATATTAAAACAACAACAACAATAAAAATAACATGCTCCATAGAATGCATCCCTCTTAATTTTCAAATTGTCAGCCCCTTATATACCGGCAAAACAACCGAGGGTCCCTTCTCCTATGGAACCAGCCTCATAAAATGCATCTCTCTGAAATCAAATCGTTAGCCCCATATATAAGGCAAAACAACTGAGAGTCCCTTCTCCTATGAAGCCTGTCTCACAAAATGCATCCCTCTTAATTTTCAAATTGTTAGCCCGGGATATATATATATGGCAAAACAACCGAGGGTCCCTTCTCTTATGAAACCTGTCTCACAAAATGCATCCCTCTCAGCATGCATCCTTCTTAATTTTCAAATTGTTAGTCCCTTCTATACTGGAAAAACAACCGAGGGTCCCTTCTCTTGTGAGACTAAATACAACAAACAACCTTCACTATCGTTAAAACACCATGGACTTCAAAGTACAAATAAACTACAGACTAGTTTCTGGGTGACCTATTGGTGGGCATATCACGGTCAGTGGTCCATGACGGCAAACCCGGAGCCCACACGAGTTACCGTGTAGAACTCTTAACCCAACCCGTCCGGTCACAAACCACAGATAGTCAGTCCTGCTGCAAGACTCTCAGCGTAAAACACAACATAAATATATGCTGGTCTTACCTGGAGTTCTTGTGAGTTGATCAGGCTCGGTTTGCAGCAGGACGGCTTCTCCGCTGCGTGGATCCGGGTGGAATGCGTTGTAAGCTCCGGTGTTTTACCGCCCCACGTTCGGGCGCCATTTGTCAGGGTAATATTCTAAGTACAGCACCAATCAGGCCCACCCCACTTGCCCCGCTGCCGGCGGTAAGAAGAGACACCACACGGAGGTCTGGTATAGTTTCTTACAAGGGACATGGCTCTGCTTTATTACAGATTACATGAGATCTTATACCCTTTGTCTCATCACCAGGAATGGGTGATGGGCTGATAACCATATATGGGAAGTCCGGATTTCCGGCCTGAGACAGTGAAAACAGTCGTTATCTTGATATGGCGCCTCTGGCTTATGTACAGAAAATCACGTATTCAATTAACTCCAGTGCAAAGAATCACCCACTCAATTCTAAGAAAGCGGCCAAGCATGCACTCTCCATATATGGGAAGTCCGGATTTCCGGCCTGAGACAGTGAAAGTTCAGAAAATCTTGATATGGCGCTTCTGGGAAAACAGCCAAGTACGCGTCCTTCGTCCGATTCTTCTTTGCTGTGTTTTAAAATACATTTTGTTCAAGATACATTTTGTCTTCGCCTGGCAAGGTCTTTGGCATATCTGGTATAAGGCGACGTATTAAGTTTTTTCATAGAGTTAGTACAAATGAGAATAAAGTTAGTATACATAAAAAGAAAGGCATATAACTATATCTATATAAATGTATATATTCCAGTGTTTTCTTTTCTACCTACAAGGATATATATGTATCCCTCTCACTACTGTACTGGGGGGCCGCTGGGGGTGTGTCACTACTGCACTGGGGGGTGTCACTACTGCACTGGGGGGCCGCTGGGGGGTGTCACTACTGCACTGGGGGGGTGTCACTACTGCACTGGAGGGCCACTGGGGGGTGTCACTACTGCACTGGGGGGCCGCTAGGGGGTGTCACTACTGCACTAGGGGGCCGCTAGGGGGTGTCACTACTGCACTGGGGGGCCACTAGAGGGTGTCACTACTACACTGGGGGGCCACTAGGGGGTGTCACTATTGCACTGGGGGGCCGCTAGGGGGTGTCACTATTATCGCTGAGGGGGTGGGGGACACTATCACCATTGGAGCCGCTGTGGGGTGGGGGGTCACTATCACTGCTGGGGCCGCTGTGGGGTCACTATTACCACTGGGGCCGCTGTGGGGTGGGGTCACTATCACTGCTGGGGCCGCTGTGGGGTGGGGGTCACTATCACTGCTGGGGCCGCTGTGGGGTCAATATTACCGCTGGGGCCACTGTGATGTGGAGGTCACTATTATCGCTGGGGGGTGGGGGTCACTATTACTGCTGGGGGTGTCACTATTACTGCTGGGGGGTGGGGGTCACTATTACCGCTGGGGGTGTCACTATTACTGCTGGGGGGTGGGGGTCACTATTACCGCTGGGGGTGTCACTATTACTGCTGGGGGGTGGGGGTCACTATTACCGCTGGGGCTGCTGTGTGGTGGGGGTCACTATTATCGCTGTGGGGGGTCACTATTACCGCTGGGGCCGCTGTAGGGTGGGGGTCACTATTACCTCTGGGGCTGCTGTGGGGCGGGGGTCACTATTACCGCTGGGGCCGCTGTGGGGTGGGGGTCACTATTAACCCTGGGGCTGCTGGGGGGTGTCACTATTATCGCTGGGGGGTGGGGGTCACTATTACTGCTGGGGCCGCTGTGATGTGGGGGTCACTATTACCGCTGGGGCCGCTGTGATGTGGGGGTCACTATTACCGCTGGGGCCGCTGTGATGTGGGGGTCACTATTACCGCTTGGGCCGCTGTGATGTGGGGGTCACTATTACCGCTGGGGCCGCTGTGATGTGGGGGTCACTATTACCGCTGGGGGGGGTGTCACTATTACCGCTGGAGAATGTTTACATGTGGCGGAAATGGGCAGGGCTCTTTCAAAAAAGACAGGGTGCAGATTTTGACTACTTTTTGGATGCGGAAATGCTGCAGAATTTTCCATAGAAATTCCCCCTGAGGACATTCTGCAGTGTTTCTGCATCCAAAAAGCAGTCAAAATCTGCACCCCATCTTTTTTGAAGCGGCCCTGTCCTTTTTAGAACAATGGGGGTAAAATCATACGTCGTGATAAGCCCCGCCTCCTGATGTGCTGGCACTTTGCAATAAATAAGTGGGTTTTGGGTTGCAGTTTGGGCACTCGGTCTCTAAAAGGTTCGCCATCACTGATATATACTCACCTAGAAGAGCCGTCCAGCTCTTCTCTCCCGCACGGCAGTTGTCTTCTGTGTTCTGGAGGTCAGGGATTGAAAAATCCCCACCTTCAGAAAGCACTGGTGTCATTGGCTGAGCGCTCAGCCAATCACAGGCAACACTCAGGCATTGATTGATAGCTGAGCACTGCCTGTGATTGGCTGAGCGCTGTGACAACGGTGGCTGAGGATTCCTTCATCCCTGCAGTCCCTGTGTGCATGAAGGAATTCTCTTCCATAGCTGTCACAGCTGTACCAGAAGTCCACAATGCACTCCCAATGTTTTCAATGGCGCTGGTGCTGCTGCCGCCGGCCCCATTGAAAACACTGAGCGATATCGCAGAAATTTTCTATGCACTGCGAGACTTAACCCTTTCCAATCCAATGTCTGACCTCTGAAGCAATTATGATTTAAGGCTGTACAGCTCCGATGTTGGAAAACGTCCGTCAGGGTTCTCTTACTGTATATTTCCAGCCTCTCTGCTGTCGAAGCCTATCCAACGTGTCACCTCGTGCAGTACTGGCTTTAACCAGCATATAGCGCCATTGTATAATGGCAGAAAAAGAGTAAGCCCCTTAGGAAAACCAGGATACAAATTGGATTGGAAAGGGTTAAGAAAAAAAACACAAATGAGTAAAAAACCATTTAAAATCATTGGTTTTATAATCATCACTCTTGCATCACAAAGCGGGTAGAAGCCCTTACCTGTATATTGCAGAGAACAACTATAGCAGTTTTGTGCCCGTTTTGACGAATAGAGTTGCAGTTTAATTTGTCCATACATTGTACATTAAGGGCTCACACACACCTTTTTTTCAGCAATGCGATATCGCTGCGTTTTTTTAATGCGATTGTCAATGGGGCTTTTTTTTATGTTAAAAACGCATCGCAAGTTGGTGCTTTGCAATTTGTGCAATGCGGTTTTAACATTAGAAAGCCCCATTGACAATCGTGTGAAAAAAACACAGTGATATCACATGAAAAAAAACATGCAAAAAAAAGTGTGCAGGGGTCCTAAGGATAGGGAAGCCATGCATAAGTGTAGCGATTGCTAAAATGTTTACAAGTCGCCACAACTTTCGCCTGTCAATAATAAAAAGCAATAACTTTTAAGGCTCGTCCCACACAGGCAGCTGTAAAAATGTTGCATTTTATAGCATTTTCAAGTCGCATTTTTAAAGTGCTTAACACATTCGACAGTGTTTTTTAACACACCCCATCATTGCAATTGATGAGGTGCGTTAAAAATCTCTGAAATGCACTAAAAGAGGAGACAGCACTCAAAAATTGCAGCATTAGAAACTCCTCAGTCGAACACTCATCTAAGAAGCCCCATTGAAATCAATGGAGGCGTTTCACATTGTTTAGCTCTGTAAAAAATGGCCTGTTGTGGACAATTGCTGTCCTTCAGTTCTTCAACATGCACTATATCATACACTGTTTCATGGGTATAGATGGAGTTAAAGGTCCAAGTGTCTCTCAACTCCATTCCAGAAAATACCTCCAGTAAATCATGTTTTCAGGATTTCCTTCACAATGCAAAGATGATATAATTATTGTTGATGTATTATTACCACTGTTGTTGTCTCTATGAGATGTCCTCAAATCCTTATTTGATAGGGATACATGAAAACTGAAGCTCAAAAACAATGATCCAAAGCATATAATCTGTTAAAGGGGTTGTCCAGTTGCAAACTATTAATGGTCTATATTCAAGTTGAGCCATCAATTGTAGATCAGTGAAGCTCTGCTGGCTGGGATTCCCGCTGATCAGCTATTCACTTGGTCACTGTGCTCATTAACTGAGCTGATTTCTACAGGTAGTGAGAGCTCCGTTCCTATTGCAGTGGCTAGGATTGGTATTACAGGCAAAGCTCCAATTCACTTCAATGCCTGCAGTACCAAGCCAGGCCACTGCAGTGGAAAAAAAAGTTGCCTGCTTCTTGTAGAAATTAGCTCATTGCATTACTGCAGTTCATCAGAGGGGGCCCGGTATGACAGACCCCCACTAATCTATTGTTGATCCTATGGATAGGCCATCAATAGTTTACAACTAGACAGCCTCATTTAAAAGAGTTACAAAGGCAAAAAATACATGTAAAATATAAATGAATGTAGTGATGCAACATTTTTTATATTCATTCATTCATATTTATGCCTTGTTATGTGGTTTTATAAATGTATTAAGCAAATCTAGAATTTTATACCCAATGACCAAGCCAGTGTTTAAAAAATTATGGTACAAAATGTCCCCTTTACTTGTAAACAATCCTGTTTTATTCATGTTGCCTGAAACACTGTTTCAGCGCCATGCTTAGTGCACAAAATGCATTATTGTCATTAATGATAAAGTTAATGGTCCATTTTCTGATATATCAATTTACATTTTTACAACTTGAGTACACAAATGATATATACAGCAGAAAAAATGATTATTTTTGCTCAAGGAAATAGTTTTAATGTGTTTTATGTGTATGAACTATTTTGAATAATGATGCATCTCAAGAAATGCAAATATAGGATCGCCTTTTGAGCATCCGTTTTGACTGAGGATGGTGTGCAAAGATAACACAGTGAAACAAAACAATGGTAAGTGTAGCGGGTGCGAAATGAATTCCTGAAATAATAGCAGTATGATTCAACTCTTTTCTATTGCAGAGTAAATAAATAATATCTACATAATTATCAAGTGCTGATGTCATCACAAGCTAATTATACAGTTTTATTTACATATCCTGCATACACCAATCAGCCATAAAATTAAACACATTTGTAATGTTGTAAAGATTCCCATCCGAAAGATCCCCATTGAAGTCATCTTTGACCCATTAAGGCATGGACTCCACACAACACCTCTAAAGGTCACCAAGATGTAAGCAGCAGATCCTCTAACTCCACTTGCTCTGAGATGCTCTGGCCCAGTCATCTAGCTTTCATAATTTGACCACATTGCAATCACTCAAATTCTTATGCTTGACCATTTTTTCCTGCGTCTACTACATCAACTTTAAGAATTGTCGAATAACTGACAAATAGTTTAAGTTAAAAACTGCGACAGATGTTTTCTTCATCCCCGTGGGGAATAAAGAATCCCCTACCACAACTGTCACAGATGACAGCTGCAGTAGAGGATCCAGCTGCTGGCACCCCTTAATTGTTTTTCAGGGAAGTGCTTTAAATATAAGCCCTTCCCTGAAAAACAACCCAAACTGGTGTAAGAAATCATACTCACCGTTCTTCAGCTGCCAGGGCTCAGCCATATCCTGTCTCCACTGTCCCCCCGATTTGCACTGAAGTTCTTTCAGCAGATGGGGAATTAAAATCCCCGCCTGCTGAAAGAGCTGCTTCTGATTGGCTGAGGCGCTCAGCCAATCACAGGCAGCTCTCGCCTGTCATTCATTGAATCGGAGATTCGGTCAGAGAATTGGGTATAACGGTATAAATACAGGAAACAAAATGATTTGCATCATTAAATGTTTCTTTTGGACTTGATAGTAGTTCCTAAGTCACCCTAAAATAAATCCATGCTGCCTTGCAAGTAATGTGGACTTGGTTTACTTGCAACATTGAAGAATTGAACAAGCAGTAGAGTAGAGGATAACACTAGAGAAGATTGTGGTAGCCTTATTTTCTTCAGGGGCTTATCGTTGAGGTGATAACGCACAGATACATGGACTGATGAAAGAAATAGAATTAAATGAAGATGCTAGGGGGAGAGTAGTGATAACATTCTGAAATGCTGGAAACTGGATAATGAATGCGGGGTGGAGGTATCCGAAGGGAAAAACAGAAGGAGAAATTCTGTTGCATCTTTTATGTGTTATTTATGAAGTGATGAAACTTGCCTTGGGCATCAAAATACTTGTTAATATCTGATGAAATTGGTAGACAGTTAGGTTTACTTGACCTTGAAATAGATATAAGCAATGAAACAAATATTTCAAAAATATGTCATATAACCAAAGCAGATTTTTGTAGAGTAGCTTCAATCCTTTTGCTCTTGCATTGACATTAATAAAAACTGAACTTAGTTTGTAATGTATATACATTTTTATTAGAAATATTCAATGTTATGGAATTTTATCAGGTTAAGGTCATTTCATTTCGTTTAACACTTTATTTTGTGAAATGGTTAATTTCAAAATCAAAAAGGAGTAGAATACAAATGTTTACCTGTTTAGTACTCCCTTTGGATTGTACAGGATCACTGGATGGTACTTCAAGTTTAGAAGTGTGCATGTGGGAATCAGGAAATAAGTGCAACATAGAACTTAAAACGGCAGTTAGTCATAAAACACACAGGCAAGGGATGAGCAAAGAACTATTGTAGTGAGGAACAGTAAGGAAAGGAAAGCAAAGGCATCAGAATACACAACAAGGAAATATGTAACACGATCATTGTTCCTGGGTTATAAATGTCATTTCCTAATTGTTTCTATCATAAAAACATGGAAAAAATTTTATTAAACTGCAAAAACCTGGTTTTTGTGGTCTGTACATTGAAAGGTTAAAATGGCATATTTTATTTAATAAAAATTACAAACTTTTGGGTTTCAGGCAATAAAAGGATAAAAAAACAACATTATATATATCAAACCAACCATATTTTGTAACCAAAATGCTACACATAGTTGAAAAGGTACCTAGAAAAGTGTAGTTTTGTGAGATTTGTGAGGGTATGTCAGATCACTTTCATGGATTAGTCCCCAAATGTAGCCCCCCATCATGTATTTATTTTAGCATCCCTGGCAGCGACGTTCAAATTGTAGGATGTTTTGATGAATGCGCTGTCCTTGATCCTTTCAATAGGCACCCATGTTCTTTTAAAGCTACCAAGATGAGCATCAAGGATATGTACTTTTAAAGACATCCCACAGCCCATTTTGCTATAGTTTTTCACCATTGTCTCAATCAATTCATAGCTTTATGATTTCCAAGAAAGACTTTAAATATTTTAACAAAACTGATCCACGCTTCTTTTTCCTGTTCTTCGAGAAGGTTGGAAAACTCTTGACACTCAATAACTTTCTTGATTTGAGGTCCAACAAAAATGCCTGCTTTAATTTTTGCTTCTGAAAGCTTCCAGAAAAAATCTTGCAAATACTCGAATGCTGCTCATTCCATGTCCAAAGCAGTTACAAATTGCGTCATGAGGCCTAGTTTGATGTGCAAAGGTGGCATTAGTGCATTTTGAGGGTCTACAAGTGGCTCCCATTTAATGTTATTCTTTCCCACAGAAAACTCTATACATTCAGGCCAATATTGTCTATGGAAACTTAGTAAACTCTCCTTGAAGATCCATCAAGAATGCAAGCATTTTGAAGTCTTCCATAACTTCCTAACTATATTTAGAATATTTTAATGTACTTAGCAATCTCTTCACATTTTTGCAGTCTTCTTTAAGTTGGGCTGAATGGACAAGGGGAAGAGAAGGATACTTGTTACCATTATGGAGTAATACTGCTTTAAGACTCTGTGATGAACTGTGAATGAAGAGTCACCACTCGCTTGAAGATGTACAGCTAATGAGTGAGCTTTTAAACAGTCCAATGATCGAGCGAACAAACGTTCATGCTTAGTGATAAGGCACTGTAAAAGGGCCTTAAGACTGTGTTGTGAAGTGTAATACATTTTACTACAGTCTAAGTTAAAGGGGTTATACCAAGGTTATTACCCTATTCATAAGATATATGACAAAAAATCCGATCAGCAGGAGTATCACCATTGGTGGGGACCAATTCCAAGAACAGGGTTCCAATGTTCCCCTCTTCGGTGACTGCGGGCTCACTATATCCACTCCCAGTGATGTCAGATTGAATGGAGCAGTATCTGCGGTGCTGCTCCATTAATTTCAGTGGGTCTGATGGAAATTGTGCTCAGTTATCAATGGCAGTCCCATTGAAAAATCAATGGAGCAGCACCGCGCATTCACACCTGCAGCTTCATTCAGTCTCCTTCTCACTGCGGAGGGTGCAATAAACCATAGAAGAAGAAGAGAGGGGCACAGGACCCCCATTCTTGGGATCGGGGTGGACATTCTCAACAGTGAGACTCCCATTGATCAAACTTATACGACCTATCCTATTAATAGGTGCCAAAAACTGTTTTAGGTATAATCCCTTTAATTGGATGACAAGCGCAGCACTCCATTCTGATTCAGTGAGCCAAGAAATGGAGCCATGGGTTGATGGAGGCTAGGTGAGTACAGTATTCCTTTTTTTCATTTTCCTCATGTTATCAGTCCTATGGACAATCCCTTTAAGTAAGTGGTCATTTACTAAAGAAATATAAATCTAATATAGCTGAGCGCTCCAAAATGTCTCCTATAAATTAGGAAAGGGGTCAATTCCGTGTTTTGTTTTTTCAAGAAAAGTGTTAATACCTTTTTGTTATAACATATGTTTTGGTGCAACCTAGTGTAAGATAAATAAAGTGTATATTGTAAGCAGCTGACAACATAGTTACAAACCTCATCATAATTGCATATATAAATACTGCTTCTTAACCTACAACGAATCCCACTGATACCAAATAGCATCTGTTAAATGAGAGATTTCCCTTTTAGAGATGTAAATTCCGTAGTATCACCATATAATCTATTCTGCACCAAGTGGAATAACAATGTTTAGAAAATGAATAATGATTTTAAAATAATTTTATTAATTGAAGTGCAACTGCAGTAGCTTAAATTACATTCCCAGTGGTAAGAAGCCGTTCAAACCTAATTTGTAAGACAAGATGGTGGATTTAATGACTGGCAGCAAAGTTTCTTCAACAGATTTCATGGGGCATGATCCAAAGATAATAGGTTTTCAGCCCAATGACAACCCAATTACAATGCCAATCAAAGCCAACTTCATGCGCACTAATTATCAGATTTAGCTGTCAGCTCAAATACAAACATAACACATTTATTTAAATAAAAATTTAATTTAGAGAAAAGAAGATTTCATGTGTGAAACTTTATATTCTGAGCAACATGATGGGCACAGCCTACTGATTAATATATGGATACTGTATATATTGACACTATTATATGGATATCTATAGTAATTTTTTATTATAAACGGGAAAAAAAATAATCTCCCTCAATGAAGATTAGATTAACAATGATAGATGTTGGATGGAACACATTTCTTACATTTATAATTAAGTATTTATATTTTTTTTAACAACTCAATATAGGCTATGGCTATTTTGAATTATGTCTGAGTGATATGTTAATTACCAAAGTACTGATAGGACAAGGATGGGAAGGCAAAAACATCACCTCCCATGAGATGCAGACAGACCAAATGCAAACATGGAGGAGCATATCAAAGGTGCAAAGTACTGATGAATAAGACCACCCTATAATGAGGGGAGTGGCTACTGAGTACTACACTTGCCCATAGATATAGCAAATAAAGGATGCTAGGCCGGTTGACATGTGTTGTGCACCATAAAGATCTGCAGGCCATAATAATGCACCGTGCATGCGTCAATTCTATCAGCACTTTGGTAAGTAACAGGGCCATTTTTCTGTGATTTCACAAAATTTTCCCTTTTTTCTGACTTTTTTATGAGTTATATAGCACAACAACATTCATAATTCAATTTTTTTCGAGATTCATCATTTTTTGTTAATCAGTTGCCAATACTATACGAGATACATCATGCCCACTCTCTATCTGAAGTTGAATCTTGCTTAAAAATTGAACTACTTGTCTTTCTACCATCTACTATTCCATATCAGTGTGCAGTGCTACCATAATTTCTAGACAGCACACCCACTGTCTTGGGGACACATTTGACTTTGTTATTTCCTTCACTACCAATATTAATTCATTCGCTTGCTCATGTCACTTGCATCTCAAAACATCTCCAGAATCTGCCCTTTTCTTAGTCTAGATGCAGCAAAAGCTCTTAGGGTAGATTTAGAACTATTGGTTCCCTGTGCTGTGTTCACATGTCCATGCAAACGCACATACCTGTAAATGATAGGTCATGCGTGCACAATAGGTCTGTGGTGAGTGTAAATATTCCCTATGGGGATTTCCCTTGTCACTGAACACTGTGACAGCACTGTCAGAGTGTTCAGTGACAAGGGGACTCCCCGTGGGGAGTAAAGAATCCCCTGCCACAGCTGTCACAATGAATGGCCAAGAGCTGCGTGTGATTGGCTGAGTGCTGTGACCAATCACAGGCTGCACTCAGCTGTCATTCAATGAATGGCTGAGTGCTGCCTGTGATTAGCTGAGCGCTCAGCCAATCAGATACAGCCCTGTCAGCAGGCTGGGATTTTAAATCTCTGCCTTCTTAAACAGAGTCAGAGCAGTGCAGGAAGAAGACAGGCTGGACGCGCCTGAGCCCCTGCAGCTGAGAAGAGGTAAGTATATATATATTTTTATTTTTAACACATTCTAGGGACGATTGTCAGGGAAGGGCTTATATTTAAAGCCCTTCTCTGAAAATCCCTGCAGGGCTTGCTGGCAGCCCATTGCTTTCAATGGGACTATGTCAGCTGTGGCAGGCGATTCTTTACTCCACGCGGGGAATATTTACATGGCAGCGGCAGAGAGGTGAGTCTCTGTGTGTATGTGTATATATATATATATATATATATATATATGTATGTGTGTATATATATATATATATATATATATATATATATATATTTTTTTTTTTTCTTACACAAATCACGGGTGATTTTCAGGAAAGGGCTTATATTTCAAGCCCCTCCCTGAAAATCACTGCAGGGGTTGCCAGCATCCTATTGCATTTCATTGAAAGCAATGCTGCACAAACCTGCATTCACGCGAGTTTGTTTACGTACGTGAGTGCACGGTTTTGTGCGCATCTATGTACGGCACACACACACGCTCGTGTGAATGCACCCTCATTGTTGCCTTGATCCCTTCTTGTCTTGATTACTGTAACTCACTACTAATCAGTCTTCCACACACAAAACTCTCCTATCTCCAATACATTCTGAATGCTGCAGCCAGGCTCATCTTTTAATCCAACAGCTTCACCAATGCCTCCAACCAGTGCCAGTCACAGCGGGGATTGTCCATCCACTATAGAATGCAATTTAAACTCATGGCTCTCCTTCATAATGCTCTCCATAGTGCTGCTCTGCACTACATCTCTGTCTGTCACCCTACCCATATTCTCTATTCTTCTAATAACTAAGATTAGCCATAGTATTGCAGTATATTGTACATGTGCTCAGATGATCGACAGTTCAAGCCTCCAATGTGAATAAAGATAACATCATTTTTAGTCCACCATAAACAACGTAAAAACCAATACCCCTACAACTGGTGAAATTGTGTTTTTTTCCCATTTCATTCCAAAAACTTTGTCACTACATTCTATGGCACTGTATTTTAAATGGTATCATTTCTGTGGGTATATAAAAATGAAAAAAGTCCCCAGTGGAAAAAGGTCAAAGGGGCCCAAAGACTTCTCTAGTAAAAAAAAAAAAAAAAGAACACCATTATTAAAATGGCAAGTGGTAGATGAAAGGGCCCTATTAAAGACTTTACCTAGGAGTTTACTAGTTATACCTGTTATCAAAATAAGCAAGGGGAAATGATATAGTAGGTTTTCTTGTAGTCCAGTGTAAGCCATACATAATATGGAGGCAATGTGTCTTGATGCATCAGTCATGCAACACTTGTGCCAAGGGTGTATGTACCATAGAGGCAGCCAGCATAACTTATTAAACTCTTTAAAAGAGAAGCCCCAGTCCTTTGAGGACCCAGGATACAGTTGACACAAAGTGCCTACTAGGGTGGTTAATATACTTACTAATTCCTTTATAGATGACATATCTGCTGTGCTTTGGTCATCTGCTTTCCCATATTGACCTGTACCAAGTCAAATTCTGCAGCATACCAGAAGTTATTTTCTGTACTAACTTCTATGAGACTCACATTGCAGCTCACATAGGAATGCACAGAGACCTCACAGATGCTGCTTGGCTAGTGACAGCATGGGTTACGTGGGACAATAGGGCACCGAAGCAGATTGGGTGTCATCAACAAAGCAGTAGGTAAATATATTACTGTATTGGCTCTTGTAGGCACTTTGTATTGTCTCACCAGTGTGCAACTAACACAAAGTTTCTCTGGAATGGCCCTTTAAAATTAATTAATAAAGAGCTAGAGTGAGGTGACCCTTAAAAAAAGAACAAAAAAGGTGAAAGATTTAATTTTGTCCTTAAAAAAGTAGCACTTACATTTTAAATATAGTGCATATTTTTTTTTCACCTGTCTTCAGTAATTTATGTAATGAGAACATTTTAATATATGGTTTGGCAGTTTCTTTAGAACTTACTCAAAGTCATATCTAATTATCAGAGCTGACCGGTTGCAACCACCAGTCATGACAGAAGGTACAGTGATATGGTGAAAGGCATACTGTTAGAAAACACCAATGAAAGGAAAGCCATTTCCCTGTAATTATAATTGTGTCATTCCACGTTTCTGCAATGATATATGCAATAACGCCATTTACACTAGCGGCGTTGTCCATTTTATTGTAACATACCCTTAGCAATCATTATGACTTTGCTTCACATGTTGAACAACATCATATTAATTTCTCCCCTTTCAAATGCATGTATGGCTTAATAAATATATTTATGAAAATCACTTTGTATCCTCCTTATGAGATCATTCACGCTGTGTATCTCAGCCCCAGACAATAAAAACCCATTGGCTTTTTTCCGTAGCAAATTAGTCTACCACCTAATCGGTGAACCCTGCTAAGACTTATGAATTATGACGAGAACCAGCAGCTCAGTTAGAACACTCAAATGAATTATATCAATTCATAAACTTGTTCATGTCCAGATTTCATTAGCCACACATTAACAGCATTTTATGTTTATTACTGCTCTGACACAATCTATAAATAACTGAAATGCTAATCATAGTGTTCTGTCGGGCATCATCATTTAATCATAAAGAGATACATTATTATAAACTATAATAGATAATAACAAGCCTGGGTCAATGGTTGCATATTAAAAGACCACAATTATATTGTATAAGGGTACGTACTTTACACATTTGGTGACACAAAGGTCTTTATCTAATCAGATGCAAATGCTCCCTTTGACATACTGATAATACCCGATGACACTATTAATGAATTAAACTTGTTAAACATGGAAGTACTCCAGAATTAAAATAAACAGAATCGAATCAATTGGAAGCAAGCTGTTATTAAAAACATTATCGTGAGGTTGCAATGACTTTTCTTCTTTATTTAGTAGTACTATGCCAGTTTTTCTCCAGCTCTTTCATTAAAACATGAATAATTAGGTGCGTGGCGCTGTGTTCACTACACCTATCGGGGCAATAAAGAGGTATTGTATTATATTAGCCAGAGATGAATATACTGCTTGAGTGATATACTTTTATGGCTACCTGAACTGTTCAAGAAGGCAAGCTTTCAGAGCACCAAGTCCCTTCCACCAGTGGAAAATTCTAATAATCTCTATATTATACAATATTTCAACTAGACATTAAAAGTATCGGCTTGACAGTGATTTGCTATTTTTCTTTAATTTTTAGTAATACCTACTAGAGATGAGCGAACGTACTCGTCCGAGCTTGATACTCGTTCGAGTATTAGCGTGTTCGAGATGCTCGTTACTAGAGGCGAGTACCACGCGATGTTCGAGTTACTTTCACTTTCATCTCTGAGACGTTAGCGCGCTTTTCTGGCCAATAGAAAGACAGGGAAGGCATAACAACTTCCCCCTGCGACGTTCAAGCCCTATACAACCCCCCTGCAGTGAGTGGCTAGCGAGATCAGGTGTCACCCGAGTATATAAATCGGCCCCTCCCGCGGCTCGGCACAGATGCAGTCTGACAGAGATCAGGGAAAGTGCTGCTGATGCCGGAGCTGCTATAGGGAGAACGTTAGGAGTGATTTTAGGCTTCAAGAACCCCAATGGTCCTTCTTAGGGCCACATCTGACCGTGTGCAGTACTGTTGAGGCTGCTTTTTGCAGTGTTGCACTTCTTTTTTTTTTTTTTTGTATATCGGCCGTGCAGAGCATTGCATCCAGAGCATTGCGTCCTGCTGTAATTTTACATAGTCCACGGCCAGTAGTGGTGGTGAGGCAGGGACAGTGAAAGACATATCCAGTCTATATACGCAGTGGGCTTTTCCAAAAAAATTTGGGAAAAAAAATCTATTTGGGCTGCCTGTGACCGTCCTGACTGTGCTGCGTCTCTGCTGGGGGTAGTTGTCCTAATTCATACGCAGCCAGCTAAGTGTTACAGCAGGCTTGCGCAAAATTCTTTCCTGCCTCTGCGTTGCCTCTTACATCACCGCTGTCATCCTGTCCAGAGTGAAACAGTCTGCAGTAATTTTACATAGTCCACGGCCAGTAGTGGTGGTGAGGCAGGGACAGTGAAAGACATATCCAGTCTATATACGCAGTGGGCTTTTCCAAAAAAATTTGGGAAAAAAAATCTATTTGGGCTGCCTGTGACCGTCCTGACTGTACTGCTTCTCTGCTGGGGGTAGTTGTCCTAATTCATACGCAGCCAGCTAAGTGTTACAGCAGGCTTGCGCAAAATTCTTTCCTGCCTCTGCTGTGCGTTCCGTAAGCGAAGTCAGCCTCCAACCACAGGCCAATAAGCGGGACATTTAGTTACAGCGTTCTGTTTCTGCACTACTGGTAATACAGCATGCTGAGGGGTAGGGGTAGGCCTAGAGGACGGGGACGCGGGCGAGGACGCGGAGGCCCAAGTCACGGTGTGGGCACAGGCCGAGCTCCTGATCCAGGTGTATCGCAGCCGACTGCTGCGGGATTAGGAGAGAGGCACGTTTCTGGCGTCCCCACATTCATCTCACAATTAATGGGTTCACGCGGTAGAACTTTATTAGAAAATGAGCAGTGTGAGCAGGTCCTGTCGTGGATGGCAGAAAGTGCATCCAGCAATCTATCGACCACCCAGAATTCTGCGCCGTCCACTGCTGCAACTCTGAAGCCTCTGGCTGTTGCTCCTCCTTCCTCCCAGCCTCCTCACTCCATTACAATGACACATTCTGAGGAGCAGGCAGACTCCCAGGAACTGTTCTCGGGCCCCTGCCCAGAATGGGCAGCAATGGTTCCGAATCCTCTCCCACTGGAGGAGTTTGTCGTGACCGATGCCCAACCTTTGGAAAGTTCCCGGGGTCCGGGGGATGAGGCTGGGGACTTCCGGCAACTGTCTCAAGAGCCTTCAGTGGGTGAGGAGGACGATGACGATGAGACACAGTTGTCTGTCACTCAGGTAGTAGTAATTGGAGTAAGTCCGAGGGAGGAGTGCACAGAGGATTCGCAGGAAGAGCAGCAGGACGATGAGGTGACTGACCCCACTTGGTTTGCTATGCTTACTGAGGACAGGTCTTCAGAGGGGGAGGCAAGTGCAGCAGCAGAGCAGGTTGGAAGAGGCAGTGCGGTGGCCAGGGGTAGAGGCAGGGCCAGACCGAATAATCCACCAACTGTTTCCCAAAGCGCCCCCTCGCGCCATGCCACCCTGCAGAGGCCGAGGTGCTCAAAGGTCTGGCAGTTTTTCACTGAGAGTGCAGACGACCGACGAACAGTGGTGTGCAACCTTTGTCGCGCCAAGATCAGCCGGGGAGTCACCACCACCAGCCTCACCACCACCAGCATGCGCAGACATATGATGGCCAAGCACCCCACAAGGTGGGACGAAAGCCGTTCACCGCCTCCGGTTTGCACCGCTGCCCCTCCCCCTGTGCCCCAACCTGCCACTGAGATCCAACCCCCCTCTCAGGACACAGGCACTACCGTCTCCTGGCCTGCACCCACACGCTCAACTCCGCTGACCTCGGCCCCATCCACCAATGTCTCTCAGCGCACCGTCCAGCCGTCACTAGCGCAAGTGTTGGAGCGCAAGCGCAAGTACGCCGCCACGCACCCGCACGCTCAAGCGTTAAACATGCACATAGCCAAATTTATCAGCCTGGAGATGCTGCCGTATAGGGTTGTGGAAACGGAGGCTTTCAAAGGTATGATGGCGGCGGCGGCCCCGCGCTACTCAGTTCCCAGTCGCCACTACTTTTCCCGATGTGCCGTCCCAGCCCTGCACGACCACGTCTCCCGCAACATTGTACGCGCCCTCACCAACGTGGTTACTGCCAAGGTCCACTTAACAACGGACACGTGGACAAGCACAGGCGGGCAGGGCCACTATATCTCCCTGACGGCACATTGGGTGAATTTAGTGGAGGCTGGGACAGAGTCAGAGCCTGGGACCGCTCACGTCCTACCCACCCCCAGAATTGTGGGCCCCAGCTCGGTGCTGGTATCTGCGGCGGTGTATGCTTCCTCCACTAAACCACCCTCCTCCTCCTCCTCCTCCAACGCAACCTCTGTCTCGCAATCAAGATGTGTCAGCAGCAGCACGTCGCCAGCAGTCGGTGTCGCACGGCACGGCAGCACAGCGGTGGGCAAGCGTCAGCAGGCCGTGCTGAAACTACTCAGCTTAGGAGAGAAGAGGAACACGGCCCACGAACTGCTGCAGGGTCTGACAGAGCAGACCGACTGCTGGCTTGCGCCGCTGAGCCTCCAACCGGGCATGGTCATGTGTGACAACGGCCGTAACCTGGTGGCGGCTCTGCAGCTCGGCAGCCTCACGCACGTGCCATGCCTGGCCCACGTCTTTAATTTGCTGGTTCAGCGCTTTCTGAAAAGCTAACCATGCTTGTCAGACCTGCTCGGAAAGGTGCGCCGGCTCTGCGCACATTTCCGCAAGTCCCACACGGACGCTGCCACCCTGCGCACCCTGCAACATCGGTTTCATCTGCCAGTGCACCGACTGCTGTGCGACGTGCCCACACGGTGCAACTCTACGCTCCACATGTTGGCCAGGCTCTATGAGCAGCGTAGAGCTATAGTGGAATACCAACTCCAACATGGGCGGCGCAGTGGGAGTCAGCCTCCTCAATTCTTTACAGAAGAGTGGGCCTGGTTGGCAGACATCTGCCAGGTCCTTGGAAACTATGAGGAGTCTACCCAGATGGTGAGCGGCGATGCTGCAATCATTAGCGTCACCATTCCTCTGCTATGCCTCTTGAGAAGTTCCCTGCAAAGCATAAAGGCAGACGCTTTGCGCTCGGAAACAGAGGCGGGGGAAGACAGTATGTCGCTGGATAGTCAGAGCACCCTCCTGTCTATATCTCAGCGCGTTGAGGAGGAGGAGGAGGAGGGGGACGAGGAGGAGGAGGAGGAGGGGGAAGATCAGGAGGATCAGGAGGATCCTGAAAGTGATCTTCCTAGTGAGGACAGCTATGTGTTGCGTACAGGTACCCTGGCACACATGGCTGACTTCATGTTAGGATGCCTTTCTCGTGACCCTCGCGTTACACGCATTCTGGCCACTACGGATTACTGGGTGTACACACTGCTCGACCCACGGTATAAGGAGAACCTTTCCACTTGCATACCCGAAGAGGAAAGGGGTTCGAGAGTGATGCTATACCACAGGACCCTGGCGGACAAACTGATGGTAAAATTCCCATCCGACAGCGCTAGTGGCCGAAGGCGCAGTTCCGAGGGCCAGGTAGCAGGGGACGCGCGGAGATCAGGCAGCATGTACAGCACAGGCAGGGGAACACTCTCTAAGGCCTTTGACAGCTTTCTGGCTCCCCAGCAAGACTGTGTCACCGCTCCCCAGTCAAGGCTGAGTCGGCGGGAGCACTGTAAATGGATGGTGAGGGAGTACGTAGTCGATCGCACGACCGTCCTCGGTGACGCCTCTGCCCCCTACAACTACTGGGTGCCGAAGCTGGACACGTGGCCTGAACTCGCGCTGTATGCCCTGGAGGTGCTTGGTTGTCCTGCGGCTAGCGTCTTGTCAGAGAGGGTGTTTAGTGCGGCTGGGGGAATCATCACAGATAAGCGTACCCGCCAGTCAACCGACAGTGCCGACAGGCTTACACTCATCAAGATGAACAAAGCCTGGATTTCCCCAGACTTCTCTTCTCCACCAGCGGACAGCAGCGACACCTAAACAATACGTAGGCTGCACCCGCGGACGGAAGCATTGTTCTCTATCACCATCAAAAACGTGGACCTTTTAGCTTCATCAATCTGTGTATAATATTCATCCTCCTCTTCCTGCTCCTCCTCCTGAAACCTGACATAATCACGCCGAACGGGCAATTTTTCTTAGGCCCACAAGGCTCAGTCATATAATTTTTGTAAACAATTTTTATACGTTTCAATGCTCATTAAAGCGTTGAAATTTGCACCTGAACCAATTTTTATTTTAACTGGGCTGCCTCCAGGCCTAGTTACAAATTAAGTCACATTAACCAAAGCGATTAATGGGTTTCACCTGCCCTCTTGGTTGGGCATGGGCAATTTTTCTGACGTACATTAGTACTGTTGGTACACCAATTTTACATCAGCTGTGCTGGGCACTGCAATGGGATATATTTATGTACCGCTGGTGGGTTCCAGGGAGCCACCCATGCTGTCGGTCCACACGGAGTTGTAACTGCATGTGTCCACTTCTAAAGAACCCCAGTCTGACTGGGGCATGCAGTGTGGGCCGAAGCCCACCTGCATTAAACATGACATTACCTCAGCTGTGATGGGCAGTGCAATGCGATATATTTATGTACCGCCGGTGGCTTCCTGGCACCCACCCATGCTGTCGGTCCACACGGAGTTGTAACTGCATGTGTCCACTTCTAAAGAACCCCAGTCTGACTCGGGCATGCAGTGTGGGCCGAAGCCCACCTGCATTAAACATAACATTACCTCAGCTGTGATGGGCAATGCAATGGGATATATTTATGTACCGCCGGTGGCTTCCTGGCACCCACCCATGCTGTCGGTCCACACGGAGTTGTAACTGCATGTGTCCACTTCTAAAGAACCCCAGTCTGACTCGGGCATGCAGTGTGGGCCGAAGCCCACCTGCATTAAACATGACATTACCTGAGCTGTGTTGGGCACTGCAATGGGATATATTTATGTACCGTCGGTGGGTTCCAGGGAGCCACCCATGCTGTCGGTCCACACGGAGTTGTAACTGCATGTGTCCACTTCTAAAGAACCCCAGTCTGACTCGGGCATGCAGTGTGGGCCGAAGCCCACCTGCATTAAACATGACATTACCTCAGCTGTGATGGGCACTGCAATGGGATATATTTATGTACCGCCGGTGGCTTCCTGGCACCCACCCATGCTGTCGGTCCACAGGGACTTCACAATAGAGAAAATGTGTATGGAGAGCAGCATCAAGTAGAAGCTATTTCAGAAAGACATCCTGGAATCTTCAGGGAATCCAAATCCAATTAGCATCTTTATTAAGTTAAAAACTCCATCAGCATGAACAACAAAACTTGCGACGTTTCGTCCTATGCAAAGGACTTTGTCCTATGCAGGGACTTCACAATAGGGAGTTGTACCTGCCTGTGTCTATGAATTAAAAACCCCGGTCAGGTTGGGGCATGCAGTGTGGGCCGAAGCCCACCTGCATTTAATCTGACATTAGCTCTGCTGTCCAGGGCACTGCAATGGGATACATTTATGTACAGCCGGTGGGTTCCAGGGAGCCACCCATGCTGTGGGTGCACACGGAATTCCCATTGCAGAGTTGTACCTGCCTGTGACTATTTATAAAAAACCGCGGTCTGACTGGGGCATGCAGACACCTTGACAGAATGAATAGTGTGTGGCACATAGGTTCCCCATTGCTATGCCCACGTGTGCAGCTCCTGATGGCGGTGGCACCGGATTATATTTCTCATTGCTTCTGTACAGCATTGTGGGCTATCGCCCCGCCCCTTTTAAAGAGGGTCGCTGCCTAGCCGTGCCAACCCTCTGCAGTGTGTGCCTGCGGTTCCTCCTCATGGCAGACGCACTTATAAATAGACATGAGGGTGGTGTGGCATGAGGGCAGCTGAAGGCTGGGCAGGGACAGTTTGGTGTGCGCTGTGGACACTGGGTCGTGCGGGGGGGGGCTTGGGCAGCATGTAACCCAGCAGAAGTGGCAGCGGAGTGTCATGCAGGCAGTGATTGTGCTTTGTTGGAGGTAGTGTGGTGCTTAGCTAGGGTATGCATTGCTAATGAGGGCTTTTCAGAAGTAAAAATTGTTGGGAGGGGGGGCACTCTTGCCGCTATTGTGGCTTAATAGTGGGACCTGGGAACTTGAGATGCAGCCCAACATGTAGGCCCTCGCCTGCCCTATCCGTTGCTGTGTCGTTCCCATCACTTTCTTGAATTGCCCAGATTTTCACAAATGGAAACCTTAGCGAGCATCGGCGATATACAAAAATGCTCGGGTTGCCCATTGACTTCAATGGGGTTCGTTACTCGAAACGAACCCTCGAGCATCGCGAAAATTTCGTCCCAAGTAACGAGCACCCGAGCATTTTGGTGCTCGCTCATCTCTAATACCTATACATCATGGTATCACCGTAAAATTAACTATAGGAACATATGAAGCTACCTTACCTTTTGTGGCAAATCTGTCAAGGGATCCCTTAAAGGGTGTACTAGGCTGCACAATGGAGCAGCAATATGGCTGCTCCAAACTGAGCTGAGCATGCTCCATGGGAAAGTTGTTACTGAAATAATGTCAGCACTATAAAAGGACAAATTCCTGCAGCACCACAGGAGAGTGCAGAGACTGTGATAGAGAAGCTGCTGGAGAGGTGCAACAGTCTGCAGAGAGAGACTGGAAAGGACAATGCCAGCCTGGACCACTCAATTGGGTGGGAGGGGGCTATTGTGAGAGCACTAAACAAAGGATCTAGAGACTGCTTGCTACTAAGAGGGAGAAAGTAGCCAAGTTACAGCCACATTGTAACATAGTAACATAGTATGTTAGGCGGAAGGAAGACAATGTCCATTTAGCTCAGCCTGTCTCCCCCCCCCCCCCCCCTTGTTGATCCAGAGGAAGGCAAAAAAAAACAATGAGGCAGAAGCCAATTAGCCCATTTGGGGGAAAAAGAAGTTCCTCCCCGAATCCATAATGGCAGTCAGAATAATCCCTGGATCAACTTTCAAAAGTTCCTACCTGACTCCAAAGCCCAGATCAACAACCCCACTGGTTATTTAATGTCTATATACTGTAATATCATAGTGCTCTAAAAACGCATCTAGTCCCCTCTTAAACTCCTTTATCAATTTTGCCATCACCACGTCCTCAGGTAGAGAGTTCCACAGTCTCTCATGTTGGTAATGAAACCTTCTTTCCTCTATATGTAGAGGGCAACCCCTTGTTACCACGCAGTTCTGGGAATGAACAGAATGAACAGATCATTGCATCCCATGCAACATACTGTAAGTGAGGCTGTCCTTAGTAAAACAACTAGGTGTGCACACCATAGGGACAGGTCTGTTGCATAGTAGGGCGCTGTGCCCCAAAAGATGAACACTGTTAGTAAACTTTTATGGTTCACAGATATGGACTGAAATACCTATACAGGATTTGCAAGCCTACCTAACAACCTGAAGTTCAAACACCATGTTTCAGGAGACTGTGTCAATAGTGGAATGTTAAACCCCTCAGGGATGAACAGTATGTAGCATTATGTGAATTATATGACTGGGAATGATCTGATTACAACATTATTGATACTGTTTTGCCAGCATTATTAGTATTCCGTACCAAGTGCGATGTATTGTTCTTATTTAGAGATGAGCGAACACCAAAATGTTCGGGTGTTGGTTATTCGGAACGAACTTCCCGCGATGTTCGAGGGTTCGTTTCGAACAACGAACCCCATTGAAGTCAATGGGCGACCAGAGCATTTTTGTATTTCGCCGATGCTCGCTAAGGTTTTCATGTGTGAAAATCTGGGCAATTCAAGAAAGTGATGGGAATGACACAGAAACGGATAGGGCAGGCGAGGGGCTACATGTTGGGCTGCATCTCAAGTTCACAGGTCCCACTATTAAGCCACAATACCGGCAAGAGTGGGCCCCCCCCCTCCCAACAACTTTTACTTCTGAAAAGCCCTCATTAGCATGGCATACCTTTGCTAAGCACCACACTAGCTACAACAAAGCACAATCACTGCCTGGATGACACTCCGCTGCCACTTCTCCTGGGTTACATGCTGACCAACCGCCCCCCCCCCCCCCCCACACAGCGCACACCAAAGTGTCCCTGCGCAGCCTTCAGCTGCCCTCATGCCACGCCACACTCATGTC
Organism: Eleutherodactylus coqui; assembly: GCF_035609145.1. Classification (NCBI taxonomy): domain Eukaryota; kingdom Metazoa; phylum Chordata; class Amphibia; order Anura; family Eleutherodactylidae; genus Eleutherodactylus; species Eleutherodactylus coqui. Next base: position 71,767,924 of record NC_089839.1, read on the forward strand.
TATTTAGAAGTGCGTCTGCCATGAGGAGGAACCGCAGGCACACACTGCAGAGGGTTGGCATGGCTAGGCAGCGGCCCTCTTTAAAAGGGGCGGGGCGATAGCCCACAATGCTGTACAGAAGCAATGAGAAATAGAATCCTGTGCCACCGCCATCAGGAGCTGCACACGTAGGCATAGCAATGGGGAACCTATGTGCCACACACTATTCATTCTGTCAAGGTGTCTGCATGCCCCAGTTAGACCGGGCTTTTTAATTCATAGACACAGGCAGGTACAACTCCCTATTGTGAAGTCCCTGTCGACCCACAGCATGGGTGGGTGCCAGGAAGCCGCCGGCGGTACATAGAAATATCCCATTGCATTGCCCAACACAGCTGAGGTAGTAATGTCGTGCGTAATACAGGTGGGCTTCGGCCCACACTGCATGCCCCAGTCTGACCGGGGTTCTTTACAAGTGGACACATGTAGGTTACACTCCGTGTGCACCTACAGCATGGGTGGCTCCCTGGAACCCACCGGCGGTACATAAAAATATCCCATTGCATTGCCCAACACAGCTGAGGTAGTAATGTCGTGCTTAATGCAGGTGGGCTTCGGCCCACACTGCATGCCCCAGTCAGACTGGGGTTCTTTACAAGTGGACACATGTAGGTTAAACTCCCTGTGGACCCACTGCCTGGGTGGGTGCCAGGAAGCCACCGGCGGTACATAGAAATATCCCATTGCATTGCCCAACACAGCTGAGGTAGTAATGTCGTGCGTAATACAGGTGGGCTTCGGCCCACACTGCATGCCCCAGTCAGACTGGGGTTCTTTAGAAGTGTACAGATGTATTAAAAACTCCGTGTGCACCTACAGCATGGGTGGCTCCCTGGAACCCACCGGCGGTACATAAAAATATCCCATTGCATTGCCCAACACAGCTGAGGTAGTAATGTCGTGCTTAATGCAGGTGGGCTTCGGCCCACACTGCATGCCCCAGTCAGACTGGGGTTCTTTACAAGTGGACACATGTAGGTTAAACTCCCTGTGGACCCACTGCCTGGGTGGGTGCCAGGAAGCCACCGGCGGTACATAGAAATATCCCATTGCATTGCCCAACACAGCTGAGGTAGTAATGTCGTGCGTAATACAGGTGGGCTTCGGCCCACACTGCATGCCCCAGTCAGACTGGGGTTCTTTAGAAGTGTACAGATGTATTAAAAACTCCGTGTGCACCTACAGCATGGGTGGCTCCCTGGAACCCACCGGCGGTACATAAAAATATCCCATTGCATTGCCCAACACAGCTGAGGTAACGTCAGCTGTAATGCAGGTGGGCTAAAAATTAATTTGATTACACTGTAGGCGAGGGCCCACAAAAATTGCTGTATCAACAGTACTAATGTACATCCCAAAAATTGGCCATGGCCAGCCAAGAGGGCAGGTGAAACCCATTAATCGCTTTGGTTAATGTGGCTTAAGTGGTAACTAGGCCTGGAGGCAGCCCAGTGTAACGAAAAATTGGTTCAAGTTAAAGTTCCAACGCTTTTAAGCGCATTGAAACTTATAAAAATTGTTCAGAAAAATTATTTGAGTGAGCCTTGTGGCCCTAAGAAAAATTGCCCGTTCAGCGTGATTACGTGAGGTTTCAGGAGGAGGAGCAGGAGGAGGAGGAGGAATATTAGACACAGATTGATGAAGCAGAAATGTCCCCGTTTTGGATGGTGAGAGAGAACGTAGCTTCCATCCGCGGGTGCAGCCTACGTATTGCTTACGTATCGCTGCTGTCCGCTGGTGGAGAACAGAAGTCTGGCGAAATCCAGCCTTTGTTCATCTTGATGAGTGTTAGCCTGTCGGCACTGTCGGTTGACAAGCGGCTACGCTTATCTGTGATGATTCCCCCAGCCGCACTAAACACCCTCTCCGACAAGACGCTAGCCGCAGGACAAGCAAGCACCTCCAGGGCATACAGCGCTAGTTCAGGCCACGTGTCCAGCTTCGACACCCAGTAGTTGTAGGGGGCAGAGGCGTCACCAAGGATGGTCGTGCGATCCGCTACGTACTCCCTCACCATCCTTTTACAGTGCTCCCGCCGACTCAGCCGTGACTGGGGAGCGGTGACACAGTCTTGGTGGGGAGCCATAAAGCTGGCCAGGCCCTTAAAGACTGTTGCACTGCCTGGGATGTACATGCTGCTCGATCTACGCACATCCCCTGCTACCTTGCCCTCGGTACTGCGCCTTCTGCCACTAGCGCTGTCGGCTGGGAATTTTACCATCAACTTGTCCGCAAGGGTCCTGTGGTATAGCAACACTCTCGAACCCCTTTCCTCTTCGGGAATCAGAGTGGGCAGGTTATCCTTATACCGTGGATCGAGCAGTGTGTACACCCAGTAATCCGTCGTGGCCAGAATGCGTGCAACGCGAGGGTCACGAGAAAGGCATCCTAACATGAAGTCAGCCATGTGTGCCAGGGTACCTGTACGCAACACATGGCTGTCTTCACTAGGAAGATCACTTTCAGGATCCTCCTCCTCCTCCTCAGGCCATACACGCTGAAAGGATGACAGGCAATCAGCCGGTGTACCGTCAGCAGCGGCCCAAGCTGTCTCTTCCCCCTCCTCCTCATCCTCCTCATGCTCCTCCTCCTCCTCCTGTACGCGCTGAGAAATAGACAGGAGGGTGCCCTGACTATCCAGCGGCATACTGTCTTCCCCCGCCCCCGTTTCCGAGCGCAAAGCAGCTGCCTTTATGGTTTGCAGGGAATTTCTCAAGATGCATAGCAGAGGAATGGTGACGCTAATGATTGTAGCATCGCCGCTCACCACCTGGGTAGACTGCTCAAAGTTTCGAAGGACCTGGCAGATGTCTGCCAACCAGGCCCACTCTTCTGAAAGGAATTGAGGAGGCTGACTCCCACTGCGCCGCCCATGTTGGAGTTGGTATTCGACTATAGCTCTACGTTGTTCATAGAGCCTGGCCAACATGTGGAGCGTAGAGTTCCACCGTGTGGGCACGTCGCACGGCAGTCGGTGCACTGGCAGCTTAAAGTGATGTTGCAGGGTGCGCAGGGTGGCAGCGTCCGTGTGGGACTTGCGAAAATGTGCGCAGAGCCGGCGCGCCTTTACGAGCAGGTCTGACAAGCGTGGGTAGCTTTTCAGAAAGCGCTGAACCACCAAATTAAAGACGTGGGCCAGGCATGGCACGTGCGTGAGGCTGCCGAGCTGCAGAGCTGCCACCAGGTTACGGCCGTTGTCACACACGACCATGCCCGGTTGGAGGCTCAGCGGCGCAAGCCAGCGGTCGGTCTGCTGTGTCAGACCCTGCAGCAGTTCGTGGGCCGTGTGCCTCTTATCGCCTAAGCTGAGTAGTTTCAGCACGGCCTGCTGACGCTTGCCCACCGCTGTGCTGCCACACCGCGCGACACCGACTGCTGGCGACATGCTGCTGCTAACACATCTTGATTGCGAGACAGAGGAGGAGGAGGAGGAGGGTGCTTTAGTGGAGGAAGCATACACCTCCGCAGATACCACCACCGAGCTGGGGCCCGCAATTCTGGGGGTGGGTAGGACATGAGCGGTCCCAGGCTCTGACTCTGTCCCAGCCTCCACTAAATTCACCCAATGTGCCGTCAGGGAGATGTAGTGGCCCTGCCCGCCTGTGCTTGTCCACGTGTCCGTAGTTAAGTGGACCGTGGCAGTAACCGCGTTGGTGAGGGCGCGTACAATGTTGCGGGAGACGTGGTCGTGCAGGGCTGGGACGGCACATCGGGAAAAGTAGTGGCGACTGGGAACTGAGTAGCGCGGGGCCACCGCCTCCATGATACTTTTGAAGGACTCCGTTTCCACAACCCTATACGGCAGCATCTCAAGGCTGATGAATTTTGCTATGCGGACGGTTAACGTTTGAGCGTGCGGGTGCGTGGCGGCGTACTTGCGCTTGCGCTCCAACAGTTGCGCAAGCGACGGCTGGTTGGTGCGCTGAACTACACTGCTGGATGGGGCCGAGGACAGCGGAGGTGAGGGTGTGGGTGCAGGCCAGGAGACGGAAGTGCCTGTGTCCTGAGAGGGGGGTTGCATCTCAGTGGCAGGTTGGGGCACAGGGGGAGAGGCAGGGGTGCAAACCGGAGGCGCTGAACGGCCTTCGTCCCACCTTGCGGGGTGCTTGGCCATCATATGTCTGCGCATGGTGGTGGTGGTGAGGCTGTTGGTGTTGGCTCCCCGGCTGAGCTTTGCGCGACAAAGGTTGCACACCACTGTTCGTCGGTCGTCCGGCGTCTCTGTGAAAAACTGCCAGACCTTAGAGCACCTCGGCCTCTGCAGGGTGGCATGGCGCGAGGGGGCGCTTTGGGAAACACTTGGTGGATTATTCGGTCTGGCCCTGCCTCTACCCCTGGCCACCGCACTGCCTCTTGCAACCTGCCCTGCTGATGCCCTTGACTCCCCCTCTGAAGACCTGTCCTCCTGAGTAAGCGTTGCACACCAGGTGGGGTCAGTCACCTCATCGTCCTGCTGCTCTTCCTCCGAATCCTCTGTGCGCTGCTCCCTCGGACTTACTGCCCTTACTACTACCTCACTGCAAGACAACTGTGTCTGATCGTCATCGTCCTCCTCACCCACAGAAAGTTGTTGAGACAGTTGGCGGAAGTCCCCAGCCTCTTCCCCCGGACCCCGGGAACTTTCGAATGGTTGGGCATCAGTGACGATAAACTCCTCTGGTGGGAGAGGAACCGCTGCTGCCCAATCTAAGCAGGGGCCCGAGAACAGTTCCTGGGAGTGTTCCCGCTCCTGAGCAGGTGTCATTGTAGTGGAGTGAGGAGGCTGGGAGGAAGGAGGAGCAGCAGACAGAGGATTCGGATTTGCAGCAGTGGACGGCGCAGAACTGCGGGTAGACGATAGGTTGCTCGAAGCACTTTCTGCCATCCAGGACAGGACCTGCTCACACTGCTCATTTTCTAATAACCGTCTCCCGCGTGGACCCATTAATTGGGCGATGAATGTGGGGACACCAGAAACGTGCCTCTCTCCTAATCGCGCAGCAGTCGGCTGCGACACACCTGGATCAGGAGCTTGGCCTGTGCCCACACCCTGACTTGGCCCTCCGCGTCCTCGGCCGCGTCCACGTCCTCTAGGCCTACCCCTACCCCTCAGCATGCTGTATTACCAGTGATTTGATTTCACAGGCAGCTAATAAATTGGCGCAAGACTGCAGGCCAAATATAATTTTTTCCCTTTTTTGAAAACGAAAGGCCCCACTGCCTCTAGTGAATGTATAATCTAAGTTTAATAACTGTGCTGTTTTCCTGCTAATGTGTCACAGAACGTGAGGGTAGCAGAGTTATTAACTGTGGCAGAGCAGGTATTTTTTTTCCCAATTAAGGAAAGCAAATGGCGAAGCCAGGAGTAAAACGTAGCTGGGTGCGTCTGATTTTTACAGGTTGCACACGCAGCCGACACGTGTCCACCGCCCTTAGGACGGACAGAGGCAGGACAAATAGAATTATTTTCCGTTTTTTTGCACCAAAAGGCAGCACTGCGTATATTCTATGAACATGAGAAGTTTAATAACTGTGCTGTTTTCCTGCTAATGTGTCACAGAACGTGAGGGTCGCAGAGTTATTAACTGTGGCAGAGCAGGTATTTTTTTTCCCAATTAAGGAAAGCAAATGGCGAAGCCAGGAGTAAAACGTAGCTGGGTGCGTCTGATTTTTACAGGTTGCACACGCAGCCGACACGTGTCCACCGCCCTTAGGACGGACAGAGGCAGGACAAATAGAATTATTTTCACTTGTTTTACAAGCAAAAGGCAGCACTGCGTATATTCAATGAATAATAACTGTGTTGTGGCCCTGCCTATACAATTCTTTCCCTGCAGTATCAATGGAGGGTGCAATGCTCTGCAGAGGCGATTTTGAGAAGCAAAAAAAAATGCAGCACAGCTAACAGCAGCCTGGACAGTACTGCACACGGTTAAATATGGCCCTAGAAAGGACCGTTGAGGTTCTTGAAGGCTACACTCACTCCTAACACTCTCCCTGCCTATGCAGCACTTCTGTCCCTAATGCCAGGTGCAACGCTCTGCAGAGCCGATTTTGAGAAAAAAAAAAATTGCCACTGCTAACAGCAGCCAACACACAGCTATCAGTGGCCCTAATAAGGACCTTTGGGGGGTCTTGAAGCCTACACTAACTACCAATTCTTTCCCTACAGCAGCTCCGGTACAAACAGCACTGTCCCTCATCTAACTCACACGGCATCTGAGGCGAACCGCGGGAGGGGCCGACTTTTATGTTCGGGTGACACCTGATCTTCCCAGCCACTCACAGCAGGGGGGTGGTATAGGGCTTGAACGACGCAGGGGGAAGTTGTAATGCCTTCCCTGTCTTTCAATTGGCCAGAAAAGCGCGCTAACGTCTCAGGGAAGGAAGTGAAAGTAACCAGAACACCGCATGGTGTTCGTTACGAATAACGAACATCCCGAACACCCTAATATTCGCACGAATATCAAGCTCGGAAGAACACGTTCGCTCATCTCTATTCTTATTGTATATAAGGTATTAATCCTAGGAGTTAGCTAGCTGATTTTAGTGGTAGGAAAATCTACAGTACAAAATAAACCACTTGATTGTTATTATAACATTACTAATTTTCATTACTTTGTTCGTGAAACAATATTGTATTGTTTTGTAACTCCTTCTACTGCATTTTATCCTGAATCTGCATTGCAATACTACCATCCATGACAAATGCTAACCATCTCAAAGTCTGATCTAGTGTATCATAAACCCTAATGGCAATTTAGGTAAACCAAACAACCAAAGGCAAAGTTTACTCTCAGCAAATAGGACATTTTCACAGATATGTTCAGCATACTAGATGCTTGGAAGAGCTTGATGCCTAAAATGCAACAAAGGTGGACATAGGAAATTTTTCTTTGTGAGAACATAAAACAGTCTATTTTTTTTTTTTAAAGTAGATAATGTTAAACATTCTTGCATAAAAAAGACAAAAGTGTTAGGGAAGTGATACCATTATTGTCAAATAACATCATTTATATGTGCAAGCTTTAAAAAAAAGTAGCCAAAGAGAAAACTGGTGCAACATTTTTCCAAAAAAATGTCTTCTTACAAACAACCCACTGATTGTATATTAGAAAGACGTAGAGGAAGGATTGAAGGAAGTAGGACTATGTAAGATGATGGAACTTTCTTGCACTGTTAGTTTCTTTTTTTAAAATATTTTGCTTTTAAACCTGTTGTTAACTTTTTATTTTATAGCAGGAAATACCTTCACTTACACCTTTTGTTTCCCTATGCTGCACTTGACTGCACTTTGTGATATTATAATAGTGTTTATGTGTTGTGTGGTAGTGGTTGGCCCTAGTATTCTTCAAAAGCAATAGGGAAATTTGTCCCTAGGCGCCATTGCTGGGAAGTGAACTTATATTGAGGGCTTTGCGTAAGGAGCACCATATAGCATGCAAAATATAAGGACATTATGCTTGAGTGTTACATAGGTGGAGACCCCAAGGTAATATACAGAGCACCCTTAGTGCAAAAAACATTGCTCAGCATTCTCTGTGGATGAAGTGAGTTTCCCAATAAGTATAAGGTCAGTAAGCTGTGATGCAATTGATAAGCAGGGTCTGAGCTCCTAACAGCATGGTAGAGTAAGGAGCATGAAGAGTAGGTTGTGACAAACTAACTGCAGAGGGCCACGGCAAGTGTGTGAGGGCTGCATCTGAGAACTCAATGAATGGCCATGGCGGCCTGTGATTGGCTGAGCGTTGTGACCAGTCACAGGCAGTGCTCAGCTGTCATTTATTGAATGGCTGAGCACTACCTGTGATGGGCTGAGTGTCAGCCAATCAGAGACAACCCTTTCAGCAGGCGGGGATTTTAAATCCCAAACTGCTGAAAGAACTTCATTACCGTGCCCAAGACCAAGCAGCTAAACGCGCCTGAGCCCCGGCAGCGGCGGAGAGGTGAATATATATATTTTTTATTTTTTACTACAGCTAGGAATGCTTTTCAGAGAAAGGCTTATATTTAAAGTTCTTCCCTGAAAATCACTGCAGGGGGTGCCGGCATCCTATTACTTTCAATGGGGCCGCCAGCAGCAGCGGCATCCCCATTGACGGCAATAGGCACGCAGCTTCGTTCACACGTGTTTTGGCACGTGCGTGGCACATGCAAAACAATGTTTGTGTGAACAAGGCCTAAATCTGCTTTCATATCAATTCCTATTATCTGAACTATTTTTTGTTATTAATTTTCCATAAAGGTTATGCAATTTATGTCTGGTAACACTAAGAGATGTACTTTAATTGCTACTGAATAAATGTTAATTAAAACATAGATTTGATACAAAACTTTTGAAAATGAATGTGATTGTTTTGGTAGCAAACATAAATTCCTACAAGCTTCATTCAGATGAATGAGACATTCACATACGTTTCTGCAGCAAATCTGCTGAAAGTTAAAATATACTAAAAATATACACTAATGTCTTGACCTGCATTGTATAAATTTGAACTGCGGAGAGTAAATGGGCCGTGAAAGTTTAAGAAAATTGTGTATTTTTCAGTTTAAAGTAGTTCCATGAAATCACTCATAGTGTTAGCTCCCTTCTGTTGCTGTGTACTTGACATATGTTTGAAACATCTCCAACTTCCTCACCTGCATTATTGGCTTCAATTAATATCAAATGTTTTATTCACATTTAGTTCTTTTCTCTCAAGTTTGCACTACTCTTTGATGGGCAGAATAATGCAGTATACATAAAGTAGAAAAAAGAAATGTGACAATATTACAGTTGGAGTGAAAAAAAAGTATCATTAAGAATGATCTAACAGATCTGCTAAAAGGATAATAATGGATCATGGTGGAATGCAACAGAGTCACCCTATCGATCTGGTAAAAATAATGTGAAAATAGTACATTCAATGGAAGCTTAAGATTAGACTATATGGACAAAAGTCCCAAGCACCAGAGGTATCCAAAAACAAAATGCAGTCTTTATTTATCTGTAACATAGTATGTTAGGCCGAAAGGAGACAATATCCATCTAGTTCAGCCTGTCCCCTCCCCCCCTTGTTGATCCAGAGGAAGGCAAAAGAAACAATGCAGAAGCCAATTTAGCCGATTTGGGGTGGGTGGGATTCCTTCCCGACTCCATAATAGCAGTCAGTATAATCCCTGGATCAACCTTTTGAAAGTTCCAAACGGACTCCAAGACCCATCTGATCCTGTAAAAATGTACAGACTGTTGAATATTGGTATTGCCATACATGCTTGAGCATATTGTTGGATGTCTCGTACCAGATCTATTTTTTTTCCCGACAGAAGTTGCTCACCAGTTCTGCCTCCATATACAGGGCTAGTCAATAAAAATTGTGCAAAAGTAAAGCTGATTTATTCATACATGAATTGACATACTAGAATGACACAACAAGACAAAAGAACTCTTCAAGTTTTTAATGCACTTTACAAATGTTTGATGTGAGTGGCATTGGGGGCACTAAACAACCTAAAACAACGCATCTCCGCTGAAGTGGAATTGATAAGAGAGGATATGCTGGGATGAGTCTGGGTAGAATTGGTCCACCGACTTGACATCTGCTATGTCACAAACAGAGCCCACATTGAACCTCTATAGGGTGCATTAAAAATTTGAAGAGTTCTATCTTTTGATGTCATTCTGGCTGTTGCATGCTAATTGATGTATGAATAGATCAGCTTTTGTTCTTTTCGAGTCACCCTGTACATTTATGTGCACGGATGTCATGCAGGACATCAATGGCCACAAATGATCACATATCTGTTCTTATTTTAAGGGTCATTGAAGGGACACGCTAATGAATATTTGTGAGACTATGTGATACTCCGTTAACCTGTAGTATGTCACTACATTAAAATATATTTAATGTCTGGCTTGTACTCCGCAGGTTATATAAACATATTAAACAAAAGGAAAATATCCACTTAAGATACTTGTACAATTTAATCGAATTTGATGGAAAGACCAAAAATTAAATTCTTAAGATGGGATCATTGCCGTTTTAAGAACAAAGAAAATGCAATTCGAATCTCTCATTGAGTGAGTGCAGAGATGTACATCAGTTTGTCATTTCATGCATTTGCTCCTTATAGCTCAGGGTGAGCTGAGAGAGATAAGGGAAGGAATGTAAAACACTATGGAAACCAACCTCTGGAGATTTAATATTCTGATCAGCTCACCTCCGAACATCTGGCTCTTAAATGTTCAAGCACAAAAACAAGAGAGCTAATGAAAGCCTTGCATATTATCTCTCCCATCAATGTACCTCACAAACACCTGCTGAAATTAAAACAAATTGAATCTTGATTGCTGATTAAGTGCCCCATCCTTAGATAGATATTCTGTCATTATTTGCCCTGGCACACAATGCACAAACTGATGAAATCTAGTGGTGTTCCATGAAAGTAAAGGTTAGCATAGGGTGATTGAAAGCTGGGAAAACTGAGTGTGTGTGTTGAATTAAAAATGCATATCTGGTAACCCTGAGAAATTAGCTTTAGTCTTATGTCACTTTGTGCATATTACTATTTCAATTATATTTTTCTGCAGGTGCAGTTTAACATTCTGCTCGGCATGTATTAGGTTCGACAAGCAATGTTAATGTCATTTACGTCACTCGAAAAACAAGCAACTTTTTTCTTTTTGATGGAGAATATCGTACAAGATAATTTGTTGCAATATTATATAGAGTTGGCTAATTTTAGAGGGGCAATTTAAGATGCAATGATTTTCTGACCAGATCTCTACAGTAACTTCCTGTCAATATGACATTAAATAGAAATTTTCTATTCTGTGTTAGACAAAACAACAGAACATTCCACTAATATTACCTGCAGAGTAGCATGTCGAATCTGACATTGTTTATGCACTCAAGGAACTTGGAGGGGGTACTGGATCTCATTGAAGAGTAGTATATGAAGACTTACTTCAGGCAATGCTCCATGGGAAAAAATTATGTAAATTAGTTCCCCGCCAGTGAGAAGAAAACTACCTCATATAGGTCAAACCATAGACTCATTCAAAAAGAAAAGAGGAGTATCTATAGACCTACAAGTCACATGTGATATAAGAGTCTGTTTGAAACATGGACATTGGAAACTAATCTTGAGACATAAAAGGTAATGTGGTAACATATGTTCTAAATTTACAGAGGCATACATTAAAAAATGAAAGGGCATGTGAATGTAATATAGTGAGGTCCTGCACACAGGAGCACATCTATGTTCTAGGACGGAGAGCTGCTCCTGGTAGACCTTCTGACATTATGCCGTTATAGCATGGCCATTGGTCATTGATGCATATGGCCATCCTATAATACTGTCTGCCCCCTGCTGTAGCCATAGTCTAGTCATGGCTTCCACTGGCAAAATTAGCTGTTTATTGAGAGGGCAAAGGGCATTCTCAAAGGGTTTGTGCAGCTTGGCACAACCCCTCTAAATAAATATGCACATCCTTATTTATTCATGTCATCTGGGTTTCATGATCACTAATAGCAATTGCAACAAAGTTTTGGACAAAATTCTTCTTAGTCTCATTGCAGGAGTTGTATATTAGATGTGAAACTCAAGGTATGCTTGGTATTCTTCCCTGGATGTCTTGGGTCTAGGAGGAATATGTTTCTTCACATGTACTGCCAAGCAGAGTTCATACAGATTGAGTTTGCTTGGCATTCTTTAAAGTGAAAGGACTTGACCATGATGCTCACGCCAACAACATAACTTCCTGAAAAGAAAATTACTATTTAAACCCATAGAGATTGAAGGTTCGCCTTAATAACTCTCATGGAAAGTAAATAAAGTATCTTAACAAGTGAAAAGCCCATGGAAGCTTTCAACCACTCATGGTCTGATGTTCACTAAAATCAGACCTTTCTTATTTTTCCATCGACATAACTGTGTGGGGGCATGTTTTTTGCAGGACAATTTATATTTTTTAATGGCATCATTTAATGTACGATATAATATACTGAAAAACTTTAATTTCTAAGTGGGATAAAATGGAAAGAAAATCAATTACGCCATTTTTATTTTAGCACACACCGTGCAGCAAAAATTACATGTTAACTATGCTCATGCTCATGCTGTGCATATACTGTGTGTGTGTATACACAAGCATTGAAGGGCTTAAGGACCATCCATTACTTCCAGAGGGGCTGCTGGAAATCTGCTAGGACCTGACCGTATCGGTGCTAGCTCTTTATCCTTCTTTTAATGCTGCCTTTGGATGTCCTCCTTCTATTTTTCTAGACAGCAGTGTGATAAGTCTTATCAATGATCTCAGCTGTATCAAGATAATCGAATGTCTCATGAAAACTGCACGGATGGCAGCCACTGCAAAACATAGGGAAGTCAGGGGGGGTCACAAGAAAGTTGCTTTTTTTGAAACAAGTGTTAAAGCGGTTGTCCCAATTTTTACTATTGATGACCTATCTCTATGATAGGTAATAAATAGCAAATTGGCAGGGATACCATAGTTAGATTGGCAGCTGTTCCTTGGGTTCGTGACTGGCAGTACAGACAGCTCCATACATTGCACAGAGAATGGTGCTCAGCATGTAATACTAGCCATGGCCACTGTCTTAGGTTCAGTACAACTCTCTACTGACAATAACTGACCCCAGAGATCCCGGAAGGGAACCCGAGTGGTGGACCCCAGCCAACATGCTATTGATGACCTATCATGAAGGTAGGTCATTGACAGTGAAAAGTAGGATAACCCCATTAAACTATGACAACATGTTCTCTTTAATCATTCACTTACTGACTGCAGGAATAGCTCTGTTCTGTAGACTGTATCAACATTAGGGAAAGCCACACATGCAGGTTAGGGTCTCTTTTACACAGTGGTTTTATTTTTGTGCATTTCCATCTTAGGGTTCCATAGGAATCACCAAAAACAGCATTCTGCATGGAATCATAGGCTTGAGACTAGGGCTACATGGTGATTTTGGCCATAACGGTTGTTGTGTGACCATAATCACTGTGTGGCACAGCAATATTGCACTGCTATTGAACTCAATAGATTCACTGTGCAAATTCCAAGTATAATGTTGTAACAACCTGAAATTTGCACTGCAACTTTATTGAGTTCAATGGCAGTGTGATGTTGCCATGCTACACAGCAGTTTCGGACATGTGATGCCCATCATGTCCTAAATCTCCATGTAGTTCTAGCCTAAATGTGACTTCTTTGGTCTCCCTTTGACAAGGTTTCTATTGGTTTCAGTTTATATTGGAGAATTGAATAGCATAGTTGATCACGCTTTTCTGTCCTCCCAAAATGCTGGAAAGGAATAGAAACCATGTCAAACAGAGACCAAAGTAGTCACATTAAAGTCTATGGTTCTAACCAACACTGTTTTGATGATTCCCATGGAACCATGATATGTAAACTGGGGACATAGCAAAAATAAATGTGTGAAAATATTACATATGAGCCTCCTCTAGGGAATACAGAAATAGTTACTTATACAGTCTCATAAGGCTTCTGCATGGGGGTGATATTGATCTTTGCATAGTGTTTTTTTTTTGTTCTGTCACTCTATGATAATATTAGTCAGACACTATTTAGTGGTCATGGTGTGGTGGTATAACTTGGACCTTGTATAGTGGTATAATTGGTAATATTGGTCTTTGTACATTTTGTTCAATAGACAGCATGCAGTTAAAATGTAATCACTGTGTGGAGGTAATGTTTATTCCTGGTATTTCTGTAGCTTTATTATACAATGAATATCTGTTTTTGGGGCACCGGAGGTGGGCTTGTGCCCCTGATCTTTTAAGACCCAAGCAACACCCCTGAGTATTGCAGTATATTGTATTTTTACAGGCATTCTATTAAGTCTTACCACAAGCAGAGTTTAAAAGACAAATATATGTAGTAGTCCTGGGGCCTCCTTAAGGTCCCAGGTTGCCAAGGCAAATAAACGGCCAACCATAATCTTGTCATAGGTTAGCCATTCAGGTGACCGTGGGAATTCTCTCCCTCTGTCAGAATTCACAGTGGCATCTAAAGAGTTAACAGATTTGAGCTGAGTTATCTCCAAAAGAGGCTGTTGCAGCCGGATATCAGCTGTCAAAAATGCCTACCATATATGAAGCGGGCTTGGCTCTAGAGCCCGCTCCATACAAACCCTGTGCACATCCAGCTTACATGTATGTCATATGTCACCCAGTGCTTAAGAAGCATTGAATTTCAGACCTATTTAGATGGGAAAAAAACGTATAAAAAAGAAAATGTATTAGGCTGGCTTCACATTATGTTACTTGAATCCATTGTTGGTTCCATCCTGGGTTCTGTCATCCATGCAGAAAACTGCATACGAGCATAAATCAGGATGGAACCTGGACAGCATCATAGGGCTGAATACATGAAATGGAGACCTTGTTGGTTTTCGTCTTATGGTCTTAGAGAACAGTGCTATTCTATCCAGTGTAAACTATTGACAGAGATGGAAACTCTATATGAGACGGAGGCCAAAGAGGCCTCCGTCTCACATATTCACCCCCATGGTGCCATCCACGGTACATCCTGGTTTCTGTCCCTATGAAGTTTTCGATATCTAAACCGAAAACTAGGATGGAAGCAGTGCTGGATTCATAAAACATAATGTGAAAGCAGTCTTGCATACAATTTTTGCTGAAACTTCAATGGTATTTTCTATATGTTATTATATTTCTATCCCTGGTATTTGCATACATAAGCATCTTTTTAAATGTTTCTATATAAATAAATATCTTGAAATGAAATATAGCTGATTTATACCTTTCTGGAGCGAAATTATGGATGAGAATAATACTACTTTCAAAATCAAAATTCCAACACAATGGACACTTGATTTTTCTGCATATTATTAACATTTATTTAAATATGTTACACTGCTGTAAGTGAAGGAGAAGTGTTTACATTAGCAGTTATTTAAAAAGCGGTACAATTTATGAGAAATAACATTTTTTACAATTCAGGGAATTCATTCACCTTTTCATTATAAAGAGATGATTTTCAAAACTGGAATTAATGGCCAATATTCATTTTTTAGCATAAAAAGTGTGATTCTTATAGAGCACTAATAGACAGCAATTTCCCCTTGGCAGACTCTAGGGTTTTTATACACTTTTTTTCATATTTTGAGCTTATACTTATTTAACCGAATATATTTGCTACAGTTTCTTGTTTTAGATAAGTAACCAAAAGCAGTTTTGGATAAGCGGATGTTGATGATAACAGATAGCACAATGATAGAACTGCAAAATTATTTTTGGTTTTCTTATGTTTTGTTTGACTTTTTGTCTTTTACACCCAAAAATCCAGACTGATTTTTTTTCCACAGCATTTCAATGGGGTTATTTGTGCCAGACTTTATGTTTTTCACATCCATCAGAGGAAATTATTTTTAAGGTCCAACCTCCTTTTTTACAGAACATGCACATGCTATCCTGGATACCTCAAGAAAACTAGCTGTACAACTCCATATAAGCATGGTTTTATGAAGGGTCGCTCCTGTCAAGCCAATCTGATGAGCTTCAATGAGAAGGTAAGTTCTAGGACCAGACATTGTATCTTGTATATCTTGATGTTTCCAAAGCGTTTGATACTGTGCTGCATAAAAGTTTGGTATATTAAATGAGAATGCTTAGTCTGGGTGAGAATGTGTGTAAGTGGCTCAGTGATGGAAAGCAGAGGATGGTTATAATGGTGCATACTCTGATTGGGTCACTGTAACTAGTGGGCTACCACAGGGATCAGTATTAGGCCCTCTTCTTTTTAATATATTTATGACATTGTGGAGGGATTGTGCAGTTAAATATCAATATTTGTAGATGACACAAAACTATGTAAAGTGGAATCATAGAATGGAAAAGTTGGAAGGGACCTCCAGGGTCATTTGGTCCAACCCCCTGCTCAATGCAGGATTCACTAAATCATCCCAGACAGATGTCTCTCCAACCTCTGTTTGAAGACTTCCACTGAAGGAGAACTCACTACCTCCTGTTGCCCTCATTGATCACCCTCACTGTCAGAAAGCTTTTTTAGTTTCATCCCATTGCTTCTAGTCTTTCAATGTGCAAATGAGAATAGGGCCGATCCCTCTGCACTGTGTTAGCCCTTCAGATATTTGTAGACAGCTAGTAAGTCTCCTCTCAGCTTTCTATTTTCAAAGCTAAACACTCCTAGATCTCATTTCCCCCTAAAGTGAGGAAAATTGGCTTCTACATCGTTTTTTTTTGTTGTTTTAATTCCTCTGGATCAACATTGGGGTGGGAAATATGATTAACTAGATGGACATATGTATTTTTTAAGCCTTATACACACTATGTTACATATGCACCCATTATTTGCATTGAAATGTATCTTTATCCATTTAGTCGCCGCCGACTTTTGGACACTCTATAGATCAGCTCTCTTCACTTGATTCTACTTTTTACTGCTTCTTTTATCTCAATCATTTTCATGTTGGTAGCAGATTTGATAGTATCAAGCCAGTGCATTCTTTGGTCATTAAGTCTTCCTTATTGATGTTTCTAATGAATTAACTTGCAGTATGTGGCCAAAGTACGACAGTCTCTGTGTAACAGTCCAGTTCAGATATGGAGCCTCTTATTGCAACCAGTGCTGGCAGGTAGCCTGGCCAGGGGAAGCCAGAGGTCGGTACACAGGAACAGCAATGGTATTCAGAGATGCAGGCAGGTAGCAGAGCTTGACTAAAGGCTGAGGGCACAATAATCACTCAGAGGAAGGAGGGACAAGGCCAGGTTTTTGTAGTGAGTCCAATCAAGGAACAGGGTGGAGCTAATAAAGAAAACAGGAACAGGAGCAGGGAACAAGTACAGGATTCAGCAGAGGAGCTATACAGGGAGCCTGAATAGCTCAGCAGGGAAAGCTGTCATCTGGAGCACAGGAGTTCTTGGGTTCGAGCTCTAACACTCTTTTTTTGTAATTTTGCCATCCAATGAAAACTTTGGTTTGATGTGGTCAAGAACTGTTTTGTTCATGATCTTGGTAGTCCAATGAATTCATATGAGTATCCTCAAGTACCAAAGTTCAAAGGCATCGATCTTCACCGGCCTGTTTTCTTCAGTGTCAAAATTGTGATTGGGAAGATGATTGCATTGGCTATCCAGCATTTCATTGCAATGCTTATGCCTTTGTTTTTCCAGATCTTAACCATAGTTAACATTATGCTGCGACCTAGTGCGATTTATTTTATTGTGGGAGTCCATTGCCGTTGATCTTCAATCCAAGGAAGGTGAAATCTTTTGATTTCATTGTTGATTTAAATTTTTTTCTGTACCATTACTGACTGTTGTCATAATCTTGATAGTTTCTTTATATTCAAGTATAGCCCTGCTTTTTCACTTCCTTTTTACCTTTCTGTTGCTCAAAATCTTGACTTTCTGCCAGCAAGGTTGTATCATCTGCATATCTGAGATTGTTGATGTTTCTTCCATCGATTTTGACTGTGATGTTAAATTTGTCTAAACTGCATTGCCTAAAGATCGCCTCTGCATGCAGGTTGAACAATCCAAGGGATAAGATACAGCCTTAGGGCTCAGCCACATGGGCGTATCCAGGCGCCGATGCTCCCGTGTTACTGCACAAAGAAGACGGACGCAGCGCAGGTGCAGACAACTCTCCGCACTGCCGGAAGAAAGAACACATGACCGGCAATGTCTTATCCTGCAGTAACATGGGCGCATCGGTGCCCGGATGCGCCCATGTGACTGAACC
This sequence comes from Eleutherodactylus coqui, assembly GCF_035609145.1. Lineage (NCBI taxonomy): Eukaryota > Metazoa > Chordata > Amphibia > Anura > Eleutherodactylidae > Eleutherodactylus > Eleutherodactylus coqui. The sequence goes on from NC_089839.1 coordinate 71,785,691, forward strand.
CTTTACTGTATGCCTTTCATAATTATGGACCATTCCATGTTATTGTTGGAGGTCTTAACTGTAGACTCTTGGTTTGCATAGAATAACTCAATAAGGTGCATTGAAAACTTTACTATTATCATTGCGCATACATGACATATTATCAATTAGGAAAAAATAGCATGTTTGTAAATTAACTCATAAAAAGGGACCCTAGTGGAATGCAATTGGTTTAAAAAAGGATAATCTTCTGCTGACTATTTGGGACATATTTTTTCAAAGCTTTGGCCCACTGGAGGATTATCTGGTAGTCTGGTGGGTCAATCTGACCCTGGATCTGCAAAATAATTTGTGGCACTTAATTTCCATGTAAAAAGGGGGAAAAGAAGCTAATGTTAATTTTAAAACGGTAACCATTTTTTTTTATTTTAAAGGGCAGAAAGAAAATCCCTCAACATGCAGACAACCCGACTGCTAAATGGAAGAGCAAGTAACACATGTGGAGGACACTGATGAGACAGCCACTCACGCACCTTTCTTATATGGAGGGAGTAGATGCTTAGTGTTTATTCCTACATAAAAGTGTAAATGCAGGGTGTCAGGCCACATGGCAAACCATTCAGGCAAATACCCTATTACTGACGCCATATTGGAATCCAGTGGGTTTACCTGCAGTTCATAGGTAAACCCCACTGGCACTGGTCCCCTGGGCTCCCCCAGTGTTCAAAACTGCCCTGCATGTTATTAAATATACAAGGTATTGGTTAATATTTTGGCCAAAATACATGAGCTCACAACCCATGTGGCTGTCTCATCAGTGTCCTCCACATATGTTACTTGCTCCTCCATTTAGCAGTCAGGCTGCCTGCATGTTGAGTGATAAGTGGTGTTCATACCTGCCCTCTTGCTTCAGTGTGTCAGTAAGTATATGGCCACTTTTTGTTATTTTTATTTCTTTTATATTTTTTTCCTTTCTGTGATTTTTAAAATTTAATTGCATTTATAATACAATTAATACCAAAACAGTATATATAATATATGTAGTACTACTGCAAACCAAAATTTAATCTTAGCAATGAAAGCTCAGAAATCATGATATTCTGACAGATATGCATTATATCACACCAAGGGCATCCACATATAAAAAAGCATATTAATAGAGGAAATGGACACTAATCCTGGATTACCCTTACCTCACATATAAGATAAGCATAGGGTCAGCCCTGAGAAGGGTGTCCCTGTGCAGGAACCTATCCCCGTCAGATGCCCTATTATACTCTAATGACTAGAATGTGGACCTAGATGCAAGCATGATGTAAAAAATTTATCACTGCTTGTGATCACCTATATTGTGAAAGATCCAAAATAGCTAAATCCAAAATAGATAAATTGCTATGAATTCCTATTACCCAAATACCATGTCTAAATAACATAACAAATAGATCTTCATGCGTATATGGCAAGGATATTCACAACACTAAAGTCAAGTATAGTAACCTGAAGTTGTCACTTCATAAACTGTATAATATAGTTTAGTAAAACTAGTATTTTGTAATATGGTTATGTTCACTTTAGGAAAACTACTAAAATGTAATACGTGATTGTAAACCATAGCATAGGACTAGGATGTACACTATGACTGCACTTTTAGGTTCCTGTCTAGCCCCTAAGCTCTATAATCATGGGAGTACACAGAGTCCATATCTGGACCCGCCAAGTTCTAGAAAAGTCAGTTGTGGTTAGTTAGTTGGTGAAGGAAGCACATAATGTGTAGTAAGTAGAAAGAAAGTGTTCAGTGTTAGTGAGTAGAGAGTAGTAGGAGTAGGAGTAGAAAGTTCACTGTGAGTGTAAGTAAGTAGTGTGAAGATTAGTCAATATTCAGTGAAGAGTGTTAGTAAGGGAGTAACAGTTAGTACAGTGGTAAAGGAGAATTGTAGCTAGAAGAATACGGAAGTCAGAACAACAAGAAAAATGGATAAAGGACAGCCAAACAGAGTTTCATCTGAGTTTTACTATTTCATCCCTACCCCAACTCCTGGAGCTCCTTTTCACTTCAAAACATGCTACATTGCCCTTCAGGAGTAGGGACCATAACCACCATCAACTTTGTTTGTAGCATGATTGGGTGGGACTACAATCACCAGCTGCCCCTCAGTCGGGAGTACTACGAACTGGCATCCTGAACTACAACTTGTTGCAGTCATTCTGAGACCTTCACCTTTCTTGCAAGCCAGACCAGGTTTTGGGTGTGCCCTTGCTTCTCCTGGAGCTGAGGGGTGTGGTAGTTGCAGGAGTGATGTCAGTCAGCACCTGGTGCTGAGTAGCTCTCCCCTACTTAAACAGTGCTAGCATTGACCCCTGTGCTGGTCAATGCTTCAGTTGCCACTGGACAGCGACGGAGGAACACATCCTGGCTGGAGCTCCTCTATTCTAGCTAAGTCCTTTTCGGCTTTATTTGGTTATTTGTTTTCCCTTTCTTTGGTGCTAGGGCTCCCGGGTAGGGACTTGTCAGTGGCCCAGGCATGAGTGCAGGCTCGCACCCATCGGAGTGATCGGCCCGCTGAGTAGGCAGGGCCCCCTCCCGGGTTAGGGGTTTATAGGGAGAGAACTCCCCTTAGTTTTATGTTTCTTTGCGCGGTTGTGCCTTTTTCTTTGTTTTGGAGGTTGCACTCCCAGTGGGACGCAACACAACTATCATTATCAAGCTGGATGAGAGTCAGAGTACATTAGCCACTGTGAACACAAGCTGATTTCCCAACTCCCACTTGCTACACAAGCAGGTGAGTATAAACATAAACCATATAGGCCGCCTGCAGATGGCCAGGTCGGATCCGGCTGCGAGAATTCTCGCAGTGGGACCCGACCCGAGTGTCTGCAAAGAGCAGCGTGGGCATTCACCCCTACTGAATACTTTTCTTGCCGTATTCTGAAATATAAGTACATATGTGCCGTAAACATAGGCAAGTCAATATGAATATAACCTATATGGGAAGAAATATGCCAATAGGTATTTACAACGATCCACCACTAATCCTCTTCAAATATCCTTAATCAACATGTAAACCTTGCTGGAGGATCTTCTATGCAGATGTGAAAGTATTAAGATGATTGTTACACTTGTCATCCACGGGCTAATACAACTTTAAGTCTGAAACTTTTAAAAGCAGCACAGACCTGACTAAGCTATTCTTGGTAGTGTGGGATTTGGACATTCCCTTGAGACCATGTTTGGTCATTGTGTTCGCATTCCTTTACTAGGATGGTTTGAGCAATGAGTCACATAATTATTTATTAAACAGAAAGGTAGTTCCCCATAATAGGCTTCTATACTCTCTTTGTCTGCTCGCACTATAAAAAAAGTTACAACTGAGCTGGTCTTTCTAGAAAGAGCATAGCAGTGACTTTACACAGTTGATGTCGCTTGTTCTTTCTTTGATGATCGCCGTTAATTAATTTGGAGACATGCGAGAACTCGAATCCCGATAACCTTATTACCAAATCTAAATTTAAGGGGTTCCTCCAACACTGACAACATCAATAATTACATATATACAGAAATCCCTCTCTGCAGTTCACAAGCAATGATGTAATAAGATTTTATAAACACCTGTCCATTTAATCCCAATTTTCCTTTGCAATGGTTCATCAAGAGTAAGCTGAAGCTGCAATGATATGTATAAACAATAAAGGTGCTGATATGAGCAACCTCCTGGGGGAAAGCGAGCTATGCGCTCTACATGACCCTGGTATTATATGGACGCCATTATCTTACAGTCTGGGCTCAAGTAGAGATCATAGCTTGCAAAGATCGTGCATACAATGATGTCACAGAACAGAAATAGTTATAAAGTGATGTCACAGCACAGGAATAATAAACCTAATGATATCACTATGTACATTATCTCTGTACTGTGATATCACAGCATTGTTCTTTCTTGATTTCTCACTGATCTCCTTTCTGATTTCTTTGCTTCCCTTTCAATACTAATTGTACCTTACCTCAGAGTAGAGGCAGACCCCTTATTTGTTGTCCACCAAATAGATTGTACCCTAGTAGTTAAGACCATTGGGTAAATATATTAGACACACAAAACTATTACCTGTAAAAAAATATACTAGTACTACCTGCTACTACTATTACAATATGATGCTAAAGCAAACCTGTCATCACTGTTTTGTTGGCTTGATAGAGGGTAGCAAAATATGGTGACAGATGCGCTAACTTCAGTGGTCTGTCACTTGTGTGTTAAATTTAAAGGTTTTTTTCAGCTGTAAAAGATTAATGACCAATCCTCAGGATAGTTCATCAATAGCTGGTTGGAGGCGGTCTCATGGCAATACCATGGCAGACAAACTACACAAAGTATGGAGCTACTTGCTGTCTCTATACACTGTGACAGTGGCCCGGTGAACATTTGCTCATGGGGCACCCCTGCTGATGAGAAATTGGTGACATTTTACAGTTTGTTTTTTCTATTTTGACCATAGGTATATATATATTTTTTTTATTATATGAATAAAAGTTATGTGCTATAGGTATCACTGGTTAGTGACAGTTACTAATGAAAGTAGTTTTACAGAACTTACTCTTTATTCCTGCAGCGCACTGCTAGACACCAGTCAGGATTATTCATTAGCTGCCCATTCCTCCGCCCACCTGCTGTGATTGACAGTTTTCTCCCTGTGAACAATAATAGAGAGAAAACTGTCAATCACATTGGGCGAATGGGGAAAGTGGCAACTCATGATTAATTGTGACTTATCTCTGGCAGCATACTGCTGGCTTCAGGAGTACTGCAAAGTTTTCCAAAACTACTTAACATTAGCAAATAAGTGGCAGCTAAAATCAGTTTGTCTGTCAATACTTTGTTACCCTCGTAACAAAAATGATGGGTTCCCTTTAAATATACAGAACAAAACATTTAAACAAAATAAAAAAAATAGCAAAAATTCTTCAGGGGTTATTTGCAATAGATCCAGACCATTAATTTCAGCTCATTGTCTGTTTGAATATTCTGTTTGTTTATTCTCTGCATCTGTTATGCGATTTCTTTTGAAGTGAAGAGAAGAAGCAGAAAGACTTTACAAACAGGTCATTTGTAAGTACAATGCATGTATCACTGCCAATATTATTCATTAATATTATATTGGTTAATAATAAGTTATTAGAAGGCCGCTGCATGTAAATAACATGTTACAGCTCGTAATGACATTGTAGAGATTTGTGTTTTTAAATGCACTTTGAATCATTTTAAATGGCCAAGGGGAGATTTTGCAGCATTAAAATTACAGTGGGTGTATAACTAGTTAGTTTTCAATATATTCTGCTCATGAATAATTATCACCCAGGCATGTCCTACAGCAAGTACAAGCTGTCACTTTGCCAAAATATTTAATAATTTAAAAATGCATAAATTCAAATCATTGCATTTAATGTACCATTCAGCAAGAAATAATATACACATGCATGCAAATCAATTTTTTTAATATTCTTCTTTCTTATTCAAAAGAAGTTTGAAACAATGTGTTAGACTGTGCATTTCTACCATATTGCACTTTTCTGTAGTAATGGAACATTGAAAAACTACAACATGGTTAATTAATACCATTATAAAATGGCTACAATAAATAGGTAACTTGAATCGAATCACTTAAAAATATAAAACTTAAAAAAGTTTTTTCATTTTATGTAGAAGTATCTTGATCATTGCATAATAAAAACTTCGGTAGCTTTATTAAATACATAGTTGTTCATGCTTCTCAACTTAGGGGATCCCACAAAAAACTTAAGCCTCATGAGGTAGCATTGAAGACTGTGGTGGTGGAGAGTTAGCATGGAAGCAGTCTATGTGAGAGAAGAGGCATGGAGGGCAGTCTGTAACAGAGGATGCAGGGTGAGCAGCCTGTGTAACAATTGTGACACTATTACTCTGTGTGGGCACTAGTAGTATGTGGGGTATAAGCTGCGGTACTATTACTTTGTAGGGTACTAGTGTCACTAGTATCAACTGGGGCACAACTAATGTTTGTGGCACACTATGGAGAATTATCTCCTTGGCAGCACTATCTATTTAGCACCATTGTTTTTAGATGTTTTTGGTGGGTAACTATAGTTATAACAACATTAAAATACAATATTTGGGAACAGCTTATTTTGCCAGGGAAAGCTGTTGCCAATCATGCATTTCCGCTGCAACGTTGGCTGCAGGAGGAATGTAGTACTGCAGGATGGTGATCCATGTAAAAATAGAGTGGCTCTCCATTCTGGGTCATGGAAGTGGGTCTTGAGTGAGGGAAATTCATACACCCTGTTAGAGCAAATGAACAGGGTTTAGCCTCTTGGCACAACCTATTTCAGATGAATGAGACTGAATTGTGGTATCCGGCATAGCCTTAACCTGCATAAAAGAATTAAGGGGAGCTCAGTGGAGTATTGTGTACCCTTCACTCAACTGATTGGCAAGTGTATTGCGAGTTGGATTCCCCCCAATCAAATAGCAATGACCTACCTAAGGATATTCCTGTGTTGGAAAACAAATTTCAGCTTTCCAAATTTTACACTCATTGTCAAAAAATTAAGCACCTAGAAGGTGCTATCGGAATTGAATAAAACTTTCTATGTGTGATTGTAACATTGAGATAAGTACGTGATTACAATATCCAACCAAAAGGATAAGTTATTGCAGAAAACTAAACACTTAAAGAAAGCCTTGAGTACCCTGCTGGGCCACCTCTAGCTTGGATACAAGATGTGATATGGGTGGGCATGCAGGCATATGGGTCCCGTATGGTATCTTGCAGTATATCACTTCAAATTTGCTATAACTGAGCTTGGCTGCAGAATGGCTGGAACATATCTGTGAGCTATGACTACTAGGGGTGATCGACCGTCAATTGCGATGGCCCCCCAGACCATCACTCCAGCAGTGGCGGCAGTGTGCCACTCCACAGAAAAGGCAGGATTGAGGTGCTCACCCCTAAGTCTCCAGACATGAACATGGCTGTCTTCAGTGCCCAAACTACACCTGGATTAATCACTAAAGACAACCCAGTTCCACTCTGCAGAAGTCCAGGTTCGTCATTCACAACACCACTGCAGTACATTTAATGGGAGCTATGCGTCCAAATATTCTTCAGCCAAGTGACTGGAAGTAGTTCAGACAGACACAGGGCCTATAGCAATGGTGGCACCTGCCTTTGGATGGCAGACAATGAAACAGTTGGAGCTGCTCGTGCTTGTCAGATGATCAGATGATCCTCGGGTGATCAGTCGAAGGTATCCTGAGGCCGGTTGTGTGTGTGCCCTCACGCATCCACTGGTTTCAACACCTCCTAACAATCTGGTCAGAATGGCCAAAGTGGTGGGCAATTTATTAATACGATCTTCCAACATCTCGTATTCCAATAATTCTCCCCCTTACAAACTCTGTTAACTGGGTGAAATCTCTTTAATTGCGTCATAGAGGCGTCTAGTGGTCAACAAGCTCTACATAAGCAGAAAAAGAGGTAACTACACACAAGTAGCCTCTGAGAGCCTTTTCATAGACCAAAGGTGAAAACCACTTTTAAGGCCTCAGGTGGCAAGAACATTCATTCGAGATGTAACTGCATGTAGAGTTATGCAGCAAAACAACAACTTTTTTTTTTTTTACTATGAGTGTATATTATAGAGTCAACCAATCACAAGAAAGTAGCAGTGCTATGTTGCACTACAATACACAGTGCTAAAAGGTATTGATTAAAAGGCAAGTTCAACTCGTCTACATTTGTATGTCATACATTATTCTTTTAATATTCCTCCAAATGCATTGTGTTCCTTTCTTCACTGCATTTTCGAAAGCAAAGACTTTTGGGTGAAAGGAAAATTCATTTCAGTTAGGATTATTGCTCCATATTAAAGAAAGTCATATATATATATATATCTTCACTTCTCAGCTGCATGTAAATTGTAGATTCAACTGTTTACTATCAGCCTCAGATATACCATCACCTTATCAGTGGACACTGTATTCTTGTGATCAGAGTCTGAGCATCTGGCTTTTCCCAGTTCCTGACATTAGCACAGACAACAGAATCAGTGGACTATTGAATGCAATTACAGTAAGCAAGGCAGACAATAAAGATTGATCATTCCTCCTCCTTTTATCACACACAGAAACTAGTGGGGTTTAAAGCTTGCCTTGAGCGGCCTTTGTTTAACAATGATTGAAAATATGCATTTGTGTTGGTAAAACACTTGAGCTTGTACCACTTAATTTATCGGACACATTATCAAATTAAATGAAAAGTGAACTGCCAAAAGCAACACTTATTATACATTAATGATGAATATTTATTTAGCATTGTTCCCATATCAAAGAGAAAACAGATTTTGTCTAGTTATCCACATTTTATGCTTCACTAGAATAACTCAGATTTTTACACATTTTTTTCCATGTTTATTAACAAATCTCCAAGCACAGAACGCACCATCGCTTTTTTGACTACATTTTAACAGGAAACAATGATTAATTACATGTTTTTGCTTCATGCTAATTAGTGATGTCAGTTGTTGTTTTTTCTTTTAATCTAAACTTTTCTTTATTGTTACATAATCTGCAGGGTTTGGATTGGTCAAGAAAATACTATGGACCATTCAGAAATTGCGTAAAATTTGCTTACCGTTTTAGGTATGCATCTAAAGCCAATCTGCTATGCAGACTTATTCCCTATAAGACGTTTGGAAAAAAATCATGAAATAATGAGCATACTGAGGATTTCAAAATCCCCAAACATACTCTGACAATAGGTGTCGCTGAAGAGGTATCTTCTACATTTGCATATTTCCCAGAGGAGAATGGATGGCCTCATAAGCCACCTATTTTCACAGGCCTCTCACTATTTAATCTTTTCCAATCCACTGTCTGACGTCTGAAGACATTATGACTTAAGGCTGTACAGCTCTGATGTTGGAAGACGTCCGTCGTGGTTCTCTTACTGTATATTGCCAGCCTCTCTGCTGTCGGAGCCTATCCAATGTGTCACCTCATGCAGTCCTAGCTTTAGCCAGCAGATAGGCTGTTGTATAATGGCAGAAAAAGAGTAAGCCCCCTAGGAAAACCAGAATACAAATTGGATTGGAAAGGGTTAAGCCAGATACCTACTGCACACGGATGAGGGGCAAAAACCTCGGAATAGCTGTCTGTGTATGTTTTTTTGCCTTTTGGTTTTCAATTCCTAGTCATTGTTCCAAAGACCTGTATAAAGAGTCTGACACTGATTTGCAGCAATGTTGCCTTCCAATAGGTGGTGTTGCAGAGCTATTGTTCCATCTTCTTCATTTCCATATATCCCAGAAGAGCATGGATGGCCTTATAAGTCTCCTCACTCACCTCCTAGGTGCTCATCGTAAGGAGAGATGGTATCATTCCCGACCAGAATCATAGGCCTCTCACTAGCCAAGCCAGAAACTTACTGCACACTGATGAGGAGCAAAAGCCCCGAAACAGCTGTCTGTGTATGGATTCTGGCTTTTGGTTTTCAATACCCAGTCATTTTTATAAAAACTTGTATAAAAAGTTTGACATTGACTAGCAGAAATGCTGCCTTCCAAGAGTGGCGCTACAGAGGTATTGTTCAATCTCCCTTATTTTCAGTTAATGTTGTAACAAGGCTAAGAAACTATATGTATGTAAAGTGGGTGAAAACTAATTTAATCGTAAAATACATTTTTTAAATTTGTAATTGCATGATTTAAATGCAGAAAGAGCAAATAATTTACATCTACAAGTTCTGGATGTGTCCTCCTTCTGCTGCTGGGCAAAGCTTTGCATGAAGGATGCATTGGTGCTCAGCAGCAATTAATTCATCCAGCATCAATTGTCCAATGGCCCTCATTATTCTTTGATGCAGGGTGATTATGTCATTCATAGGTGTAGCATAAACTATCTCCTTTAGCTTCCCCCAAAAGCAAAAATCAATGTGTCCTATCACAATATTAACTGGGACACCCTATACATACACACAAAAGAACAGAGAATTTAACCATGAGATGTCTTTGCCCTATTGTGGATATATGCTGTTTTTTCAGATGTGGAAGCCTGATGAAGAGGCCTAAGTAGCCTTCAAACGTTTACAGTGTTATTATTTTATTTGTTAGCCACTAAAAGGTATCATATCTACAATCTTATTTTGTTTTTACTACTGACAGCAATAACATTTAGCTTTTATAATAGAATTATATATTTTGTACCTGTTATGTGGAAATGTCAGGCACCAAGAATTGTAGCAACTCCACCCTAGAAGTGTCCAAATCACTTAAAATGGAAAGTTCAGATCCAGTTATTATGATAGTACTTCACTGGTCTCTAGTGATGGAGATCTCATAATAGTACCACAAGGGCTTACACCTAGAGATGAGCAAGTATACTCGTTTCGAGTATTTACTCGATCGAGCACCGCGATTTTCGAGTACTTCAGTACTCGGGTGAAAAGATTCGGGAGGCGCCGGGGGGCGGGGGGAGGCGTGGCGGCGCGGGGGTAGCAGCGGGGAACAGGGGGGAGCCCTCTCTCTCTCCCTCTCCCCCCCACTCCCCGCTGCAACCCCCCACTCACCCACGGCGCCTCCCAAATCTTTTCGCCCGAGTACAGAAGTACTCGAAAATCGCGGTGCTCGGGCAAAAAAAGGGGCGTGGCCGAGTAGGCTCGCTCATCTCTACTTACACCTACTAAAATAGTATCACAGCCCTGTTGATTGCAAAAAAATGTCAATGTCTGAAATCCAGAGCAATCATTTCCTGCACCATATACATACACACTGTCTATTTAGTTAGCATAAGCAACAGTGATTCAATTTCATATATTTTGATGCATATGACAGTGCTAACAGGTGCCCTAAAAAGAGAATGGTTTTGCACAGGCTCAGAATGGTGCACAGGGGAACAGGTGATTCCCCTGGTGGGCTTTAAGCCAGGAGTTGGCCCCCTATAATATATATTATTTTATTGCTGCTGCAATATGCTGTCTACTGTCCTAAATAGCTAAAACCAAGCAGTTTTCAATGCCAGCGTACCATTAACTGCACCTATTTTTTCAGGACAGTCCAGTCTCCCAATGAGAGACTCGGAAAAATCCCTAAGAGGATCAAAGTGATAATGATGATGATGATTATGCATTCAGTCACATTCAGTAGAAATCCAGTAGAAAAATATATTTTCATCTGCAAGCGAACTATAATGTTGGAGACTGATATTCCAGCAAGTACACAGCCCGATACATAATGTGACAGCTTCTCAGCACCGGCTCAAAACAACAATACGAATCTTTTGGAGTGGCCAAATCAGAGTCCAAACCTCAATCCCACTGAGAATTTGTGGCTAGACTTGATAATAGCTGGTCACTCACTGTTCCCTTGCAAGTGAAAGGAGCTCAGTTTTGCCAAGAAGAATATTGAAAACTTGAAGGATTCTTGGCCATTACTGAAAGTATTTCTACAAGAACTTGTGAGATCCTGATTACAGTTGTAGTGAAACCACATTTGAAACATTGAGTCAGATTTCTTATTACTGTCCTGAAGTTAAACAGGATAAAACTAGACTAGACAAGCAGAAACTGAACTATATAAAAATCTGGCTCATCTTCTTAGACAATTTAGACACTTTTCTTTTCCTTACATCTCGTCTTGGCACTATATTTACGCCTTTATGTTAGTACAATATCAGATTTAAACATTTCTTTTAAATTGGACCTTCAGATATTAAAAACAATCACAGAAAATGGCCGTTACTTACTGACTGAGGAGTGCATATAGATGCATCCTCCTCTCACCATGCAGGTAGCTGACTACCAAATGGAGGAGCCAATAACACCTGTGAGGGCACCGATAAAACACCCACTCACACTGCCTCCTGATAATGAGGGGGGTGGATGCTTGGTGTACACTCCGACACATAGTGGATACAGGGTGCCAGACCATTCTGATAAATGTAGTTCACCATGCAGACCAGCAACCTATTAATGACGCCATGATAATTCGGCGGGTTGCCCTGCATATCCATCAGTGAACCACATTGGTACTGCCACCCTGGGCTCCCCCTGGAGTCTTAATGCCACACTGCATGTGAATGATAGATAATAAATGCAAGGCATTGGAGGATGTTGGCCAAGATACATGAGCCCACTAACCACTTCACGGTTCCTTGCGTTGTAGTGGGTCCCTACACTAATATAAATGCATCACAGAAGGGGAAATCAAGAATTAAAAACAATCACAGAAATGGCCGTTACTTACTGACAGAGGACCTTCAGATATAAACTACTTTCCATGAATTAGTAGTACAAGTGAATATAAAAAACTGCAAAATCTGACTTCAGAAAAATGCTCCTTCCTTCATTTATCGGAGTCTTCCATCCCAACCTCCTTGACTCAATCAGAATTCTCTGGTTAACTCTTTACAGAAGAGAGAAGCATAGTGGCTATGATGTCTTTCATACACAGCATATGTTGAAGAGGAGATCCTGCTCTTCTATCTGTTTCTCTATCACTCCCTCTCACACACACATAAACAGAAGCAGCAGCATGAAGGACATTATACAGCAGTAAGGAGTAGTGTAGCTATGAATCCAACAATTGGCTGAGACAATAAAACATTTACTAGCCCCAACACTGTTTATGTATGTCTCTGTCTCTCTCTACAACAGCTCCCTCCTCCTCTCACCCTTCTCTCTGCATAAACTTCTATAAGCAACTGTAACCTGATCACTCAGTGAGTTAATAATCCATCTTTTCTCTGATACACTTATTTTATGAACAAAGTCTAAATGAGTGAACAGCACCATGCAAGTGGAGACATATTTTCAAATGTTATGGAGGGTACTGGATGCAAGATACATTTTACCAGTGTATATCTGTTTTATGGTTTTACATTGTTAAATGTAATGGCATTTAAGTAGACTGTATACCACTTGTGGGCTGTTGCTATTGGTTACCAGGACTTAGTATAATATACTGGAGTTTATATTTAAATGTATAAGGGTGCGTTCACACGAACGTATATCGGCTCGGTTTTCACGCCGAGCCAATATACGTTGTCCTCATGTGCCGGGGGGGGAGGCTGGAAGAGCCCAGGAGCAGAAACTCAGCTCCCGCACCCTCTCTGCCTCCTCTCCACCCCTCTGCACTATTTGCAATGGGGAGAGGTGGAACGGGGCGGGGCTAATTAACGGAACTTAGCCCCGTCCCTGTTTCGCCTCCTCCCATTGCAAATAGTGCAGAGGGGCGGAGAGGAGGCAGAGAGGGGGCGGGAGCTGAGTTTCTGCTCCTGGGCTCTTCCAGCCTCCCCCCCCCCCTGCACATGAGGACAACGTATATCGGCTCGGCGTGAAACCCGAGCCGATATACGTTCGTGTGAATCCACCCTTAGACCTATAAACCAAAAAAATTACTTAAGGGTGCTAATCATGGTAATTAGTCAAGTTGTATTACAGCTTATATAGTTAAATCCCGATAATATAACTAAGTCAATACAAATAACCATGCCTAAACACAGATAATATATGCATTAAATTGCATGTCTAGTTATGCTCAGTATATAAATGTATGTGTATATATATATATATATATACTGTAAAATCCCTGTTATTTATATCTAATTTTGCCTCGTTATAATGAATTGCTTACACAGTTGATATAAACACATATCTAGACTATTTTTCAACATAATTGCCTTCTCTGTTGAGGCACTTATCTAAGCAGAAGACCGAGGAATCAAATCCCTGCTGGTAAAAAGATTTATTCTATTCACATAGCTAATTTTGGACTTCTTTTTTTACTTCAACATCAGACGGAAAATGCAAGCTCTTAAGGTGTTTCTTCCCCTGAAAATCAGATGGTGCCAAGTTTAGGCTGTGAACAGTATGTTTCAAATCTTAACAATCCCTGTTTTTCTTAGACGTTTAAACTATGTCATGTGGGGGTTAGCAACTTTTCTGGTGAGGCTCCCCTTTAAGAACCATACAACTGCAGGCCTACAAAACTTCTACAGTGAACAATGGCCAAAATATCTTTTGATTGATGTCAATTTAAAAGACATAATAATCTTAGTGGTTTCTGTACAAATAAAGTGGTGACATTTGTCTTTTTCAACTAGGATGAAAAATTACAAATCATATAAGTCTTTTTCCAAAAACTATGGGGCACATTCATTATACTTCCCACACCAGTTTCTGGCATAAAAAGTAGCAAATTTGTGCTACCGGTGCCACCATTCACCAATTTTTTTTAAAAAGAAGGCATGGTTGTTAGAAGGAGCATGGCCACCCCGGATTGATACATTTATGTATAATTTACACCAGAATCTGGTATAAACTATACCAGAAAGGAATACCAGGTCAGATCTGACATGCATATCTGCATAGATGCACGGAGGAGCCGGGATGCACCAACTATATAAATATATGAAGAAGTGTTTGAAATGCCAGTCTTAATAAATCCCCCCTATAAATCAATCTGTGTACCTCCTCCTTCTCTGTAACACGTAACCCACAGATTGCATGTTCCACATGTTAGGTTCCCGGTAAAAAGATGTATAGTGCATTTTTCACTTATTGCTATCACTGCTTTAGGCCTTAGTCACACGGGCGTTTTTTCACGCGATTTGCGCATCGCATGACGGATGCGCATGCGCAAATCGCGTGACCGGCGCCGAAAAATCGGCCCAAAAATCGCCCGAAAATCTGCTCCTAGCCGCGTTTCATTAGAAACGGGCCGGAGCTGTCCAGCGCATTGCATTCAATGGAGCCGGCAATACAGCGGCTCCATTGAATGCAAGCGCTGCGGGCGTGCGCGGGGTTAATTGTCGGGAAGGGGTTAAATATATAACCCCTTACCTGCAATGCATCCTTAAATGTGAAAAAATAAAAAAAAAGGATGTACTCACCTGCTCCCGGCAGCTGGAGATCCCGGCGGTCGGCCTGCAGTGGGTGTGAAGGAGGTGTGACTCAGGCTTGCCCCTGATTGGCTCAGCGCTGAGCCAATCAGAAGCAAGTCTCAGTCACACCCATTCATGAATTCATGAATGGGTGTGACTGAGCTCAGCCTCTGATTGGCTCAGGCTGAGCCAATCAGGGGCAAGCCTGAGTCACACCTCCTTCACACCCACTGCAGGCCGACCGCCGGGATCTCCAGCTGCCGGGAGCAGGTGAGAACATCCTTTTTTTTTATTTTTTCACATTTAAGGATGCATTGCAGGTAAGGGGTTATATATTTAACCCCTTCCCGACAATTAACCCCGCGCACGCCGGCAGCCCATTGCTTTCAATGGAGCGGCTGTATTGCCGCTCCATTGAATTCAATGGGCAAACATCGTTCTTCTCTGCCACAGCTGTTCCAGCTGTGGCAGAGAAGAATGATTTGTCTTCTATATGTTCTCAATGGGGTCGGCGCTGCTGCCGCCGGCCCCGTTGAGCGCATATAGAGAAGAGAACAGGAATCGCAGATCGCAGATAGGTGCGATCTGCGATTTCTGTTCTCTAATTTATCGGACGAGCGCATAAAAAGCGCTCATGTGTCCGATACCATTGCAAAGCAATGGTTTTAAAAAGTCGCCGGACGCATGCGCATGCGCAAATCGCGGCAATAAACGCCCGTGTGACTAAGCCCTTAACCTGTCCTCAATACTCATGAGAACAAAATTTTGTTTGGAGACTATGCAGCGATATAGGATATAATAGAGAACTATTAACATACCAGCATCAAGAATGTCTATTTATGAATGATGCTTTATCATTTCTATGAAGTTCATATACTTGAATATTGCATTGAGAAGTATAAAAATTCGCCAAAAAAATACTAATGGTTAAAAAGTACAGTTTTGCCCCCCATAATTTTTAATGGCTGCTGTGTTTCTATGGAACCTGAATATTGTCACATAAGTGTTAATCATTGATATATTTCCGTTAGCAGCAAACTGCATATGGTACAGAATGGCATTAATGCTTTGTTAATGGTTTTACTTCAGATGAGTTATATAGGCCACAATTAGAGATGAGCGAGCATACTCGTCCGAGCTTGATACTCGTTCGAGTATTAGGGTGTTCGAGATGCTCGTTACTCGTGACGAGTACCACGCGATGTTCGGGTTACTTTCATTTTCTTCCCTGAGAAATTTGTGCGCTTTTCTGGCCAATACAAAGACAGGGAAGGCATTACAACTTCCCCCTGCGACGTTCAAGCCCTATACCACCCCCCTGCAGTGAGTGGCTGGCGAGATCAGGTGTCACCCGAGTATTAAAATCTGCCCCTCCCGCGGCTCGCCACAGATGCATACTGACATAGTTCAGGGAAAGTATTGTTGATGCCGGAGCTGCTATAGGGAGAGTGTTAGGAGTGATTTTAGGCTTCAAGAACCCCAACGGTCCTTCTTAGGCCATAGAAATCGCAGATCGCACCTATGTGCCTGGTCCCCGGCAGAGCATTGCTTTCTGGACGCAGTGGTTGAAATCCCCGCCTCCAGAAACACACGTGCCTTCAGCCAATCACAACCATTCAATGACATTATTGTCATTGGCTGTGATTGGCTGAAGGCACGTGTGTTTCTGGAGGCAGGGATTTAAAGCCCTTCGTAGAGAAAGCAATGCTCTGCCGGGGACCAGGAGGGAGCAACAGCCTGCAGGAGCACCCCAGAACGCCCGGTGAAGTGAGTAATGATTTTTATTCTTTGCTCCGCTGTATTCCCAGTGTATAAGGTGACAGTTGGGGGGTCGTCTTATACGCCCCGTCGCCTTATACGCCGGTATATATTTTTATTGTAACACATTTCTGGATGAATTGCAGGGAAGGGCTTATATATTTAAGCCCTTCCCGACAATTCATCCCGCGAACGCCGGCAGCCCATTGCTTTCAGTGGAACCTGCTGTATTGCTGGCTCCATTGAATTCAATGGGCAAACATCGTTCTTCTCTGCCACAGCTGTTACAGCTATGGCAGAGGAGAACGATCTTTATGCTGACAGTGCGGGGGGGAGGGGGCCCACTCTTGCCGCTATTGTGGCTTAATAGTGGGACCTGGGAACTTGAGATGCAGCCCAACATGTAGCCCCTCGCCTGCCCTATCCGTTGCTGTGTCGTTCCCATCACTTTCTTGAATTGCCCAGATTTTCACAAATGAAAACCTTAGCGAGCATCGGCGATATACAAAAATGCTCGGGTCGCCCATTGACTTCAATGGGGTTCGTTACTCGAAACGAACCTTCGAGCATCGCGAAAAGTTCGTCCCGAGTAACGAGCACCCGAGCATTTTGGTGCTCGCTCATCTCTAGCCACAATATGATAAAATGTTTAAAAAAATTAAAGGGTCTTTCCGGACCCACTGTAAGGCCTCAGTCACACGGGCGCATCGGCACCCGTACACCGGCGCCGATGCGCCTGTGTGACTGCAGGAAGAAGACGGACATACCTAAAGACGGCCATCTCTCTGCAGCGCCGGAGGAAAGAACATGTGACCGGCTCCATTTCCGGTCATGTGTTCTTTCCTCTGGCGCTGCAGAGAGATGGCCGTCTTCAGGTACGTCCGTCTTCTTCCTGCAGTCACACAGGCGCATCGACGCCTGTGTCCGGGTGCCGATGCGCCCGTGTGACTGAGGCGTAAATGGTTTTTGTCTGGCCAGAATTTTGCCCGTTAATAGGACTTGCCCTATCTTTCTTGTACATAGTTGATAAATACCAGGACAGGGCAGGACCTATCTTCTCATGTTTTTTTTCAAACTCGTGTGGAATGTACTTCATGCCATACATAGTTTGACCCCATGTTTCTATTTCTTCATTTTTATTGTTATGAAACAGCAAAAAAATTATTTGCTCATTTTTTATACATTGCATTTTTTCATTTTGCATTCTGATAAGTACAATATTATGTACTGGTGACTGCCTGATTATCATTAACATGAAATTTAATAGGAGTTTTTGTAATATGTTCTTGATCATTTTCTATCATGCCCTCGTCTGTAGGCCATTTGCCATGTCTTGGGGCGTTTGTGGCTACAAGTCAGTCATAATTTTCTTTGCTTCTCCACCTTTCCTTACCATTTCATTTCCGTTTACAGCACATCGTGTTCTCACTAAAGTGTCGGTTATTTCTTTTAACAGTTGAAATTGCTGGAAGTGATTTAACTGTCATTTAATTTGATTCCTCTCTTCTGACTGCGGAGAAATATGTTTAATGTACTGGAAATTATGTTAATAAGAAAAAGCATTATCTCATTTAATGAAATAAATACACAAATATTTCAAAATAAAATAAAGAGGCAATCTTCACCGTGGAAATGTCTCTTATGGTTTGCATAAAATAACAAATGGGAAAATTCATGAATATATTGAAATACAGTACTAACAAAAAAAGAGACCTGCTCTCTGGAAAACAGAGAGAAAGAACACTATCTGCAATGCATATCACCTAGTAATTTAAAATATAGTGCAGCAGCAACATTTGTCAGCAAGAGCTCCAAGCCTTAGATATATCAAAGAAAAGTGAAAAAAGGTACCATATCACATTTATATAGAAGACCAACATCTCTACATGCATAGTATAGTGTATCATTAATGTTTCTGTTAATTAACATAAAAAGACTGTCCAGGGGCAAAAAAATCATTAAAAAGTGGATTGCATTAAAATAACTCACCTTATTGCACTGAGAGCTCTGGCCCCTTAACAAATAATGCAGGAAAAACCATAGAAGACGTTGGGGGGAAGGCGAATCTATCAAATAGTTTTTTTAACAAGTCTATTCATGAATGAAAAAGAAATGTCACACGAGATGCAGGGGAATAAAATGAACCCCCCGCTAAGTATTGCATGCCTAAAATAGGAGGAAGTGCAGAGCCAGTTAAGAAGGATTAAAATCAACGGGCCCAGATGGAATACACCCAAGGGTTCTAAGGGAACTAAGTAAAGTGATAGATAGACCGCTATTTCTTATATTTATGGACACTATCGAGACCGAGGTTGTACCACTGGATTGGTGCATTGCCAGTGTGGTCCCAATATACAAAAATGGGTCTAAAAGAGAACCTGGTAACTACAGGCCAGTAAGTTTCACTTTAATAATTGGAAAAATATTCAAGGGGTTTCTGACAGATGCCATCCTAGAATACCTCAAGGAGAACAATGGAATAACTCCTCACCAGCATGGGTTCATGAGGGGTCGATCATGTCAGACCAATTTGATCAGCTTCTACGATGAAGTAAGTTCTAGGTTGGACCAGGGAGAGTCTATTGATCTCGTATATCTGGATTTTTCTAAAGCCTTTGACACCGTGTCGTATAATAGGTTGATATATAAAATAAGACAGCTCAGTCTGGGTGAAAATGTATGTATCTGGGTAAAGAACTGGCTCAGAGATAGAAAGCAGAGGGTGGTAATAAATGGTCCATACTCTGATTGCACCACTGTTGCTAGTGGGATGCCACAGGGTTCAGTATTAGGCCCCATTCTGTTCAATGTATTTATTAATGACCTGATAGAAGGACAACACAGTAAAATATTGATATTTGCAGACAATATGAAACTAAACAAGATTGGGCTGAAACATGACAAATTAAGTTCAATATTGATAAATGTAAAGTTATGCACATGGGCAGGAGAAATGGATGCTACCAATAAACACTAAATGGGGTACTGCTAGGGAAAAGTGAGATGGAAAAAGACCTGGGGGTAGTAGTTGACTGTAGACTTAACTAGAGCAATCAATGCCAGTCAGCTGCTGCAAAATTAAATAAATTCTTTGGGGGCATTAAAAGAGATATAGGGGTGAGAGACGAGAACATTATTCTTCCACTATATAAGGGATTTGTCAGGCCTCACATGGAATACTGTGTACAGTTTTGGACACCTCTGCTCAGGAAAGATGTTGCAGTGCTTGAGGGGGTCTAAAGAAGGGCAACTAAATTAATAAATGAAATGAGAGGACTAGAAAACCCAGAGAGGCAATCAAAATTGGGATTATTCACCCTTAACTCAAATGGCCTTTCAATAGGTGGCACTGTGGAGGATTTATTCCATCTCCCTTATTTGCATATTACCCAGAGGAGCGTGCATGGCCATTTCAGTCTCCTTACCTAGTTTATAGTTGCTCTCCCTAAGGAGAAAAGATAGCGTTTCTGACCCCCCATCCCAGGCCTCTCACTAGCAAAGCCAGATTCCTACTGTACACTGATGAGGGACAAAAACCCTGAAACAGCTGTCTGTACATGGAGTCTGGCTTTGCTTGTAATTCCCAGTCATTGTAACAAGGCTTGTATAAAAAGTCTGACTTTGACTTGAAGGAATGCTGCCTTTCAATAGGAGGCACTGTGAGGATTTATTCCATCTCCCTTATTTCCAGAAATTCAGAGATGATACAGAACTGGATACGAAGGCCGCGTGCTTGGCTGTTTTCCCAGTATCTAGATAACGACTGTATAACTATGTATATGACTAAAACTGCCTGAGGCGGAACTGCGGACATCACATATAAGGTTATGTGGTGGATTTGAGCCAATGAGACCATTACACATTCCTACTGACGTGAAAAAAAAGAGTATAAGACCCCATGTAATCTGTAATAAAGTGCGCAGTTATTTCCCTGTGTGAGGAACTATACCAGACCCCCGTGTGTGGTGTTTCTTCTTTACCGCCGGCAGCGGGGCATTGGGGTGGGACTGATTGGTGCTGTACGCAGAATTTCCCCGACAAATGTTTGACTTGATTTTATGCTTGACAAAGGCCCAGCCAGGGCCGAAACGTCACTGTCTGTACTATTTTATTATGGCGAAACAATAAAGGAGGCACCTTTTGGTGCTACATAAACTTTTAAATCCCTGTGTGCTGCTCTACAAGTGATTTCTTTGGATTTTCTGTGATGATGTTACCGTTATGTGAACCTTCATCTGCTCTGAGCTCTGCCCCTTTGATGATGTCACCACCATGTGATCACTCACCGGATCTTTGCTTCGCCCCTTATTACATGACAGTGACCTCATCACAGATCCTAAAGCAGCAGAGGTAGATGACAAATGTATGTAGCACAGCTGTGTGTGCTGTGTGTGACCCCCTTGTAGTAGAGTTGTGTGTGCTGTCTGTCACTCCCATATAGGAGAGCTGTGTGTGCTGTCTGTCATTCCCATGTAGCAGAGCTGTGTGTGCTGTCTGTCACTCCCATGTAGCAGAGCTGTGTGTGCTGTCTGTCACTCCCATGTAGCAGTGCTGTATGTTCTGTCTGTCACTCCCATGTAGCAAAGTTGTGTTTGGTGTGTGTGACTTCCATGTAGCAGAGCTATGTGTGGTGTGTGTGACATGCATGCAGCACAGCTGTGTGTGGTGTGTGTGACTCCCATGTAGCACATCTATGTGTGTGTGCAACACACATGTAGCAGAGCTGTGTGGTAAATGGTGCCACCAGAAACACTGGTACTATAATTTTCTAATAATTACTAGTTCATTTTGATAGAGCTGTATGATTCTTATTGAGGAGCAATGTCAGTCACTCTCTTAAGATAGTTGCAGAAATATATTTAAGTCTACGGACCTCTTTTGTGGGCTGAGGAATTTTTTTTCAAGAAAATGCATGTATTTTGACCTGAAAATCATTTTTTCAATAGGGTTTTCTTTAAAATTTTGCACTGTTTGTCTTCTGCAACTTCTACATATCACTGTATATAGACACTGCAGCCTATTTTAAATCTCAGTAAGGGATTCCTCAGTGTGCTGGATTGATACTTAGTTTTCAGCCCTTATATCACCTCTCTTGCACATTCAGGTTTATCTTCGTTGTGGACATAAATTAGCTGATAAATAATGGATTCACAAAAATTCTTCAACTGAACTTTAATCTGTGATTGCCCTTCGGACAGGGTTCACTTAAAGCGTTATAAGGACAACCCTAAAATTCATAGAAAGGGTTTGACGTGATCTAAAAATGTGGCTCTATGCAACCCCTATGCTTACAAATATTGGGTGAATGAATATTAAAAACATTGTAGCAAAGAAAATACAATTTGAAAGAGTAGAGGGGAATTTGTAATGCACTGTCTTTAACAAAACAACAATTTGATATTTTTAAGGAATTCTATGTTGCTTCAGTCTTACTTCCAATTCTTCTCAAACATATGGCAAGCAATCAGGTCTGCAATCACTGGTTTCATATTATGTAGAGCATGATTTCAGTATTATGCTATTATCCATCTGTTTCTGTAAGAAAAGACATGAACCTTTGTATAAGAGGTCAGTTGTTTCATTGCAAACTGCATTTGAGAACTTCATCTCTGCTCACTTGAGATCATTTTTGTGATTCACTTCAAACAACCAGCTCATCTTATATAGACAACTGACAGGTGAATCTGCAACAGAATTAGGCCAATTTAATCTTAGTCTAAATTTATATGTGGAAGCAAGGTGTTATGTGACTCTTTCCCCTGATCTTATGAAAAGACTCTTAGTCATTTTAAACTATGCACATCTAGGACAAGACTTGTGCACTGTTTTGCAAGCATGATGACTGCTCTTTGGGTAATAATAAAATATAGTCATTAAATGTATATTTTATGTGCAATGCATCAAATGAAAAAATAAGCAGATTTGCAAATGCTAAATATGATAGAACTTGGAGTATAAAGTGCTTACGCAGGCCTTTGTGTCTCCATGCTTGCAGACTATAAATAAACCTTATGTATAGTTTGACCCTGCAGCAGATGGAAGGGAATAACACTGGACCATACCCAGGGTTTGATTGCAGTCTGTTACCATGAAGACACATAGCTCAATATATATTAGATATTGTTATGACTTTGTGCACATTTGGATGATTTTTAATGGGAAAAAAGAGCATATATGTAATGAGACTAAACAGTTGCACACACCTTCAGCCAGGGTAGGTGCTAAATTATCTTACATGCTGCTATTTGCATCCCCTTATGCTGCAAAGTTTTGCAGTAAGGTGGTGTTAAACCCCCTATGAGCAATAAATGCACCATGCCTCTGTACAGATGCAATTTATCCTTTTAAAACCTCAAACACTCACTCAGCATATTGCACCTCTCCCAGCTGAGATGGATGGACCCCTGTCTCTAACTAATAAGTGAAAGGGGGCTACCCCTGCTGAAAAGCAGGGTGATCGTCCAGGTAAGGTCGGCCCCACTGTCTTCATCTGGGACCTGGCTATCCCTGATCAGTAACCTTGTTCCAAGTATATGGCAGCTGATGCGATGATGCTTGTTCTCCACACAGCATCACCGCTGGGTGCTGGAACACTGAGCCATGTCCCAAACTCAGTGAGTAATTTGTCCTCTATATATACTCTGTAACTATTAGCTTCAGTATGCTTGAAAAGGGACATTGATTGGCCGAAACACGTTGCATACATCTATAGACCACTTGTATGTGGGATTTTATTTGTTCATTCTGGTATTCAGAATAACAAAAGAAGATACACTTGATCCTGGTGAGGATGTGAATTCATGCAAGGAGTCCATATACAGTGTTTGAGAAACTATCCTGGGAGACCAAGGGTGGAGGTACACCTGGTGGTATATACCTAAAGGGAACCTCCCCCATTTTCTAACCCTTTGATCCTCCTATCTGAGTGCATTCGCATACATCCTAATGATCAGGAACCTTGAGAGATGCACTAAACACAGGACATGACACTGTTCACACACACTGAAACACAGAACAGGACTGCACATAGAGCACATATCTGGCCACCTGCACAGACATACCATACACATCACTATTTACACCTACATACCAGGTTATGCATACAACATAACAGGACTACCCCCAAGAGCTCTCATGCATACACATGGTCAACTATAGCCAGTCCAAGTGTCCTCACACCAGGGGAATAGAGAGAGTCAGCCACCGTGCTGACATAGGGAACAGTGTCAGGCATCACCTATCTGACACTCACACAAGACATAAGGTGTCTGGAGGTCACGCCTGTCAAAGGGAAGAGGGGGTCTGCATATGATACAGACAAGGACTATAGGTGTCCACACTGCCTTCAGGGGAGGAGAGAGGGACACTACAGACAAGCAAGCAAAGACCAGCTCTGAGTGGGCTCAACACAATGAAAAACAGTAAAACACTAAAATGACTAGCAATCTCTCACATGGTATTTATCTGCCACAAGCAAGGGGGATTGGCTGGTGGACAACACCACACCCAGCCAGCTCAATTAACCCCTACCTGCGAAGGTCTGCACAAGGAAACCTGTAGAACTACAGGTCCCAGAAGCACAACCTTTACAGGCAACTTTCACATCTACGACGGGGGTTCCCTTTCCTGCTTTGTTGTGGGAGCAGGAAAGGGGAATCCCCTGACTGAATGGATCCATCTTATGATTGAACCAAACAATGCCAAATGGAGCTCATAGACAATATTGGGGTTCAGTTTCCACTCAGCTGCTCAGCATTTTATCTGAAGTAAAAGCACTATTTTTAACCGTCCAACTGCGCTTGGAAAACATTTGGGTTCAACAGATGCATTGAGCAATCCATTTTAATTTTAGAGCACTTGGGTATGAAAGCTTATACTATAAATGATTGACTTCAGTGAACTCAATTTTGTGTACAGCCAGTCAACATCACAGATACCTTATATAAGCTACAAGCTTAAAGAGGTTATCTGCTTCACACTTTTTTTTAGCTGATTAAAAAGTATTGTTTAGTCTACTTACATATACTGGAGGGATGCTATACTTAATAGTACTTTATCACACCTTTCCATATTTTTCCTATCAGTCATGTGACCACATCGATGGTCATCATTGGTAACAACCACCAGTACTCAACATGACAGTGCTAAACACACACCACCTTATTGGTCAGCGTATCATTGCATGTGACTAAAATAAATCCCCATTTCATCAGTCTACAAAGAGGAATGAAGCACTGTGCTCAGCAGCATTGGAACCAGCAGAATAGGTTATCTGATCACCTGAGTGGCCAGCTCGAGTCTGATGAAAAGTGCTTTTAAGCGAAAACCTCTTTTAAGAATAAATATTGTTGAAGAAAAAATTGAAGACTTCTATGATCAGAACTCAAGTTGACAAAAGTTACAAAAAAGATTGTCATGACTCGCCAGCTGTGTCGGCAGTTCAGGCTCAGGGTAACACCATGATGTCAGCAGCAGCTCACATGAACCTCACACATACTCATTGGCATTTTTCTCTGCTGATGTGTATGGAAAGATTGGTTAACTGGGCGATTTGTGTATCCCAGCTGGCCAATCAGCACTAGTTTGTATGCATTTATTCTGGCTCCTTCTCACAGAGGATGCTATTATACTCTCAGTCTGAAGGTGTATATGGTCCAGTCTGAGGCTCTTAGTCCTGTCCAGTGTCTCAGTTCGGATAAGTCTACCTGGTATTGAAATGTTCTTACATCTTATTCCCTGCATATCTGTGACTCTCCTACTTGTGTAACATCTTACTGTTGTCACATTCCCTGTTGCCATGTAGGGATAGTCAGGGTGCCCCAGGTTCCTGCTGTAGGGTCACCTGCTTTTAGGTAGGGTTTTCTCATATCAGTAAGTTGGAGTCAGTTATGTAGTTCCCCACGTTATAGTTTCCTTATGAACAATTTTGTCTTATTAGCACTTAGTCTGTATATTATTCCATTAGGGACACAAAATTATATCCAGTCTGGACATAACAAAGATATACTGTTAGTATCCGGTGAATGGAGTGTAAATTTACGAAATAAGGGGTAAAAAAAATTCTAATAAAATCCTGAAAATTTGCTTAGAACTTTATATTACTTGTATTTGAGAAATTCCGTAGTTAAATTTCTTACTTAGTAAATCCCAGTTCTAGTGTTCTGAATATCCCCCAATTGTATATGTGCTGCTACCTTGATGAAATCCACATTTATACTAGGGAATAGAGGGTGAGGAAATGCTCATTCTATAGAGTACAGCCTAACTTAAATTTTTATCCAGTTCTCCCATAGTGCTAGAAACAGCCTTGGGCATATATTTAAAAAAAAATCCAAAAATATGGCTAAATCTAGATATGCATTAGTTATACTTTTCCGATTTAGATAAAATTATACATTACCTATTTCTAAAAATTGTGAAATTTAATTAAATACTATCTATACAGACTAGTTTACTTTTTTCTAAAATATAGTTCTCCAACAATGTGACTGCTGAAAATAGTATCCTACTGTTTAATTGCTACGTAATGAATCTGTTACACCTTTTTCTTGACACTTGCTGTATATAACTATTCATACTCCTTATTATAATAAATATCAAGTCGATGTAATGTCAAATCATCTACATTTATTTTCTGCAGAGAGTATTCACTTATTAATTGATTCCTCAGCAGTACCAGAACTTCCTTTCCATAATAGCTGAAAGCGTAAATTGTCCTAATATAGAAGGCATCATCTTCACGTTACTTTGACGAAGACTGATCTAAAATGATCTCGGAGGTCACAATACCTTTTTTCTAGGATTAGTTCAGAAACATTAAAATATCTCTGCAGACAAAATATTACATTATATCAAGCTCTGAAAGTAGCTGTCATCTTTATTTAATAAATATTTAAGGAAAGGCTACTTAAAGCAAATTGATTCATTTTATGCTCTG
Source organism: Eleutherodactylus coqui (assembly GCF_035609145.1). Classification (NCBI taxonomy): domain Eukaryota; kingdom Metazoa; phylum Chordata; class Amphibia; order Anura; family Eleutherodactylidae; genus Eleutherodactylus; species Eleutherodactylus coqui. The sequence continues at coordinate 71,812,271 of NC_089839.1, forward strand.
GTGAACCGTATTGGACTTAGTTAAATCTACACAATTATTTACACCTTCAACACATTTTGATAACAGTGACATTGATTAAATGATTCAAAATATACATTTTAAAATAGGTTTATGGATTGAAAGTTAAAGGGGTTGCCTCATAAAAATACATATGAGTGTAATGTATGCCATATTACACTTTTCTATGCACAGAGCTATTGACTAAGTGCTGCTTTTGCTCAGGTAGGCCTGTCCATACATCATTTAATGGTATTTAGTATTACATGTATGACCAAACTAACCTTTCTCTGACAATAACAGTTGATCATTACAAATCATGTCCTATGAGGAACGGTTAAATGATCTGGGAATGTTTAGCTTGCAAAAAAGAAGACTGAGAGGAGACTTAATAGCGGTCTACAAATATCTGAAGGGCTGTCACAGTGCAGAGGGATCAGCCCTATTTTCATTTGCACAAGGAAAGACTAGAAGCAATGGAATGAAACTGAAAGGGAGGAGACACAAATTATATATTAGAAAAAACTTTCTGACAGTGAGGGTGATCACTGAGTGGAACAGGTTACCATGGGAGGTGATGAGTTCTCCTTCAATGGAAGTGTTCAAACAAAGGCTGGACATACATCCGTCTAGGATTATTTAGTGAATCGTGCATTGAGCAGGGGGTTGGACCTGATGACCCTGAAGGTCTCTTCTAACTCTACCATTCTATGATACTATGATTAGACATTCCAGGAACCATGAAACAACCCCTCTAAATGACTATATAGAAATAATTTACCCATAATGTACATTTCTAAAGATAAACCAGTCTAAACCAACCATTAATCATATTACACTGTTTCCCCACCCATTTGTAACACTCCTGTACATGGGCAAACAAGCTTTCAATGATATGTTTGGGACCAATATCGGCCAATGTAAAAGGATTAGAGATGAGCGAGCATACTCGATAAGGCAAACTACTCAAGCGAATAGTGCCTTATTCGAGTACCTGCCCACTCGTCTCTAAAGATTCGGGTGCCGGGAGGGGGCGGGGAGCGGCGGGGGAGAGCGGGGAGGAACGGAGGGGAGATCTCTCTCTCCCTCTCTCCCCCCCGCTCCCCCCTGCTCACCGCCGCAACTCACCTGTCAACTGCGCCGGCAGCCGAATCTTTAGAGACGAGCGGGCAGGTACTCGAATAAGGCACTACTCGATTGAGTAGTTTGCCTTGTCGAGTATGCTCGCTCATCTCTAAAAAGGATCTTAAGGCTTGAGCACAATAATCTCGAAAGAAAGAAGTGAAAGGGCCAGGCTTTTATAGGAAGTTCAAGGGCAGAGATAAGCAGGAACACAAGAATTACTCCATGATCCTCTTTGATCTATTTCATTAGAAAGACTTAAAGGGGTTGTCCGGCCATAAACATTAGATCTCATTACTTCTGTTTGCCCATTTCCATGCACTTTGTAATATACATTGTGCATGGTAAATGAGGCAAACAGAAGTTATTGACTTACCTGTAGGGGTGCCCCCCCCCCCCTCCTGTGTTGCTCCTCGGTCTCCCTAGTTACGACAAGAAATCTTCTTTTCTTGTTGGGCCGGCTCCAGGTCTTGACGGGACGTCGGGGACGCGCTTCTCACTTCTGCTCTCTACTGCGCATGTGCAGTAGAGCTTCAGCTGCTGGGAAGCTCTCCTATGCCTGCAGGGGGCACGCGGCTGCTGGCATTTGTAAGGTAAGTGGACGGCCGGGCTCTCGCAGGGGGGGGGGGCATATGTATGTGTATGTGTGTGTAGGGCATGCTTGGTGCTACTTTCACTTTCAATAGCCGATGATCGTCAGCTATTGAAAGTGCTGCTAGAGATCACGATCTGCTCCTACAGCTGTGACAGGTGTAGCAGTAGATTATTTCATCTCCCCGGCATGTCCCCTCATCACTGGAGGCTGTGACACTGCTGTCCCAGTGTCCAGTGATGAGGGGACATGCCGGGGAGATAAAGGAATCTACTGCTACACCTGTCACAGCTGTAGGAGCAGATCGCACTGCTCTCCCTGCTCTCTCATTACTTTGAATGTGGCCAGCCGGCTGCTGGCTCCATTCAAAGCAGTGAAGCGTGCATGATGCCGGTCCTCCAGTCATGTGACCGGTGTCATCGGGAGCGCGCACTGAGGAGAGAGAGGCAGCAGTACATCATGGGAACTACCCAGCGGCGCCATCTTTGAAAAATCCTTCAGGCAAACTTTATAAGGTAAGAAAAGGAATAAAAAGGTGAGGAAAATATCGTTTTTCATGGTTAAAGCTGTAATGTGTGATGCTTCTCCACTACAGGGCATTCATTGGGGAAAAAAAAATCAGTTTCGCCGGCGGACAACCCCTTTAACCTTTGGAAAATTCGTGTCTAAATCCTAGAAGATCCTATGGCAGCAGAAACCATTCCAGGGTAAAAATGACTATGATTTTATATCTTATAAATACCACAACCTCTAGACCTCACTGGTATGCTTTTATATATTGAATTATGATTGATTAGATATTTGCATTAACATACAGATGATCAAAATCATATGTCACAACTTAGCTGATCAAATGTCATTCACCATATTTTCCTATTTTTCATGGAAACCTTAACATAATGTTTTTAAATTGAGGCTAGAAAAAATTTATGGTTGGGGAATGGACTAAAATTCCGAAAAATGACTCCATTAAATAGTATGGCGAGTCCAATGCAGCTGCTCCAGTCTCCACTGCTCTTGTCCCAGAAGCTCATGCAGTGGTCATATGCCGCTCATTGTTCCTGTGCACTAAGCCGCTAATTAGTGCCTTAAGTAGTCATGTGCCAATCCTGGCAGCATTACCACTAAAGTCAATTATTGGCTGCAGCGGTCACACGAAAATTGTACAGCCTGTAACTACTGCAAGAGAAACTAGCATGGGAGCAATAGGGGATGGGGCAGCTGTGCTCTGTGCTGCACTGAAAAGGCATTTAATGGGTGAGTGATATTTTTTTAATTCTAGATCATTCCTTGCCCATCTTTTTGTCTTAAGGCCTGTTTACCCGCAAAGACAATCTTTCAAACAATTGAAAGACTGAAAGTTTTAGCGATTATTTTGCATAAAGTGTTAGTGCACACTAATGTCCATAAACCCGTTATCATCTTCATTTGCGTGTAAAAGGGCCTCTGGGAGCTGTTTGCAGGGCCCTGCATGTGGGCTGGGCTCTGCATGCAGCTGCATTGTTCTCACCCTGGCTGCCAGCAGAATAAAGTGTAACTTTCCAGCTCCCATGGAGAAGTCAGCATGCGGTCTGTTGACAGATACTTTATCTGTCTGTGGCTGAACGATGGATTTTAAGTTCACCTTAAAATCATCATTTAGATGAAAAGTGCACAATGGTAATATTTACACATAACAATTATCGCTCATTTGCAGTCATTTGAACAAATTTTAAGTGGTAATCATTGCGTGTAAATGAACCTTTAGAAATCACTTTTAACCCATTCCAATGGCATTTTATCTTTTTGATATAAACACGCATTTATATAAACTGTACGCATCAAGCCCTCAATTTTTTTACCTGCCCACATTTTTACTTCTACCCTTCTTTTGAAAGCTCCTTAAACAATGTATTCAATCTGAACTGTCTAGAACACATCTAATTCCCTTTTTGATCACAGCCTGGATTTTAATCAGTGTATTCAACTGATTGTGAAATGGTCTTATGAAATACTTATCTTGAAACTATCACCAAAACCCTCATGTTTGATAGTAATTCCTCTAAACCAATTAAACCAATTTGTCATACTTTATAAAATAATCCTGATTATTTGTTCATTGTCTATTAGTGGGCTTATTCACATATATCAGTTACACAGGGCCAGCATTTTTTTAGCCTAAACCAGACAGAACTAATGTGTTTGTACATTTTTAGCCTGATATCCATAGGTGGACAGATAATAGCATTTACGACTTCTCTTTGTCTGGCTCCATAAGGCCTCATGTACATGGCACACGCAAATTCCGCATGGAGATTTCTGCAGTGGAAGACCTGTGTGTCAGGGCGGAAATTATTTTTAAATGGTTGCCAGTGATCGCGGATGCAATTCTTTTATCGGCATGGATGAATGCGAATAAACTGCAAATCGTCCGCGCAGAAAAAAAAATCTCAAGCCCAAAGTGCCTGCCTTCCCCCTCATCCCCACCTCCCTGCTTGGTCTCCAGCAACTAGAGAGATATCTGCCTACAAATCCGCAATGCATCTGCAATTGAATTGCGGATGCATTACGGATTGCTCCCTTCCATAGAGATCAGTGGAGCGCATCCATGTGGAATCCGCAGTAAAATGGAGCATGGTGCGATTTCTTTTCCGCATGTGGCATCCGCAAATCAAATCTGCAGGTGTTAATTGAAGTACGGATGCCCCATGCTTCACTATGGGCGGCTTGAACTGCGGTACATCCGCATGGGTGTCCTGCAATTCAAATCCGCCCATGGACATTGGGCCTAAGATGTCTTTGTCTGGCTCCATAAGTGACAGCTGATGCCACTGAACACCAAACTGAAGGAGAACTTTTGTGACCAGTTTTCCTCCATCGCTTTTATACTACATTATACTTACATCTATCTATTTAGGAGGAGCTAAGCAGATTGATATATAGGCAGGGGGGGGATTTATTAAGACCAGAATTTCATGTATTGGTCTTAATAATATCTCTGCTGGTGCACGATGCATCTAATACATAGATTTGGTGCATCCTGGCTTCTCCGTGCACCTATGCAGGTATTTATGCCAGATCTGACCTGGCATTCATTGCTGGTATAATTTACACTAGTTTCTGCCAATGGTCCTGGGTGGTCATGTCGACCTTTACAAGCCATTCCTTTAAGAAAAAAAATGGCAAATGTGGGCACAAGCAGCAAAACTTTAAAAAACATTTTTTATGCCATAAACTGGCATAGAAGGTATTATGAATGTACTTCATAGTATGTAGGAAAAGATTTATATGATTTGTAATTTTTCATCTCGGTTCCTGTTCATTCTGGATTTATGAGTCCAGTGGACCGTCTTATCAGGGATAGCTGCCAATCACTGATAGTACCACCTACTGAGCTGGTAAGCCAAAATGAGCAGGAACTAAAATGATAAGTTTACAAGTTATAGTGGATCTTCTCCCAAAAAATTATATACCATATCTATCTATCTATCTATCTATCTATCTATCTATCTATCTATCTATCTATCTATCTCATATCTATCTATCTATCTCCTATCTATCTATCTATCTATCTCTCTATCTCTCTCTCTCTCTCTATCTATCTATCTCTCTATCTATCTCTTGTTTGTCTGGTCTTGACAATAGAACTGCTACAAAATAAAAATAACTTGAAAACCTTGGTAACATTGCGTTACTTTTATCTCATACAGTAAGTTTGCTTTTGGTGTTAAGCTAAATGATTTGTCAAATGCTTGAGTTACCAGTCCAGTCACAGAACTCCATTAACAATGAGTGGCATTGTCAGCAGGTAATTTCAAATACTTACGTACTCCCTGGTCCTATTTCTATGTTGAAAGTAAAGGGGTTGATCTGAGAAAAAATAAAAACACCTTTTGCGCAGTTTAAACCTTCCGTTATGATAACACAAGCGCTTGTTGCCTTGTGACTGGCTTAATTGTGGGCTGCAATAAAGGTCATAATTAATATCCCAACACAGACACTAATAAACAATTTGAAATTGCCAGCATAATCAAATGATGCAAACATCCGTGAGCTACAAAAGTTCATTGCCGCAACTGACAATTTCTTAATTGTATTCAGTCATTCATGGAAATTTTATTAACATCGAACTGATGTATCCTGCCCTTACTCTGTCACAACACCAGGGATCTAATTTCATTATTTTCCACAAGATTTGCTTGACTACTGCCATGATTCTATGATTGCGTTAGTCCAGATGTTTATGCTATTTAAATTAGGAAGAAAAGACTTTTGGGTAAACACAATTATATGATGGTTTTTTTTCTTCTAAGTTTTAGTTGAACAACCTTTTTCTCCAACAGGATTTGTTTTTCTTGGAAACAGAAAAGAATTTCTCTAATATATCTACTTGTGTTGATTGTCTTAAAACGACACTAACGGGTCCTTATAGTAAGGTCTTGTATTGTTCTGGTATTGTATTGTTCTGGTATTATATTGTTCTGGTATTATATTGATGCGTGTTTTCAAGCATAGGGTATTTTATATGGTTATTTTAAAATTCTGTAATATGTACCATTGACATTATATTGGTCAACTAGACTCTGTCAATTGCACATTCCTCAGGTAAATTTATTTGTATTACCAGGGAAAGATGGAATGTCCAAAGTACATTGCCCCCACAAAAATGTGAAAACTCTCCAAAAGTAGATGGAAAAATAATGCTTTTTCTGGTTTAGTGATAGGATAACAGTGTTCATTGTCTCCTGGATAAAAGGTACAGTAGAGATGAATTGCCCTATGCAATGTCACTCTACCAATGTTTCGATAAATCCAGTTAGATTTGTAGTAAAGAATCAACCTGCTTTGTCAGTGCTGCTTTTCTATCTTAAAGGCTTCTTTAAAGCCTCTGAGGGTTCACATCAGCTAACATCATCTGTGGAGAAACCCCGGTGCAAGCTGGCAGCACAGTTGCCAAAGTGAACACGCGATGCCCAGAGAATATCGTCCATAAGTCTTGTTAAAATTAAGAGGACCTATGTACTGTACTTTCTGTCTTGGTAACTGTATTATCTCGATGTCAGATTGGGCAGGAAATCATAACTGTAGGAATGCTTTAAGACAGTTTCATTATTTTATTATATGTCAATGAATCATTTGGCAATACAGACTATTTATGATTGTTGGCGCTTGCATTCTGCATAGAGCACACCAGTAAGGTGTAAATCCAGGCCAGTAAAACACTAGTTGTGGCATGCCAACTGCAATCAGAAAGTGGTGACAAGGTGGTTCCTCTTAACCCCGCCCACGTGATTGTTCCTTTGTGGGATGCCCACTATTATGTGGCACTCTGAGCCATAAAGTACTTCGTTCCTGTCACTGTAGAAGTTCCCTTAGGTGTTGTCTGTTGGGAATCCCTCATTGTTTAATGTTCACTTCTTCTTTTCCCTGCTGCAATATCTAATGCGGTGAATGGACTGATTGGCCTACAGGGAGGTGTTTCCCTTAGCTTACCAATCAGCTAAATACCAGGGGCGATACTTTTACTCCTGGATTTATTGACATTTGCCTAGTTCTATTATATATATATATATATATATATATATATATATATATATATATATATACAGTATATCGATAGCATTTCCATCTACTATATATCCTTTCTATCTTACACCTAGGGTCAGGCAAGGTCCCCTAAGTTTGACCGGGGGGTTTTGCCTTTGCATCAACATGGGGGGGCAGAAGTAGACTGAACTCTATGAACATTTGTCTTTTTTCAGCCTAGCATACTATGTTACTATATGGGGCCTTCCCTACTTTAAGGCAAGGCCCACCAAGTTCTAGTTGGTTAGGTAGAGAGTTCCCACTCCAATATTGTTGTTTTGCACCTATTGATGTCCTAATACGTGTAAATGGTCATCTATTGCAGACATTAATTGTATCAAGGTTTAACGTGTTGCTGATGTCCACGATGGTCACCTTACTTGTGGTTCCACATGAACGTAACAACAATTATCAGTAGCAGGTACTATAAATTCATTTGTTGCGGCACAATGCTGGCACGCTGCCACTAAATGGGTAACCTTAGCTCTTTTTAGGTGTCTCTCCACTACATATAATGGGTTGTGTCTTGAATTACATAATTTGGTGCAACATTGATTGCCTATTTAGTTTCACAATTTACGACAAGTCAATTAGAAAAAATGTACCACTTTTGTAGACCTTACAAATAGCTCAATTTCAGCACAAGTCATGAACCTAGCAAAAGCTTTTGGTCTTCTGCATATATACAGCTGCATATATAGACTAAAAAACACTCCCGGGACCTGTAGTACTATGGGTTTCCATTAGCACACTGCTTCAGGTGTGGTTGATTTGAATGGTTGATGGTGTGGAGTTCTCCATCCAGCCAATCACCATCGGTCTGCTGCATATAAATACCAGCCCCTCCTGCTAAAGTTCGCTGGTCATTTATCCTTTATCTCATGATGAATCAGTGCTTGGTGTTGGTAGCTTGAGGTGTTATCCCTACCTTCCCTGAAGATGGTCTGGACACCTGGTCTCCCTGTCTGCATGTTTTGTGGCCCCTTCTCCCTTCCCCTTTATCAGGTATGGACCCCAGACATCTGATGTCCTGTACATTGTCAGGTGGGGGACATCTGACACTGTTCCTTTTATGTCAGTTTGATATCTGACGCTCTTTACCCTTGGTTTATCTTTGTATGCATACAGTTCTGAGTGGAGTTTTCTTCTGTCTGTGTGGAGTTCAGGCATAAGATGTGAACAATGATGTGTTCTGTGTATGCCTGTAGGTGAGGACTGCACTTGGTGTGAACTTGGTCCTGTTCAGTGTATTTCTGAAGGTGGGAACTACATTAGGTATGAACAATGTCTTGTTCTGTGTGGTGTTGCAGTCAGTTGGTGTGAACAGGGTTATGTTCTGTATATATCTGTAGGTGTTAACTACACTATGCGTGAACTGTTCTGTTCAGTGTGAGTTTTGTTGCATTTCTCTTGTCTGGTGTTCCTGCCTGTTAATGTGTAGGGTAAGCTAAGACCCTAGGTTCCAGCATGGGCCATCCCTATTGGAAGAATCGCCGTGCTTGAAGGGAGGGTTCCCTTTTTGTGGTTTTAGTTGTCTTGGAGTACGGATTTACAAGACAATGATGACCCTTCACGTGGGCTTCTGAGTTTACAGATTCTAACCAAAATACAAACCAGTACCACATATGTTCTTATTATCAATTCCATCTGCCTATGTGTGTTAGTTTATTTTCCTAAGTAGTTGGCTGTTTGGTGTTGGTATGCATGTCTGGTTTATGTTTGATGTTGGTATCTGATCATGTATGCAAATCCCTATGCCCCTTTTTTCCCTCCAGCCCTTATTTAGGTCGTTGTTCCCATGGCCTGCACAGACATAACAATATAATTACCTATTAGAATCAAAATAATTTTTGGAGTATGAAAGGAAACCAGAGTATCCATAGGAAACCCACTTACAAACCCCGTGTAGATGTTGTCTTTGGTGAGATTTCAGGACCCCAGCACTGGAAGGCAACAGTACTAACCACTGAGTCACTGCGCTACACCAGTGAGTTCTAACCTTTAGCTATATAGCTGATACTCTTGTGCCTATTTTGTATCCATTCATCCATCTATACATCCAGTCATCTCTCCATCCATGAATTGATTTATAGAAAATATTACTTAGTTTGTCATAATGTCCCTTATTCATCTTTATTATTGACATTGGTGATGTGTAAGTGAATTAAGAATATACTGTATACCGTATTTTTCGCTCTATAAGACGCACATTTTTCCCCCCAAAAGTTGGGTGAAAAAGTCAGTGCGTCTTATAGAGCGAACGTGCCGAGATCAGACCCGGCCGGAGCTGAAAAGGATCGTGTATCCTTCTCACTGTGCTGCCGGCCGTTTGCATACAAAGCCGGCACAGCAGTGGAGCAGAGCGGCAGCCCAACAGCTGGTTGCTGGGGGCGGGGGAGGAGCAGGGAGCAGAGCGCCGGCCTGTACAGCAGCTGATTGCTGGGGGCGGGGGAGGAGCAGGAAGCAGAGCAGCCGGCCCGTACGGCAGCTGATTGCTGGGGGCGGGGGAGGAGCAGGGAGCAGAGCACCTGTACAACAGCTGATTGCTGAGGGCGGGGGAGCAGGAAGCTATTGTACAGACACCAGCACCCATACAACAGCTGATTAGTGAGAAGGAGCTGCTGCTCCCCCCTACCTCAGCAGACAGCTGTATGTACAGACACTCTCACATCTGCCAGCTACATAGGAGGGGGAGGGGCAGAGGGAGAAAGAGCTGCCTGCATTGTGTATATATTTGTGCCTAGTTATGCATAACCATAATGATACATGCCATGCACAGTTCCTGGAAAGTTGGGTGACAACTAATGGAATCATTAGGGCGCCCACCCACTGGCGATTTTTTTTTCTTTGCGTTTTGCGTTTTTTCTCAAGAGCAATTAGAATTGAATGTACTCCTGTCCACTGGCGTTTTTTTTGCGTTGCGTTGCGATTTTTAACATAGGAACTGTCAGTTGCATATGTGTCCTTATTTTTCTCCTAATGCACCCATGAAAGTCAATGGAAATTAATGGAAAAGCCTCGAAAACGCGTCGAAAAACGCGCGGAAAACGCGGGAAAAACGCCACGAAAACGCTGCGTTTTTCACGCACGAAAATCACAAACGCCAGTGGGTGGGCGCCCTTACATTATCACTCAGCTCTTCCAGGATCCTGAATGCCAACTGCAGAGTTATGCAAGCATGCATACCACATGAATTGCCATAACTATTCAACGTGGAATTCAGGGCTCCTGGAAAGCTGGATGACAAGTAATGAGATCACCATTACATTTATACTCAGCTTTCCTGGATCCTGAATGACAAGTTGACCTAGTGGTATATACTTCATTCCGAGGCGGTACTACTGCTGTTTATTTCTCCTGTAATACCTCCCTCACTACCTGGTCTGGGGAGTTCAAAATATTTTTTTCCTATTTTCCTCCTCTAAAACCCAGGTGTGTCTTATCATCCGATGCGTCTTATAAAGCGAAAAATACGGTAAATATGCTAGTTATAAGCATCACTAAATATTAATATATGTAAATGGAGCAGGAGGATCTATGTAAATTAGTGGAATAATTGGTTTGTCTGTTACATATGTTATATATGTACTATAGGCGTCCAATAAAACTGCTTTCTATATGCAAGATGATGACACATTCAGCAGGGCGCTCTGGCCGCTGATTGGCTGCATGCTGACCTCTGCAGCAGCCATTATGGAAAATGCAATTTTCCTGCGATTTTCACCTAAAATAGGGTTATTGGATTTTGTAAAAAAACAGGACAATTTTATAACCTGGCTGATGAAGAAAAGCAATGCTAGTCACCACTACAGAAAATGGGACCCTGATCAGCCAAATTAATGCCAGTGAAGGGGGTTATTACTGGTCTACAGCTTAGTGTCTATATCCCTGGAGGTCTATGGCGGTGAAGGGGTTGAAGTTCCCTTCCCTGTTAGTTTAGGATTAGGGCAGTAAAGAGATTAATGCTTAAAAGCTTCGTGGTTACATAGATAGTAATGAAAGCAGATAGTGCTGTCCATATTGCAATGGCCTGGGTTGGTACTGTCATTGAATTCAATGGGAACTGTGCCTGTAGTCTCAACCTGCACCACTGCAATACTAACAAAGCTATCTGTTTCCAGTGCTGTCTGCACTAACAGTGAGCCCGACGAACAACTGATTGTCTGGAATTCTGAGTAGAGATGAGCGAACGTGTTCTTCCGAGCTTGATATTCGTGCGAATATTAGGGTGTTCGGGATGTTCGTTATTCGTAACGAACACCATGCGGTGTTCTGGTTACTTTCACTTCCTTCCCTGAGACGTTAGCGCGCTTTTTTTGGCCAATTGAAAGACAGGGAAGGCATTACAACTTCCCCCTGTGACGTTCAAGCCCTATACCACCCCCCTGCTGTGAGTGGCTGGGAAGATCAGGTGTCACCCGAACATAAAAGTCGGCCCCTCCCGCGGTTCGGCTCAGATGCCGTGTGAGTTAGTGAGGGACAGTGCTGTTTGTACCGGAGCTGCTGTAGGGAAAGAATTGGTAGTTAGTGTAGGCTTCAAGACCCCCCAAAGGTCCTTATTAGGGCCACTGATAGCTGTGTGTTGGCTGCTGTTAGCAGTGCCATTTTTTTTCCCCTCAAAATCGGCTCTGCAGAGCGTTGCACCCGGCATTAGGGACAGAAGTGCTGCATAGGCAGGGAGAGTGTTAGGAGTGAGTGTAGCCTTCAAGAACCTCAACGGTCCTTTCTAGGGCCATATTTATCCGTGTGCAGTACTGTCCAGGCTGCTGTTAGCTGTGCTGCATATTTTTTTGCTTCTCAAAATCGCCTCTGCAGAGCATTCCACCCTCCATTGATACTGCAGGGAAAGAATTGTGTAGGCAGGGCCACAACACAGTTATTATTCATTGAATATACGCAGTGCTGCCTTTTGCTTGTAAAACAAGTGAAAGTAATTCTATTTGTCCTGCCTCTGTCCGTCCTAACGCCGGTGGACACGTGTCGGCTGCGTGTGCAACCTGTAAAAATCATACGCAGCCAGCTGCGTTTTACTCCTGGCTTCGCCATTTGCTTTCCTTAATTGGGAAAAAAAATACCTGCTCTGCCACAGTTAATAACTCTGCTACCCTCACGTTCTGTGACACATTAGCAGGAAAACAGCACAGTTATTAAACTTCTCATGTTCATAGAATATACGCAGTGCTGCCTTTTGGTGCAAAAAAACGGAAAATAATTCTATTTGTCCTGCCTCTGTCCGTACTAACGCCGGTGGACACTGGTCGGCTGCGTGTGCAACCTGTAAAAATCATACGCACCCAGCTACGTTTTACTCCTGGCTTCGCCATTTGCTTTCCTTAATTGGGAAAAAAAATACCTGCTCTGCCACAGTTAATAACTCTGCTACCCTCACGTTCTGTGACACATTAGCAGGAAAACAGCACAGTTATTAAACTTCTCATGTTCATAGAATATACGCAGTGCTGCCTTTTGGTGCAAAAAAACGGAAAATAATTCTATTTGTCCTGCCTCTGTCCGTACTAACGCCGGTGGACACGTGTCGGCTGCGTGTGCAACCTGTAAAAATCATACACACCCAGCTACGTTTTACTCCTGGCTTCGCCATTTGCTTTCCTTAATTGGGAAAAAAAATACCTGCTCTGCCACAGTTAATAACTCTGCTACCCTCACGTTCTGTGACACATTAGCAGGAAAACAGCACAGTTATTAAACTTCTCATGTTCATAGAATATACGCAGTGCTGCCTTTTGGTGCAAAAAAATGGAAAATAATTCTATTTGTCCTGCCTCTGTCCGTCCTAACGCCGGTGGACACGTGTCGGCTGCGTGTGCAACCTGTAAAAATCATACGCACCCAGCTACGTTTTACTCCTGGCTTCGCCATTTGCTTTCCTTAATTGGGAAAAAAAATACCTGCTCTGCCACAGTTAATAACTCTGCTACCCTCACGTTCTGTGACACATTAGCAGGAAAACAGCACAGTTATTAAACTTCTCATGTTCATAGAATATACGCAGTGCTGCCTTTTGGTGCAAAAAAACGGAAAATAATTCTATTTGTCCTGCCTCTGTCCGTACTAACGCCGGTGGACACTGGTCGGCTGCGTGTGCAACCTGTAAAAATCATACGCACCCAGCTACGTTTTACTCCTGGCTTCGCCATTTGCTTTCCTTAATTGGGAAAAAAAATACCTGCTCTGCCACAGTTAATAACTCTGCTACCCTCACGTTCTGTGACACATTAGCAGGAAAACAGCACAGTTATTAAACTTAGATTATTCATTCACTAGAGGCAGTGGGGTCTTTCGTTTTCCAAAAAGGGAAAAAATTATATTTGGCCTGCAGTCTTGCGCCAATTTATTAGCTGCCTGTGAAATCAAATCACTGGTAATACAGCATGCTGAGGGGTAGGGGTAGGCCTAGAGGACGTGGACGCGGCCGAGGACGCGGAGGGCCAAGTCAGGGTGTGGGCACAGGCCAAGCTCCTGATCCAGGTGTGTCGCAGCCGACTGCTGCGCGATTAGGAGAGAGGCACGTTTCTGGTGTCCCCACATTCATCGCCCAATTAATGGGTCCACGCGGGAGACGGTTATTAGAAAATGAGCAGTGTGAGCAGGTCCTGTCCTGGATGGCAGAAAGTGCTTCGAGCAACCTATCGTCTACCCGCAGTTCTGCGCCGTCCACTGCTGCCAATCCGAATCCTCTGTCTGCTGCTCCTCCTTCCTCCCAGCCTCCTCACTCCACTACAATAACACCTGCTCAGGAGCGGGAACACTCCCAGGAACTGTTCTCGGGCCCCTGCTTAGATTGGGCAGCAGCGGTTCCTCTCCTACCAGAGGAGTTTATCGTCACTGATGCCCAACCATTCGAAAGTTCCCGGGGTTCGGGGGAAGAGGCTGGGGACTTCCGCCAACTGTCTCAACAACTTTCTGTGGGTGAGGAGGACGATGACGATCAGACACAGTTGTCTTGCAGTGAGGTAGTAGTAAGGGCAGTAAGTCCGAGGGAGCAGCGCACAGAGGATTCGGAGGAAGAGCAGCAGGACGATGAGGTGACTGACCCCACCTGGTGTGCAACGCTTACTCAGGAGGACAGGTCTTCAGAGGGGGAGTCAAGGGCATCAGCAGGGCAGGTTGCAAGAGGCAGTGCGGTGGCCAGGGGTAGAGGCAGGGCCAGACCGAATAATCCACCAAGTGTTTCCCAAAGCGCCCCCTCGCGCCATGCCACCCTGCAGAGGCCGAGGTGCTCTAAGGTCTGGCAGTTTTTCACAGAGACGCCTGACGACCGACGAACAGTGGTGTGCAACCTTTGTCGCGCAAAGCTCAGCCGGGGAGCCAACACCAACAGCCTCACCACCACCACCATGCGCAGACATATGATGGCCAAGCACCCCGCAAGGTGGGACGAAGGCCGTTCAGCGCCTCCGGTTTGCACCCCTGCCTCTCCCCCTGTGCCCCAACCTGCCACTGAGATGCAACCCCCCTCTCAGGACACAGGCACTACCGTCTCCTGGCCTGCACCCACACCCTCACCTCCGCTGTCCTCGGCCCCATCCAGCAGTGTAGTTCAGCGCACCGTTCAGCCGTCGCTTGCGCAAGTGTTCGAGCGCAAGCGCAAGTACGCCGCCACGCACCCGCACGCTCAAACGTTAACCGTCTGCATAGCAAAATTCATCAGCCTTGAGATGCTGCCGTATAGGGTTGTGGAAACTGAGTCCTTCAAAAGTATCATGGAGGCGGCGGCTCCGCGCTACTCAGTTCCCAGTCGCCACTACTTTTCCCGATGTGCCGTCCCAGCCCTGCACGACCACGTCTCCCGCAACATTGTGCGCGCCCTCACCAACGCGGTTACTGCCAAGGTCCACTTAACTACGGACACGTGGACAAGCACAGGCGGGCAGGGCCACTACATCTCCCTGACGGCACATTGGGTGAATTTAGTGGAGGCTGGGACAGAGTCAGAGCCTGGGACCGCTCATGTCCTACCCATCCCCAGAATTGCGGGCCCCAGCTCGGTGGTGGTATCTGCGCGGAGGTGTATGCTTCCTCCACTAAAGCACCCTCCTCCTCCTCCTCCTCCTCCTCTGTCTCGCAATCAAGATGTGTTAGCAGCAGCATGTCGCCAGCAGTCGGTGTCGCGCGGTGTGGCAGCACAGCGGTGGGCAAGCGTCAGCAGGCCGTGCTGAAACTACTCAGCTTAGGCGATAAGAGGCACACGGCCCACGAACTGCTGCAGGGTCTGACACAGCAGACCGACCGCTGGCTTGCGCCGCTGAGCCTCCAACCGGGCATGGTCGTGTGTGACAACGGCCGTAACCTGGTGGCGGCTCTGCAGCTCGGCAGCCTCACGCACGTGCCATGCCTGGCCCACGTCTTTAATTTGGTGGTTCAGCGGTTTCTGAAAAGCTACCCACGCTTGTCAGACCTGCTCGTAAAGGCGCGCCGCCTCTGCGCACATTTTCGCAAGTCCCACACGGACGCTGCCACCCTGCGCACCCTGCAACATCACTTTAAGCTGCCAGTGCACCGACTGCTGTGCGACGTGCCCACACGGTGGAACTCTACGCTCCACATGTTGGCCAGGCTCTATGAACAACGTAGAGCTATAGTCGAATACCAACTACAACATGGGCGGCGCAGTGGGAGTCAGCCTCCTCAATTCCTTTCAGAAGAGTGGGCCTGGTTGGCAGACATCTGCCATGTCCTTGGTAATTTTGAGGAGTCTACCCAGGTGGTGAGCGGCGATGCTACAATCATTAGCGTCACCATTCCTCTGCTATGCATCTTGAGAAATTCCCTGCAAACCATAAAGGCAGCTGCTTTGCGCTCGGAAACGGGGGCGGGGGAAGACAGTATGCCGCTGGATAGTCAGGGCACCCTCCTGTCTATTTCTCAGCGCGTACAGGAGGAGGAGGAGGAGCATGAGGAGGATGAGGAGGAGGGGGAAGAGACAGCTTGGGCCGCTGCTGACGGTACACCGGCTGATTGCCTGTCATCCTTTCAGCGTGTATGGCCTGAGGAGGAGGAGGAGGAGGAGGATCCTGAAAGTGATCTTCCTAGTGAAGACAGCCATGTGTTGCGTACAGGTACCCTGGCACACATGGCTGACTTCATGTTAGGATGCCTTTCTCGTGACCCTCGCGTTGCACGCATTCTGGCCACGACGGATTACTGGGTGTACACACTGCTCGATCCACGGTATAAGGAGAACCTGCCCACTCTGATTCCCGAAGAGGAAAGGGGTTCGAGAGTGTTGCTATACCACAGGACCCTTGCGGACAAGCTGATGGTAAAATTCCCAGCCGACAGCGCTAGTGGCAGAAGGCGCAGTTCCGAGGGCAAGGTAGCAGGGGATGTGCGTAGATCGAGCAGCATGTACATCCCAGGCAGTGCAACAGTCTTTAAGGGCCTGGCCAGCTTTATGGCTCCCCACCAAGACTGTGTCACCGCTCCCCAGTCACGGCTGAGTCGGCGGGAGCACTGTAAAAGGATGGTGAGGGAGTACGTAGCGGATCGCACGACCGTCCTCCGTGACGCCTCTGCCACCTACAACTACTGGGTGTCGAAGCTGGACACGTGGCCTGAACTAGCGCTGTATGCCCTGGTGGTGCTTGCTTGTCCTGCGGCTAGCGTCTTGTCGGAGAGGGTGTTTAGTGCGGCTGGGGGAATCATCACAGATAAGCGTAGCCGCTTGTCAACCGACAGTGCCGACAGGCTAACACTCATCAAGATGAACAAAGGCTGGATTTCGCCAGACTTCTGTTCTCCACCAGCGGACAGCAGCGATACGTAAGCAATACGTAGGCTGCACCCGCGGATGGAAGCTACGTTCTCTCTCACCATCCAAAACGGGGGCATTTCGGCTTCATCAATCTGTGTCTAATATTCCTCCTCCCCCTCCTGCTCCTCCTCCTGAAACCTCACGTAATCACGCTGAACGGGCAATTTTTCTTAGGGCCACAAGGCTCACTCAAATAATTTTTCTGAACAATTTTTATAAGTTTCAATGCGCTTAAAAGCGTTGGAACTTTAACTTGAACCAATTTTTCGTTACAATGGGCTGCCTCCAGGCCTAGTTACCACTTAAGCCACATTAACCAAAGCGATTAATGGGTTTCACCTGGCCTCTTGGCTGGCCATGGCCAATTTTTGGGATGTACATTAGTACTGTTGATACAGCAATTTTTGTGGGCCCTCGCCTACAGTGTAATCAAATTAATTTTTAGCCCACCTGCATTACAGCTGACGTTACCTCAGCTGTGTTGGGCAATGCAATGGGATATTTCTATGTACCGCCGGTGGCTTCCTGGCACCCACCCAGGCAGTGGGTCCACAGGGAGTTTAACCTACATGTGTCCACTTCTAAAGAACACCAGTCTGACTGGGGCATGCAGTGTGGGCCGAAGCCCACCTGTATTACGCACGACATTACTACCTCAGCTGTGTTGGGCAATGCAATGGGATATTTCTATGTACCGCCGGTGGCTTCCTGGCACCCACCCATGCTGTGGGTCCACAGGGAATTATAAATGCATCTGTTTCCACTTATAAAGAAACCCAGTCTGACTGGGGCATGCAGTGTGGGCCGAAACCCACCTGCATTAACCCTTTCCAGTCCACTGTGTGACCTGGGAAGACATTAGGGTTTAAGGCTGTACAGCTCCGTTGTTGGTAGACGTCCGTCGGGGTTCTCTTACTGTATATTGCCAGCCTCTCTGCTGTCGGAGCCTATCCTACGTGTCAGCTCATGCAGTACTGGCTTTAGCCAGCATATAGCGCCGTTGTATAACGGCAGAAAAAGAGTAAGCCCCCTAGGAAAACCATATACAAATTGGATTGGAAAGGGTTAAGCACAACATTACTACCTCAGCTGTGTTGGGCAATGCAATGGGATATTTTTATGTACCGCCGGTGGGTTCCAGGGAGCCACCCATGCTGTAGGTGCACACGGAGTTTTTAACACATCTGTACACTTGTAAAGATCCCCAGTCTGACTGGGGCATGCAGTGTGGGCCGAAGCTCACCTGTATTACGCACGACATTACTACCTCAGCTGTGTTGGGCAATGCAATGGGATATTTCTATGTACCGCCGGTGGCTTCCTGGCACCCACCCAGGCAGTGGGTCCACAGGGAGTTTAACCTACATGTGTCCACTTCTAAAGAACACCAGTCTGACTGGGGCATGCAGTGTGGGCCGATGCCCACCTGCATTATGCACGACATTACTACCTCAGCTGTGTTGGGCAATGCAATGGGATATTTTTGTGTACCGCCGGTGGGTTCCAGGGAGCCACCCATGCTGTAGGTGCACACGGAGTTTTTAACACATCTGTACACTTGTAAAGATCCCCAGTCTGACTGGGGCATGCAGTGTGGGCCGAAGCCCACCTGTATTACGCACGACATTACTACCTCAGCTGTGTTGGGCAATGCAATGGGATATTTCTATGTACCGCCGGTGGCTTCCTGGCACCCACCCAGGCAGTGGGTCCACAGGGAGTTTAACCTACATGTGTCCACTTCTAAAGAACACCAGTCTGACTGGGGCATGCAGTGTGGGCCGATGCCCACCTGCATTATGCACGACATTACTACCTCAGCTGTGTTGGGCAATGCAATGGGATATTTTTGTGTACCGCCGGTGGGTTCCAGGGAGCCACCCAGGCAGTGGGTCCACAGGGAGTTTAACCTACATGTGTCCACTTCTAAAGAACACCAGTCTGACTGGGGCATGCAGTGTGGGCCGAAGCCCACCTGTATTACGCACGACATTACTACCTCAGCTGTGTTGGGCAATGCAATGGGATATTTCTATGTACCGCCGGTGGCTTCCTGGCACCCACCCATGCTGTCGGTCCACAGGGACTTCACAATAGGGAATTGTACCTGCCTGTGTCTATGAATTAAAAAGCCCGGTCTAACTGGGGCATGCAGACACCTTGACAGAATGAATAGTGTGTGGCACATAGGTTCCCCATTGCTATGCCTACGTGTGCAGCTCCTGATGGCGGTGGCACAGGATTCTATTTCTCATTGCTTCTGTACAGCATTGTGGGCTATCGCCCCGCCACTTTTAAAGAGGGTCGCTGCCTAGCCGTGCCAACCCTTTGCAGTGTGTGCCTGCGGTTCCTCCTCATGGCTGACGCACTTCTAAATAGACATGAGGGTGGTGTGGCATGAGGGCAGCTGAAGGCTGCCCAGGGACACTTTGGTGTGCGCTGTGGGGGGGAGGGGGGGGCGGTTGGTCAGCATGTAACCCAGGAGAAGTGGCAGCGGAGTGTCATCCAGGCAGTGATTGTGCTTTGTTGTAGCTAGTGTGGTGCTTAGCAAAGGTATGCCATGCTAATGAGGGCTTTTCAGAAGTAAAAGTTGTTGGGAGGGGGGGGGGGGGCCCACTCTTGCCGGTATTGTGGCTTAATAGTGGGACCTGTGAACTTGAGATGCAGCCCAACATGTAGCCCCTCGCCTGCCCTATCCGTTTCTGTGTCATTCCCATCACTTTCTTGAATTGCCCAGATTTTCACACATGAAAACCTTAGCGAGCATCGGCGAAATACAAAAATGCTCTGGTCGCCCATTGACTTCAATGGGGTTCGTTGTTCGAAACGAACCCTCGAGCATCGCGGGAAGTTCGTTCCGAATAACGAACACCCGAACATTTTGGTGTTCGCTCATCTCTAATTCTGAGCGACAGATTCCTGCTGAGCAACTATTGATGACCTATCCTGTGGACAGAAGAGGTGTGTAGAGCGACTTCTGCTAACAATATCATTTAAATGGTAAAGGAAACAGAATTTTTTTTAAAGAAATGTAAGGTTCTGCAAGTCTGTTTTCCCAGCTCCTGCGCTTATACTCTCCACTTTCAATCACCGCTGATACCAGCATATCTAAGTCTACATGTGCACTTTTTAAAAATTCCACCATTACCGCTGGCTATATATTCTGCCTTTTGCATCCCATCTGGTAACCCATGATTCTTCTCTTTTGAGTGCAGAAATTATCCATCCACCAGTAGCCAAATCTTCATTCTGCAATTCCCGCTACATCTGTAATGTGTATTGCACTGTGTTAGTTTTCATTGACATAAGCGCCGCACATTAGCACCCCTTCATTCACCATGGCTCTATGAAGTTTATATATATGCCATTTATTTTTCACACATCACTTTGTTTAATTCTATAGCAACAGTAATGTAAATTCGTAATAGCCCTCGGTGTGGTGATTATCCAGCTCCATTTTTTGCGCCTGCCGCTTATGATTTTATGTACACCTCATGACCTCAGTGAGACAAGCGTGCTTTTTTGCGTGCACAAAATGAACGCTTCTAAAAGAACCAATGGGTTCCTATAGAAGTGTTTATATGTGCGGAATTAGGGGCACAAAACACCACATACCTAAGAAAGACAGAACGTGCACTACCATCGGTGCGTGACGGGCAGGAGTTTCAATTGACTCCTATGGGAGCAGGAGTTAATGGAAACTCCTGCGCACGGAATAGCTTCCCCGCAGCTTACAGCAGGACATTTAAAAGGTGCTTCTGGCCAGAAGTTAAAGGGGTTGTCTCGAGGAAGCAGTGAATTTTTTTTTTTGCCCAGTCCCCCTAATTAAGCATACATTACTAAGCCCCCCTGTAAATGACTTTTCTAGCTGGTTTCTACTTACAGTTCCAGCGTTTCAGCAACTTATAAAAATTTTCCCAAGATGGCCGCCAGCTCTTTTCCCATCGCTTGCTGTAGCCCGACGTGCGCGCTCCCGAGACGCTACCAGCTGTGTCTCCCTGACAACCAGACGCCCCGCAGCCGACGACCGGACCCCTGGATTGAACACGGCCGACCAGTCACCCACCGCCAGGCAGCAGGTAACCGGCGCAGCCCCCCCCCCCCCCATCGCAGCGACAGCCCCCCCCCCCCAGCGCAGCGGCAGCCCCCCCATCGCAGCGACAGCCCCCCCATCGCAGCGACAGTCCCCCCGGCGCAGCGGCAGCCCCCCCATTACAGCGACAGTCCCCCCATCGCAGTGACAGCCCCCCCATCGCAGCGACAGTCCCCCCCATCACAGCGACAGTCCCCCCGGCGCAGCGGCAGCCCCCCCATCACAGCGACAGTCCCCCCATCGCAGCGACAGCCCCCCCATCGCAGCGACAGTCCCCCCCATCGCAGCGACAGTCCCCCCGGCGCAGCGGCAGCCCCCCCCATCACAGCGACAGTCCCCCCATCGCAGCGACAGTTCCCCCCCATCGCAGCGACAGTCCCCCCGGCGCAGCGGCAGCCCCCCCCATCACAGCGACAGTCCCCCCATCGCAGCGACAGCCCCCCCATCGCAGCGACAGCCCCCCCATCGCAGCGACAGTCCCCCCATCGCAGCGACAGCCCCCCCATTGCAGCGACAGCCCCCCCATCGCAGCGACAGTCCCCCCCATCGCAGCGACAGCCCCCCCATCGCAGCGACAGTCCCCCCATCGCAGCGACAGTCCCCCCATCGCAGCGACAGCCCCCCCATCGCAGCGACAGCCCCCCCATCGCAGCGACAGTCCCCCCATCGCAGCGGCAGCCCCCTCGGCCCATCACTTACCTGGGCGGCAGGACGGCGGGACAGCTGGGCGGCTTCTCGGGACAGCTGGGCGGCTCTGCACCTTCCTCTAACAGAGGATGGTACAGAATGGCCGCTCCAGCGCGCTCCCGAGCAGTGACAGCTCGTCTGCGCATGCGCAGAAGAGCTGTAGCGGGGAGCACACTGAAGCGGCTCGTGCTGAAAGGAGAAGAACGGACTGCGCAAGCGCGTCTAAAAAAGCAAGCTGCCAGCGAATTTAGACGGAACCATGGAGACGAGGACGCTAGCAACGGAGCAGGTAAGTGAATAACTTCTGTATGGCTCATATTTAATGCACGATATATATTACAAAGTGCATTAATATGGCCATACAGAAGTGTATAACCCCACTTGATTTCGCGAGACAACCCCTTTAATGAAAACTCCTGCGAATGGAAGAGCTTCCCTGCTGCTTACAGCAGGATGTTTAAAAGGTGCTTCTGGCCCACTCTTTTAAGCCCCACCCACTTGTTATCTGCTATGGAGATATCCCTCGGGATTTCCCCATAGCAATGAGATTTAGCAAAGCTATGGGGAGTCTCCCCAGAGCAGGGAAAGTGAGCGGACCTATGGGAGATTTCCCCATAGCAAGAGACAAAGAGCGGAGCAATGGGGGATTAACCCTTCGCCCCACTCCATCTCTCCGTGCTATGGAAAAACCCTGCATAGCTCTACCCACTCTCCCTGCTTTGGAGGAATCCTGAAGCCCTGCTGAGCTTCTTCTCTCTCCTCCTGGAGCAGCTGCTAGTGAACAGGCAATGCTTCATGCGATGTGTAAATGAAACATTGCCCGTTCATGCATTTTCATCACATGCGAGTGGCCCATTTTTTTACGTGCCTATAGATGCACACAAAACACCTTCGTCTGACAGAGGCCCAAATATTATTAACAAGCATCATGTGATGGCAACATAGGTGTTGCAATGACCACTGAGCCTCATAATAATTTGACACTTCCTCTTCCGTTGAGATCACTTTTTACTAGTAATCTTATTATCATCACAGGCGGAATTACAATGGAAGGTAAAACTTAAATCTGGAGGCAGATAACACAAGATCCACCTTTGACATTAGGTGGTGGTTACAGCTCACCTCCTCCCCTTTCATGCACTGTAACCTCTACACAGTTCACAAGGCATGCACACAGAACTCTCCTATAGGAGGGTATCATTAACATAGAAAAAAGTAAATGAATGAAAACAGATAAAATCAAATGAAGAGCTTTCTGAAAGTGGAAATTAGTCAATATGTCAGTAAATGTTGACGATTATGTGAGAAAAGCAATCTGGTATACTGGATGAATAAATGGAATAGAAAGAAACAAATAAGTAATTTCAGCACTTACAATGCTTCTATAGGGTTAAAGGGGTTTTCCAGGGTGAATACTACTGATGATGTATCCTAAGGATAGGTCATCAATAGTTTATCCGCTGGGGTCCCTCGAAGGAACCCCAGCGGATCAACTATTGATGACCTATCCCAAGGACAGGTCATCAGTAGTATTGTCCCTGAAAAACCCCTTTCATTTCGAGACTACAATTATGGTAGGCCCACATGACTGATTTATATTAGTTTATATTTTCCTTAATGAATAATTTATTTTTTCTTGACACCAAATGTTTTTCCTCTAATAAACAATATAGTGAAAAGTTATATTTTTTATACTTTAATAAATATATGATTTTTTTGTACTTATAAAAGTGAGGTGCTATCACCTTGTAATACGTTACTGGCATTGCTTTTTAATGGCTGGTTGGGGCTGTTTGCTCAATAATGGTGACAATATTCCATTATTTGTTATGCAATGTCTGTATACTTTATCATATGAGTGTCATCTAGTGCCCGTTACCTTAAAGGCATATAGATATTTTTCATATTTCCTCAGCAATTATAAAGACTACCAAGATTGCTATGCCGTTTTTATAAAATGCAGTGCAATAGGGTACTGCTTCCTTGTGTTTCTGCCCTTGCCCAGACAACTGATTTGAGCTGGCCGCACACCGTAGTCTGCGGGGATGATGTATGTGTTCTGGAGTCCTCAGAAAGCATCTCCCTTATACATCGCGGGATCTCCGTAATCCAGCGCATGTGCCATTGATCTATCAGAACGCAGAAGCAAGAGGACATGGTTACACAGGACGCACTTTCTCACATGATATGTGGTTTTGATTTCTACAACACTTTCTTTAAACCTTACAGGTGATTATTGTTGATGCTTAATTACTGTGGGAGGTGTTACTGGGAGTTTGTGATTGCCTCTATGTCACTTGCATGTTACTATAAGGCCTCTTTCACATGGCCGTAGACATTTTTACGTGCGCCCACCGGCACCATAAAACTGCATGTAGAGGTGCACAAATCTAATGTATGTACGCCTGTTCAGACAGCATGGCCCCAGCACATATACACCGAGGCCACAATGACATTGCCTCCCCTTCCCCTACACACGCTGGCTCACCTCCTCTCTCCTTCCCTCCGGCTGTTTGCAATGGGAGTGGGCAGAATGGGGGCAGAGCTAAGCCTTCCACCCCTTGCCTGCAGACAGCAATGGGAGGGGTTGTAGTGAGGTGTAGCTTATCTCTGTCCCTGTCCCGCCCCTCCCATTGCAAACAGCTAGAGGGGAGGAGAAAGGAGAAGAGAAGAGGGAGGGAGTTTAGCAATCACGCTGCTAAACTCCCTCCCACCTCTCTTTTCCGCCCGAAGTCATTGGCTCCCATAGGAGCCCATGCAGCGGCCGATGTATTCCGGATGGAAAGATAGTTCCAGGACTATCTTTTCGGCCCAGTGTGAAAGTGCTTGGCGCTATATTGGCTCAGCCGGGCGCTTTTACGCCACAGGAATATGACCATGTGATCTGATGCATTGGAATCCAATGCGTCAAATCGTAACGTATATCGGCCAACTGTGAAAACGGCGGCTGATATGTGCTCGTGTGAAAGAGCCTTCAGTATGAGGTTTGTTGCACACTGTTTTTATGCTTGAAAAAGGTTCCTGATTTTGGACCGAGATGTAGCTTTTATCTATTGGAATGAAATAAAAACGTTATTTTTATATAAAATTAACCATTTATGCTGCCGTGGCTTATTTATACATTTTGGACTATCCGAAGGTCATCGGTGGTATTCTTCCTAGAAAACCCCTTTTATTTTCAGACTACAATTATGGTAGGCCCACAGGACTGCTGTAAAGGCATATTGCAGAACTGCTGTTGACAGCACAGAGAAGCAGCTCAGGAAAGATATCTACTTCCATAGTCTTATACAAATAAAAACTATACAATGATAAAATAAAAGCAGACTAGAAGGAAAGAATATGTTCCAGTATATGTAAAATACGTTTTGGTAAAAATATCTGAATCTCCGAGTGCACCTCATTTTTTATTTAAAGCCCACCCACCTTGTAATGTACCATAATCCTGGTATTATGGTACATTGCATGAAAATGCATGATACAGCATTAACTAAGCTCACAGTTTCATTTTTTTTAATATATTTTGCACGTGACCTTTATTAATTCATGTTTTGTGTAAGCTATCATAATCACTGACATTAGGATTAATGTGGTTACTGTATGCAGTATAGACATTGTCATTTCTTACAATTTGTACACACTATTTTCATTTTATTCATCTACACTACATCTGTCTCAGAAGCATAAGCTTTTGGTTATACTATTCGTGACATGGATATGAGTCTTTCAGACAATCTAACAAATAAAAGTAGCAGCTGATATTATCAGTCATATACTGGGTATGAAACTGGTTTACTGAACAATTAAAAAGAATTATGACATACATCCCAATAATACAACATGCAAGGAAAGCTTTATATTATAAAAGTCATTTCTCAGCCCACATTATTTCATTCGGCTGTTTTGAAGGATATCTAGGGATCTTCTTGTAGTTTAAGAACAGTTGCAATAAACAGGTAAAACTTATACTGTACGTAATAATAGATTTCATTTTAATTATTAATGTGCACATTCACTTATTTAAATGGGCACTAACTGTTCAAACAACCTGTGTTAATATGATAGCCTATGTAATAACTAGTAAAAGTGTAAATTGCTTTTTTTTTAACTTAAAATTAGGTTTTTGTACTTTAAAATCACTCTAAAAATCATCCGTCTCATTTTGTCATTCACTGCCTGTTGTCAAGTATAACAAAGAAGAGAAGAGGATGTGAAGGAGGGCGAGAGAGGGAAGGGAGGGGGACATACATACCTGGAACTTGTAGTAAGTGATTCTTTACTGTGTTGTAGCTACTGACATCACATTTCCACTGCTCAGTACTTGCCTAGTGTGTTACATGATGATCTTATATCTTTGTGTGGATAATTAGAAAGAGGAATCTGAAGTTTTCTCTATGCACAGTGTATAGAACACAGTATAACAGCAGGCTTCTCTTAATAGTTCAGAGAGAATTGAAAACCAGAGATATGACCAGATATAAATCCAGGAGAGCGTTCACTGTGCTCCCCACAGCCGGATTATCGCCGCTGGGAATACAATACAAACCTGCCTGTGGACAGGCAGCCTATGGCTGATTCATGCTGCTGTTTAGCAGCAGAATCTTGTAATAAAGGAAAACTATTATGGTACAGCATTTCAAGTCCTGAACTATAATATATTTTTTTTTAGCTTATTGATCCTAAAAAATAAGAGTAAGCTACAAGAGTGTATAAGACTAGAGATGAGCGAGCACCAAAATGCTCGGGTGCTCGTTACTCGGGACGAAATTATCGCGATGCTCGAGGGTTCGTTTTGAGTAACGAACCCCATTGAAGTCAATGGGCGACCCGAGCATTTTTGTATATCGCCGATGCTCGCTAAGGTTTTCATTTGTGAAAATCTGGGCAATTCAAGAAAGTGATGGGAACGACACAGCAACGGATAGGGCAGGCGAGGGGCTACATGTTGGGCTGCATCTCAAGTTCCCAGGTCCCAAGAGTGGCAAAAGTGGGCCCCCCCCCCCCCCTCCCAACAACTTTTACTTCTGAAAAGCCCTCATTAGCAATGCATACCTTAGCTAAGCACCACACTACCTCCAACAAAGCACAATCACTGCCTGCATGACACTCCGCTGCCACTTCTCCTGGGTTACATGCTGCCCAACCCCCCCCCCCCCCCTGCACGACCCAGTGTCCACAGCGCACACCAAATTGTCCATGCGCAGCCTTCAGCTGCCCTCATGCCACACCACCCTCATGTCTATTTATAAGTGCGTCTGCCATGAGGAGGAACCGCAGGCACACACTGCAGAGGGTTGGCACGGCTAGGCAGCGACCCTCTTTAAAAGGGGCGGGGCGATAGCCCACAATGCTGTACAGATGCAATGAGAAATATAATCCCGTGCCACCGCCATCAGGAGCTGCACACGTGGGCATAGCAATGGGGAACCTATGTGCCACACACTATTTATTCTGTCAAGGTGTCTGCATGCCCCAGTCAGACCGCGGTTTTTTATAAATAGTCACAGGCAGGTACAACTCCGCAATGGGAATTCCGTGTGCACCCACAGCATGGGTGGCTCCCTGGAACCCACCGGCTGTACATAAATGCATCCCATTGCAGTGCCCATCACAGCTGAGGTAACGTCCGATTAAATGCAGATGGGCTTCGGCCCACACTGCATGCCCCAGTCAGACTGGGGTTCTTTAGAAGTGGACACATGCAGTTACAACTCCCTGTGGACCCACAGCATGGGTGGGTGCCAGGAAGCCACCGGCGGTACATAAATATATCCCATTGCAGTGCCCAGCACAGCTGATGTAACGTCAGCTTTAATGCAGGTGGGCAAAAAATTAATTGGATTACACTGTAGGTGAGGGCCCCAAAAAATTGGTGTACCAACAGTACTAATGTACGTCAGAAAAATTGCCCATGCCCAACCAAGAGGGCAGGTGAAACCCATTAATCGCTTTGGTTAATGTGGCTTAATTTGTAACTAGGCCTGGAGGCAGCCCAGTTAAAATAAAAATTGGTTCAGGTGAAAGTTTCAACGCTTTAATGATCATTGAAACGTATAAAAATTGTTTACAAAAATTATATGACTGAGCCTTGTGGGCCTAAGAAAAATTGCCCGTTCGGCGTGATTACGTCAGGTTTCAGGAGGAGGAGCAGGAGGAGGAGGATGAATATTATACACAGATTGATGAAGCTAAAAGGTCCACGTTTTTGATGGTGATAGAGAACAATGCTTCCATCCGCGGGTGCAGCCTACGTATTGTTTAGGTATCGCTGCTGTCCGCTGGTGGAGAAGAGAAGTCTGGGGAAATCCAGGCTTTGTTCATCTTGATGAGTGTAAGCCTGTCGGCACTGTCGGTTGACAGGCGGGTACGCTTATCTGTGATGATTCCCCCAGCCGCACTAAACACCCTCTCTGACAAGACGCTAGCCGCAGGACAAGCAAGCACCTCCAGGGCATACAGCGCGAGTTCAGGCCACGTGTCCAGCTTCGACACCCAGTAGTTGTAGGGGGCAGAGGCATCACCGAGGACGGTCGTGCGATCGGCTACGTACTCCCTCACCATCCTTTTACAGTGCTCCCGCCGACTCAGCCTTGACTGGGGAGCGGTGACACAGTCTTGCTGGGGAGCCAGAAAGCTGTCAAAGGCCTTAGAGAGTGTTCCCCTGCCTGTGCTGTACATGCTGCCTGATCTCTGCGCCTCCCCTGCTACCTGGCCCTCGGAACTGCGCCTTCGGCCACTAGCGCTGTCGGATGGGAATTTTACCATCAGTTTGTCCGCCAGGGTCCTGTGGTATAGCATCACTCTCGAACCCCTTTCCTCTTCGGGTATGAGAGTGGAAAGGTTCTCCTTATACCGTGGGTCGAGCAGTGTGTACACCCAGTAATCCGTAGTGGCCAGAATGCGTGTAACGCGAGGGTCATGAGAAAGGCATCCTAACATGAAGTCAGCCATGTGTGCCAGGGTACCTGTAT
This sequence comes from Eleutherodactylus coqui, assembly GCF_035609145.1. Classification (NCBI taxonomy): domain Eukaryota; kingdom Metazoa; phylum Chordata; class Amphibia; order Anura; family Eleutherodactylidae; genus Eleutherodactylus; species Eleutherodactylus coqui. Next base: position 71,841,073 of record NC_089839.1, read on the forward strand.
GCAACACATGGCTGTCCTCACTAGGAAGATCACTTTCAGGATCCTCCTCCTCCTCAGGCCATACACGCTGAAATGATGACAGGCAAGCAGCATGGGTACCCTCAGCAGTGGGCCAAGCTGTCTCTTCCCCCTCCTCCTCATCCTCCTCATGCTCCTCCTCCTCCTCAACACGCTGAGATATAGACAGGAGGGTGCTCTGACTATCCAGCGACATACTGTCTTCCCCCGCCTCTGTTTCCGAGCGCAAAGCGTCTGCCTTTATGCTTTGCAGGGAACTTCTCAAGAGGCATAGCAGAGGAATGGTGATGCTAATGATTGCAGCATCGCCGCTCACCATCTGGGTAGACTCCTCAAAGTTTCCAAGGACCTCGCAAATGTCTTCCAACCAGGCCCACTCTTCTGTAAAGAATTAAGGAGGCTGACTCCCACTGCGCCGCCCATGTTGGAGTTGGTATTCCACTATAGCTCTATGCTGCTCATAGAGCCTGGCCAACATGTGGAGCGTAGAGTTCCACTGTGTGGGCATGTCGCACAGCAGTCGGTGCACTGGCAGATCAAACCGATGTTGCAGGGTGCGCAGGGTGGCAGCGTCCGTGTGGGACTTGCGGAAATGTGCGCAGAGCCGGCGCACCTTTCCGAGCAGGTCTGACAAGCGTGGGTAACTTTTCAGAAAGCGCTGAACCACCAAATTAAAGACATGGGCCAGGCATGGCACGTGCGTGAGGCTGCCGAGCTGCAGAGCCGCCACCAGGTTACGGCCGTTGTCACACACGACCATGCCCGGTTGGAGGCTCAGCGGCGCAAGCCAGCGGTCGGTCTGCTCTGTCAGACCCTGCAGCAGTTTGTGGGCCGTGTGCCTCTTCTCTCCTAAGCTGAGTAGTTTCAGCATGGCCTGCTGACGCTTGCCCACCGCTGTGCTGCCACGCCGCGCGACACCGACTGCTGGCGATGTGCTGCTGCTGCTGACACATCTTGATTGCGAGACAGAGGTTGCGTTGGAGGAGGAGGAGAAGGAGGAGGGTTCTTTAGTGGAGGAAGCATACACCGCCGCAGATACCAGCACCGAGCTGGGGCCCGCAATTCTGGGGGTGGGTAGGACGTGAGCGGTCCCAGGCTCTGACTCTGTCCCAGCCTCCACTAAATTCACCCAATGTGCCGTCAGGGAGATATAGTGGCCCTGCCCGCCTGTGCTTGTCCATGTGTCCGTTGTTAAGTGGACCTTGGCAGTAACCGCGTTGGTGAGGGCACGTACAATGTTGCGGGAGACGTGGTCGTGCAGGGCTGGGACGGCACATCGGGAAAAGTAGTGGCGACTGGGAACTGAGTAGCGTGGGGCCGCCATCATACCTTTGAAAGCCTCAGTTTCCACAACCCTATACGGCAACATCTCCAGGCTGATAAATTTGGCTATGTGCACGTTTAACGCTTGAGCGTGCGGGTGCGTGGCGGCGTACTTGCGCTTGCGCTCCAACACTTGCGCTAGCGACGGCAGAACGGTGCGCTGAGAGACATTGGTGGATGGGGCCGAGCACAGCGGAGGTGAGGGTGTGGGTGCAGGCCAGGAGACGGTAGTGCCTGTGTCCTGAGAGGGGGGTTGGATCTCAGTGGCAGGTTGGGGCACAGGGGGAGAGGCAGCGAGGCAAACCGGAGGCGGTGAACGGCCTTCGTCCCACCTTGTGGGGTGCTTGGCCATCATATGTCTGCGCATGCTGGTGGTGGTGAGGCTGGTGGTGGTGGCTCCCCGGCTGATCTTGGCGTGACAAAGGTTGCACACCACTGTTCGTCGGTCGTCTGCACTCTCAGTGAAAAACTGCCAGACCTTTGAGCACCTCGGCCTCTGCAGGGTGGCATGGCGCGAGGGGGCGCTTTGGGAAACAGTTGGTGGATTATTCGGTCTGGCCCTGCCTCTACCCCTGGCCACCGCACTGCCTCTTCCAACCTGCTCTGCTGCTGCACTTGCCTCCCCCTCTGAAGACCTGTCCTCAGTAGGCGTAGCAAACCAGGTGGGGTCAGTCACCTCATCGTCCTGCTGCTCTTCCTCCGAATCCTCTGTGCGCTCCTCCCTCGGACTTACTCCAATTACTACTACCTGAGTGATAGACAACTGTGTCTCATCGTCATCGTCCTCCTCACCCACTGAAAGCTCTTGAGACAGTTGCCAGAAGTCCCCAGCCTCATCCCCCGGACCCCGGGAACTTTCCAAAGGTTGGGCATCGGTCACAACAAACTCCTCCGGTGGGAGAGGAACCATTGCTGGCCATTCTGGGCAGCGGCCCGGGAACAGTTCCTGGGAGTCTGCCTGCTCCTCAGAATGTGTCATTGTAATGGAGTGAGGAGGCTGGGAGGAAGGAGGAGCAGCAGCCAGAGGATTTAGAGTTGCAGCAGTGGACGGCGCAGAACTCTGGGTGGTCGATAGATTGCTAGATGCACTTTCTGCCATCCACGACAGGACCTGCTCACACTGCTCATTTTCTAAAAAAGGTCTACCGCGTGGACCCATTAATTGTGCCTCTCTCCTAATCCCGCAGCAGTCGGCTGCGATACACCTGGATCAGGAGCTCGGCCTGTGCCCACACCCTGACTTGGGCCTCCGCGTCCTCGGCCGCGTCCACGTCCTCTAGGCCTACCCCTACAGAACGCTGTAATTAAATGTGCCGCTTATTGGCCTGTGGTTGGAGGCTGATTTCGTTTACAGAACGCACAGCAGAGGCAGGAAAGAATTTTGCGCAAGCCTGCTGTAACACTTAGCTGGCTGCGTATGAATTAGGACAACTACCCCCAGCAGAGACCCAGTACACTTGTGGACAGGAATACAGCGGTGATGTAAGAGGCAACACAGAGGCAGGAAAGAATTTTGCGCAAGCCTGCTGTAACACTTAGCTGGCTGCGTATGAATTAGGACAATTACCCCCAGCAGAGACCCAGTACACTTGTGGACAGGAATACAGCGGTGATGTAAGAGGCAACACAGAGGCAGGAAAGAATTTTGTGCAAGCCTGCTGTAACACTTAGCTGGCTGCGTATGAATTAGGACAACTACCCCCAGCAGAGACCCAGTACACTTGTGGACAGGAATACAGCGGTGATGTAAGAGGCAACACAGAGGCAGGAAAGAATTTTGCGCAAGCCTGCTGTAACACTTAGCTGGCTGCGTATGAATTAGGACAACTACCCCCAGTAGAGACCCAGTACACTGAGGACGGTCACAGGCAGCCCAAATAGATTTTTTTTCCCAAATGTTTTTGGAAAGGCCCACTACCTATATACACTAAATATGTCTTCTGTCCCTGCCTCACCACTACTGGCCCTGGACAATGTAAAATTACTGCAGGACGCAATGCTCTGCACAGCCGATATACAAAAAAAAAAAAATGTGCAACACTGCAAAAAGCAGCCTCTGCCACTACTGCACACGATTAGATGTGGCCCTAAGAAGGACCGTTGGGGTTCTTGAAGCCTAAAATAACTCCTAACACTCTCCCTATAGCAGCTCCGGCACCAGCAGCACTGTCCCTGAACTATGTTAGAATGCATCTGTGGCGAGCCGCGGGAGGGGCCGATTTATATACTCGGGTGACACCTGATCTCGCCAGCCACTCACTGCAGGGGGGTGGTATAGGGCTTGAAAGTCGCAGGGGGAAGTTGTAATGCCTTCCCTGTCTTTCTATTGGCCAGAAAAGGGCGCTAACGTCTCAGAGATGAAAGTGAAAGTAACTCGAACATCACGTGGTACTCGTCACGAGTAATGAGCATCTCGAACACGCTAATACTCGAACGAGTATCAAGCTCGGACGAGTACGTTCGCTCATCTCTATATAAGACACATAATAGGTAAAATGCTTGGGGTTAAAATCTTTCGATTAAGATAATAATAATAATCTTTATTCATATAGCGCCAACTTATTCTGCAGCGCTTATCAATTTACCAAGTTATCAGTGTTTATAAAACATTCAATTTCAAGGAACAAAGATAATCATTGTCTTGCAAATCATTAAAGGGGTTGTCCCGCGCCGAAACGGGGTTTTTTTTTTTCAACCCCCCCCCCCCGTTCGGCGCGAGACAACCCCGATGCAGGGACGTACAGAAAGCTTACCGGAGCGCTTACCTTAATCCCCGCACTCCGGTGACTTCTATACTTACCTGTGAAGATGGCCGCCGGAATCCTCTTCCTCCGTGGACCGCAGCTCTTCTGTGCGGTCCATTGCCGATTCCAGCCTCCTGATTGGCTGGAATCGGCACGTGACGGGGCGGAGCTACACGGAGCCTGCATTCTGCACGAGCGGCTCCATTGAAGAGAGCAGAAGACCAGGACTGCGCAAGCGCGGCTAATTTGGCCATCGGAGGGCGAAAATTAGTCGGCACCATGGAGACGAGGACGCCAGCAACGGAGCAGGTAAGTAAAAAACTTTTTATAACTTCTGTATGGCTCATAATTAATGCACAATGTATATTACAAAGTGCATTAATATGGCCATACAGAAGTGTATAGACCCACTTGCTGCCGCGGGACAACCCCTTTAAGTTAAATATTGCTTTCACATTTTCTGTATCTGAGGAAGTAAGGTGAGATGCAAGGAGGACAAATTACAATGTGCAACAAATGTTTTAAAAATTTTCATAACAGAAAGTAATTGATAGGTTTCAGTGAAACTAAGTGCCCACGGCCGTGACTGGCTCCGCAAGCGGAATTTGGCAGCGGAGTCCGTCACGGCGCCCCCCCAGAGACCCCATACTCACCTCTGGATCCGATGTCCTGCATCCCGTGCCAGCGCGCATGCGCAGTACAGCGCGTGACATGCCAGCAGTGTCATATGACATGCCCACAGAGTCACATGACGCATCGGCCGCATCATATGACGTGGTCGTTGGTGGACGGGGAAGCGTTTTCACGCTATCTACCACTGTGCTACAGCACTACAGCACTGCTTAGAAGAGCCAGGGACAGCACTGAGAGGACGTGGCTGAGCCCCGGCAGCTGAAGGGAGGTATGCTTTTTTTTTTATTTTTAAAACCACTTTTCTTTGTTTTTCAGGGAAGGGCTTGTATTTAAAACGTTTCCCTGAAAATCAAATACAGGATGCCAACAGCTGTGGTAGGGAATTCTTTATTCCCCGCAGGGATGAAGAATTCCTGTGCTGCATCTGTCATAGATATGGCAGGTGCAGCAGGAAATTCTTTTTCCTCGCGGGGATGAAGGAAACATCAGCCGCATGCGGCAGATGTGTTCTTCATTCCCGCCGGAACACGACAGCGAGGGACAGGTAAGTTTTTTTTTGTTTTACACTAAAATTCTTGTTTTTCAGGGAAGGGCTTATATGTAAAGCCCTTCCCTGAAAAACAATTTAGGGGTCCCGGCAAACCATTGCCTTCAATGGAGCCGTCAACAGCAGCCGCGGCTCCATTGAAGACAATGTGTGCACACATTCCCTATTGTGCACACATGTCCTATCTTTACAGGCACACCATAGGGAATGCATGAGTTGTAATAGACGCATGCACAAAAACATGCTCGTGTGAAGCCACCCTGATTTGACTATTCCTGAGGGCTGCTGAAAGCATCCCGTGGGTTTCTAATCATCAAAAATAACAAAAAGAGAGGAAAATAAAATCTTGTTAATTATGGTATCATCCTTCAAGTTATAGTCAAAAACTCCCTGAGGCCTCGGTCAGATGGGCGTTTTTTGCCGCGATTTGCGGATCGCATGACAGATGCGCATCCGCAAATCGCGTGACCGGGCCAAAAAATCTGCTCCTAGCCGCACAGGAGCTCTGTCTAGCCCATTGAATTCAATGGAGCCGGCAATATAGCCGGCTCCATTGAAAGCAATGGGCTGCCGGCGAGCGCAGGATGAATTTTCGGGAAGGGCTTAAAAATATAAGCCCTTCCCTGAAAATCATCCAAAAATGTGTAAAAAAAAAATATATATATATATACTCACCTTGTGAATTCACTCACCCATTCATGAATTCATGAATGGGTGAGTGAGTGCTGCCTTTGATTGGCTCAGCGCAGGGACCAACCAGGGGCAGCTCTCAGCTATTGAATGACAGCTGAGAGCTGCCCCTGATTGGTCCGTGCGCTGAGCCAATCAGAGGCAGCACTTACTCACCCATTCATGAATTCATGAATGGGTGAGTGAGAGCGTCCTCTGATTGGTGAGGGCTGTGACCAATCAGAGGCAGCCCATTCAGCAGGCGGGGATTTTAAATCCCTGGCTGCTGAATACTACTCAGAGCAGTTTAGGAGAACTGCTGGCCGTGGCTGAACTCCGTCTGCAGGGGACAAGGTGAGTATATATATATTTTTTATTTTTACACATTTTTGGATGATTTTCAGGGAAGGGCTTATATTTTTGAGCCCTTCCCGAAAATTCATCCCGCGCTCGCCGGCAGCCCATTGCTTTCAATGGAGCCAGCTGTATTGTCGGCTCCATTAAATTCAATGGGCAAACATCATTCTTCTCTGCCACAGCTGTAACAGCTGTGGCAGAGGAGAATGATTTGTGTAGTATATGTTCTAAATGGGGTTAGCGCTGCTGCCGCCGGCCCCATTGAGCGCATATACAGAACACAAGGAATCGCAGATCGCAGATAGGCGCGATCTGCGATTTCTGTTCTATAATTTATCGGACAAGTGCATAAAAAGCGCCCATGTGTCCGATACCATTGCAAAGCAATGGTTCTATAAAATCGCCGGACGCATGCGCAAATCGCGCGAAAAATCGCCCGTGTGACCGGGGCCTAAGGGCGAAGTCAGAGGCACATTTTTTTTCACGCACCTATGTGTCCAAAAAATAGCGCATCTGATAAAACCATTGGTTTCCAATGATGGGTTCACATGTCC